>NC_135232.1:832380887-832680887 GCF_051348905.1 Ranitomeya variabilis | reverse complement strand
TTTCAGTTCCACATGTGCGAGGAGAATACGTTTCTGAGCCACCTTGCACACATGCAGCATTACCGCTGTACAAGGTGGCTGGATAACGTAAAAACGCCTGGGGGAGGGGGGACAGGTTCCCTTCAATTTCAGTTCTTGTGTCTGCGTGGCTTTTGCAGGACACGTTGCCGGCTGCACAGCAGGGGAACAGCTGGCGGTGCTGGACCCCACTGACACATTGGCTGGTGTTTTTCTCTGTGCAGCTAGCACATCTGGGCAAAAACTGGCGGTGTGTTAGAGCCCAGGGACAGCAGGAGGAGGAGCAGGAGGAGGAGGAGCAGGGGGAGGGGAGTGTAGGCCGAAGCCTGCACAGGCGGCAGCTTTGGGTGTGTTGTGTCTGCGTGGCTTTTGCAGGACACGTTGCCGGCTACACAGCAGGGGAACAGCTGGCGGTGCTGGACCCCACTGACACATTGGCGAGGTGTTTGGCTCTGTGCAGCCAGCACTTCCGGACAGCAACTAGCGTTGTTGGAGCCCGGGCTCTGCAGGTGGAGCAGAGTGTAGGCCGAAGCCTAATTGAACCGATTTCAAAAGTCACCTTTAACCCCCCCTCAGGGGTTACAAAGTAGAAGAGCCACAGCTTATGCAGCAGCAGTGCTGCGCAAGTCAAAGGTTGCTCTTGTAATTTTTCTCCTTGCACACGCTGAATGGAACACGTATAACATTTAGCCCTTTATACAGTCAAACTGTGTAATGGAGGCGAGAGTTCCCTTTGTAATGAGACGCAGCACAGGTGTCAAGAATCCCACCTTGGTGCTGGGTGCAGCCTCCCGAGCGTTGTTATTTGCTGTACAGGAGTCTGCGCTGTCGTGTTATCCCCTGGCCTAGCGCCGTTAGCGCTGCCCATCTTCTGGCATCATGTAATGTCGGCCGGTGCGGTTCGCGATGCCCATGAATCCCAGCCCCGCAGTGTCTTAACATTGTTAAAACACTGCGGGGCTGGGATTCAGGGCCTGGCGCAGCACATATGTTCGCCTCTCACACTCGGGTCCTTACACCCGCTTCAGACTGTGCGGCGTCATCTGATCCCTTATCGCATGCCACGGCCATGAAGCCGCACAGTCCGAAGAAGGCGGAAGGAGAGGAGGGACAGGCGAACTGATGCACTGATCCTGCCCATCAATCACACCCTCGCAGTCCCATTAAATAAGACAACGAGGGCTGTTGTGTGGGTCAGGGCGGCCGCAGAAGCGCAGCCAGCCAAACAATGATGCCAGAAGACGGGCAGCGTTACCAAGGAGCTTGTTGCGTGTGTCAATACAAAGTCAAATCACACCTGAGGGACGTTTTAATGGTCACAGAGGACACATTTTAGACGTGTTCACTTCAACATGGGCAAGGAGAATAAGTTTCTGAGCCACCTTGAACACATGCAGCATTACTGCTGTTCAAGGTAGCTGTAAAACATAGAAACACCTGGGGGAGGGGGGACAGGTTCCCTTCAATTTCAGTTCTTGTGTCTGCGTGGCGGTCGCAGGACACGTTGCCGGCTACACAGCAGGGGAACAGCTGGCGGTGCTGGACCCCACTGACACATTGGCTGGTGTTTTTCTCTGTGCAGCTAGCACATCTGGGCAAAAACTGGCGGTGTTAGAGCCCAGGGTCAGCAGGAGGAGCAGGGGGAGCGGAGTGTAGGCCGAAGCCTGCACTCGAGCAAGTTGAAAGGAAACCTTTAACCCCCCCCCCCCCCAGGCGTTTGTAGCTGAAAGAGCCATTGTGTACAGCACTAACGCTGGAAAAGGTAAACTTAGCTCTTTTAATTATGGTCCTTGTACATGCGGAACCTAACATTTATGAAATGTGTCCCCACACAGCGTTAAACCGTCCGGTAGGTGGAACTTTCCTTTGTCGTGTGACGCAGCACAGCCATCATTTTTACCCCCTTGTCGCCGTTCGCCCCCTCCTCAGCGTTGTTTGAATCTGTCCCGGAGCCTGCGCTGTTAGGTTAGCCCATGGCCATGCACACATGTTGCGCTGCCCGTCTTCTGACCTCATTTGGTGTCAGGCTGGCTGCGCCTGTGCGGGTGCGCTGGCCGAGATCCCGCCTCGCAGTGTCGTCTAATGTAATCCCACCGCGGGCCTGTGATCCGTGCCCGTGCGCAGTGCATATCCTCTCCTCTCACTCCCCTCCCTACGGCTTTTTCAGACTGTGCGGTGTCACGGCCGTGGCATGCTATTAGGGACCAGCTGACATCGCACAGTCTGAAGAAGCCGTAGGGAGGGGAGTGAGAGGAGAGGATATGCACTGCGCACGGGCACGGATCACAGGCCCGCGGTGGGATTACATTAGACGACACTGCGAGGCGGGATCTCGGCCAGCGCACCCGCACAGGCGCAGCCAGCCTGACACCAAATGAGGTCAGAAGACGGGCAGCGCAACATGTGTGCATGGCCAAGGGCTAACCTAACAGCGCAGGCTCCGGGACAGATTCAAACAACGCTGAGGAGGGGGCGCACGGCGCCAAGGGGGTAAAAATGATGGCTGTGCTGCGTCACACGACAAAGGAAAGTTCCACCTACCGGACGGTTTAACGCTGTGTGGGGACACATTTCATAAGTGTTTGGTTCAGCATGTGCAAGGAGCATCACGAAAAGAGGCACTTTTTCCCTTTGCATCATTACTGCTGCACAAGGTGGCTCCTTCAGTAACAAACGCCTGGGGGGGGGGGGGTCAGGTTCCCTTACATTTAACTTGTTGTGCCTGCGTGGCGGTCGCAGTACACGTTGCCGTATACACAGCAGGGGAACAGCTGACGTTACTGAACCCCAATAACAGAGGAGGGACTGTTGACTGTGCGTACAGCACTTCTGGACGGCAACTGGCGGTGTTGGAGCCCAGGGACAGGTGGAGGAGGAGGAGGTTGGAGGAGGTAGGAGGGATTGCCACACACACAGCAGGGGAACAGCTGACGTTACTGAACCCCAATAACAGAGGAGGGACTGTTGACTGTGCGTACAGCACTTCTGGACGGCAACTGGCGGTGTTGGAGCCCAGGGACGGGTGGAGGAGGAGGAGGTTGGAGGAGGTAGGAGGAGGTAGGAGGGATTGCCACACACACAGCAGGGGAACAGCTGATGTTACTGAACCCCAATAACAGAGGAGGGACTGTTGACTGTGCGTACAGCACTTCTGGACGGCAACTGGCGGTGTTGGAGCCCAGGGACAGGTGGAGGAGGAGGAGGTTGGAGGAGGTTGGAGGAGGTAGGAGGGATTGCCACACACACAGCAGGGGAACAGCTGACGTTACTGAACCCCAATAACAGAGGAGGGACTGTTGACTGTGCGTACAGCACTTCTGGACGGCAACTGGCGGTGTTGGAGCCCAGGGACAGGTGGAGGAGGAGGAGGTTGGAGGAGGTTGGAGGAGGTAGGAGGGATTGCCACACACACAGCAGGGGAACAGCTGACGTTACTGAACCCCAATAACAGAGGAGCGACTGTTGACTGTGCGTACAGCACTTCTGGACGGCAACTGGCGGTGTTGGAGCCCAGGGACAGGTGGAGGAGGAGGAGGTTGGAGGAGGTTGGAGGAGGTAGGAGGGATTGCCACACACACAGCAGGGGAACAGCTGACGTTACTGAACCCCAATAACAGAGGAGGGACTGTTGACTGTGCGTACAGCACTTCTGGACGGCAACTGGCGGTGTTGGAGCCCAGGGACAGGTGGAGGAGGAGGAGGTTGGAGGAGGTAGGAGGGATTGCCACACACACAGCAGGGGAACAGCTGACGTTACTGAACCCCAATAACAGAGGAGGGACTGTTGACTGTGCGTACAGCACTTCTGGACGGCAACTGGCGGTGTTGGAGCCCAGGGACGGGTGGAGGAGGAGGAGGTTGGAGGAGGTAGGAGGAGGTAGGAGGGATTGCGACACACACAGCAGGGGAACAGCTGACGTTACTGAACCCCAATAACAGAGGAGGGACTGTTGACTGTGCGTACAGCACTTCTGGACGGCAACTGGCGGTGTTGGAGCCCAGGGACGGGTGGAGGAGGAGGAGGTTGGAGGAGGTTGGAGGAGGTAGGAGGGATTGCCACACACACAGCAGGGGAACAGCTGACGTTACTGAACCCCAATAACAGAGGAGGGACTGTTGACTGTGCGTACAGCACTTCTGGACGGCAACTGGCGGTGTTGGAGCCCAGGGACAGGTGGAGGAGGAGGAGGTTGGAGGAGGTAGGAGGAGGTAGGAGGGATTGCCACACACACAGCAGGGGAACAGCTGACGTTACTGAACCCCAATAACAGAGGAGGGACTGTTGACTGTGCGTACAGCACTTCTGGACGGCAACTGGCGGTGTTGGAGCCCAGGGACAGGTGGAGGAGGAGGAGGTTGGAGGAGGTAGGAGGGATTGCCACACACACAGCAGGGGAACAGCTGACGTTACTGAACCCCAATAACAGAGGAGGGACTGTTGACTGTGCGTACAGCACTTCTGGACGGCAACTGGCGGTGTTGGAGCCCAGGGACAGGTGGAGGAGGAGGAGGTTGGAGGAGGTAGGAGGGATTGCCACACACACAGCAGGGGAACAGCTGACGTTACTGAACCCCAATAACAGAGGAGGGACTGTTGACTGTGCGTACAGCACTTCTGGACGGCAACTGGCGGTGTTGGAGCCCAGGGACGGGTGGAGGAGGAGGAGGTTGGAGGAGGTAGGAGGAGGTAGGAGGGATTGCCACACACACAGCAGGGGAACAGCTGACGTTACTGAACCCCAATAACAGAGGAGGGACTGTTGACTGTGCGTACAGCACTTCTGGACGGCAACTGGCGGTGTTGGAGCCCAGGGACGGGTGGAGGAGGAGGAGGTTGGAGGAGGTAGGAGGAGGTAGGAGGGATTGCCACACACACAGCAGGGGAACAGCTGACGTTACTGAACCCCAATAACAGAGGAGGGTCTGTTGACTGTGCGTACAGCACTTCTGGACGGCAACTGGCGGTGTTGGAGCCCAGGGACGGGTGGAGGAGGAGGAGGTTGGAGGAGGTAGGAGGAGGTAGGAGGGATTGCCACACACACAGCAGGGGAACAGCTGACGTTACTGAACCCCAATAACAGAGGAGGGACTGTTGACTGTGCGTACAGCACTTCTGGACGGCAACTGGCGGTGTTGGAGCCCAGGGACGGGTGGAGGAGGAGGAGGTTGGAGGAGGTAGGAGGAGGTAGGAGGGATTGCCACACACACAGCAGGGGAACAGCTGACGTTACTGAACCCCAATAACAGAGGAGGGACTGTTGACTGTGCGTACAGCACTTCTGGACGGCAACTGGCGGTGTTGGAGCCCAGGGACGGGTGGAGGAGGAGGAGGTTGGAGGAGGTAGGAGGAGGTAGGAGGGATTGCCACACACACAGCAGGGGAACAGCTGACGTTACTGAACCCCAATAACAGAGGAGGGACTGTTGACTGTGCGTACAGCACTTCTGGACGGCAACTGGCGGTGTTGGAGCCCAGGGACGGGTGGAGGAGGAGGAGGTTGGAGGAGGTAGGAGGAGGTAGGAGGGATTGCCACACACACAGCAGGGGAACAGCTGACGTTACTGAACCCCAATAACAGAGGAGGGACTGTTGACTGTGCGTACAGCACTTCTGGACGGCAACTGGCGGTGTTGGAGCCCAGGGACGGGTGGAGGAGGAGGAGGTTGGAGGAGGTAGGAGGGATTGCCACACACACAGCAGGGGAACAGCTGATGTTACTGAACCCCAATAACAGAGGAGCGACTGTTGACTGTGCGTACAGCACTTCTGGACGGCAACTGGCGGTGTTGGAGCCCAGGGACAGGTGGAGGAGGAGGAGGTTGGAGGAGGTAGGAGGGATTGCCACACACACAGCAGGGGAACAGCTGACGTTACTGAACCCCAATAACAGAGGAGGGACTGTTGACTGTGCGTACAGCACTTCTGGACGGCAACTGGCGGTGTTGGAGCCCAGGGACAGGTGGAGGAGGAGGAGGTTGGAGGAGGTAGGAGGAGGTAGGAGGGATTGCCACACACACAGCTGGGGAACAGCTGACGTTACTGAACCCCAATAACAGAGGAGGGACTGTTGACTGTGCGTACAGCACTTCTGGACGGCAACTGGCGGTGTTGGAGCCCAGGGACAGGTGGAAAAGCAGAGGAACACAATGTAGGCCGAAGCCTGAGAAAGTCGAAAGGGAACCTTTAACCCCCCCCAAGGCGTTTGTAGCTGAAAGAGCCAGCTTGTGCAGCACAAAAGATGCAAAAGGAAAAGGTGGCTCTTTTCATCATGCTCCTTGCAAACACAGAACTAAACACTTATAAAATGTGTCCCCTGCAACCGTAAAACCGTCCCGGAGGTGGGACTTTCCTTCGTAATGTGACGCAGCCCAGCCGTCATTCCTACCCCCCCGGCGCCGCGCACCGGCTCCTCAGCGTTGTTTTATTCCGTCAAGGAGCCTGCGCTGTTATGTTATCCCGTGGCCAGGCACACTTAGCGCTGCCCGTCTTCTGGCATCATTTGGTGTCTGGATGGCTGCGCCTGTGCGGCCGCGCTGGCAGAGAGCCCGCCTCGCAGTGTCTTCTGATTTAATCCCACTGGGGGCCTGGGATCCATGGACATGCGCAGTGCATATCTGAACCTCCACCTCTCACTCATCTCCCTATGGCTTCTTCAGACTGTGCGGTGTCACGGCCGTGGCATGCTGTTAGGGACCAGCTGACACCGAACAGTCTGAAGAAGCCATAGGGAAATGAGTGAGAGGTGGAGGTTCAGATATGCACTGCGCATGTCCATGGATCCCAGGCCCCCAGTGGGATTAAATCAGAAGACACTGCGAGGCGGGCTCTCTGCCAGCGCGGCCGCACAGGCGCAGCCATCCAGACACCAAATGATGCCAGAAGACGGGCAGCGCTAAGTGTGCCTGGCCACGGGATAACATAACAGCGCAGGCTCCTGGACGGAATAAAACAACGCTGAGGAGCCGGTGCGCGGCGCCGGGGGGGTAGGAATGACGGCTGGGCTGCGTCACATTACGAAATCAAGTCCCACCTCCGGGACGGTTTTACGGTATCAGTGGACACATTTTATAAGTGTTAAGTTCTGCGTGTGCAAGGAGCTAAACAAAAATAGCTACCTTTTCCTTGGGCAGCATTACTGCTGCACAAGGTGGCTCTTTCAGTAACAAACGCCTTGGGGGGGGGGGGACAGATTCCCTTACATTTCAGTTGTTGTGTCAGCGTGGCGGTCGCATGACACATTGCCGGCTACACAGCTGGGGATCAGCTGACGTTACTGAAACCCAATAACACTGGGTCGTATGTTTTGACTGTGCAGACGGCACGTCTGAGCCTCAACTGGCGGTGTTGGAGCCCAGGAATTTAAGTTCAGGTGGTAGAAAGATGAACACAACAGGAGACCTGGATAACGTATACAGTGACCTAATTATTCAATCAGGAGGAGGAGTGGCAAATTCCGGCGAGATCCAGGCCTTGTTCATTTTCAGGAAAGTAAGCCGGTCAACGTTATCGGAGGATAGTCGCATGCGACGGTCAGTTAGTACACCACCTGCAGCACTAAAGACACGTTCCGATAATACACTGGCCGCAGGGCAAGACAGCACCTCCAATGCATACTGGCTTAGCTCTGGCCATGTATCCAGCTTTGAGACCCAAAACTTGAAAGGGGAAGAGCCGTCTGGGAGTACAGCAAGAGGGCAAGACATGTAGTCTGTCACCATCTGACGGAACCGTTGCCTCCTGCTGACTGGAGCCGTCTGTGATGGTGTAGACTTTTGTGGCGGGCACAGAAAACTGTGCCACAGTTCGGCCATACTGGTCTTGCCTTGGGCAGAGGCACTGCTTCTGCTCCCTCTTTGTGCAGAGCCTCCACCACGGCCTGGACGCACTGAGCTGCTTTGGAATGCACTAGCAGCACTTCTCTCAGTTGGAATGGAGAAGATGATGGAATTGACCAGTGTGTCTTGGTACTCCCGCATTTTTCGCTCCCGGTTCAACGGTGTGATGAGGCTTTCTACGTTGTCCCGGTAGCGAGGATCGAGGAGGGTGAACACCCAATAATCAGACATGTTGAGAATGTGGGCGATGCGGCGGTCGTTTCTCAGGCACTGCAGCATGTAATCCACCATGTGCTGCAGACTGCCAACTGCCCAAGAAACGCTGTCCCCTGCTGGAGGCGTGATCTCTGCCCGCTCGTCATCACCCCACCCTCGCTGTACACACTGAGTACTGGACAATTGTGTAACTCCCTCCTCTGGACGGATGTCTTCCTCCTCCATTGACTCCTCCTCATCCTCCTCACAAACGGTCCCCTGCCTACGCGTTTGTGAGGAACCACGTGGCGCTGACTGTCCAGAAGATGATGGAAATGGTGAATCCTCATCCTCCACCTCTTCCACAACATCATCCCTTAGCGCTTGCAGTGATTTTTCAAGCAGGCAGATAAGGGGGACAGTCATGCTGACTAGTGCATCATCTGCACTCGCCATCCGCGTGGAATAATCAAAGGGACGCAAAACCTGGCAGACGTCATTCATAGTGGCCCACTCTGTGGTTGTGAAGTCTGTACGGCGCTGACTGCGACTTTTTTGCGCCTGAAGCAGCTGGTACTCCATTACAGCTTGCTGCTGCTCACACAACCGCTCCAACATATGTAACGTGGAATTCCACCTGGTAGGTAGGTCACATATGATGCGATGTTCCGGCAGGCGGTGTCGGCGCTGCAGAGCGGCAATGCGCGCTTTTGCCGTGCTGGAACGCCGCAAGTGAGCACACTCTAGGCGGACCTTGTGCAGCAGTGCATCAAGATCCGGATAGTCCCTCAAAAAGCTCTGCACGACCAAATTGAGCACATGTGCCAGACATGGGATGTGAGTGAGGTTGCCGAGGCCCAGAGCTGCCACCAGATTTCGGCCATTATCACACACTACCATGCCTGGCTGGAGATTCGCTGGCACAAACCACACATCGCTCTCCTGCTTGATGGCATTCCAGAGCTCCTGCGCTGTGTGGCTACGATTCCCCAAGAAAATTAATTTCAAGATGGCCTGTTGACGTTTGGCCACGGCTGTGCTCATGTCGGTCGTAACAGGTACACGTTCATCACGGGTCCATGTGGAGGTGGACTGTGACGGCTCCTGCAGCGATGATTCTGAGGAACTGGTGTAAGAGGAGGAGTCAATGCGTACAGAATGGATTCCTGCAATCCTTGGAGTGGGCAGGACACGTCCTGCGCCACTCGCACGGTCTGTACCCGGCTCAACGACATTAACCCAATGGGCAGTGAGGGAAAGGTATCGCCCCTGTCCATGTTGACTGGTCCACGCATCGGTGGTGAGGTGGACCTTGCTACTGACGGCGTTCAGTAGCGCGTGTTTTATGTGTCCCTCCACATGCTTCTGCAGGGCAGGGACGGCTTGCCTGCTGAAGTAAAAGCGGCTGGGCACATTGTACTGTGGGACTGCCAATGACATCAAGTCACGGAAGCTGTCAGTCTCCACCAGCCTGAATGACAGCATTTCCAGTGACAGAAGTTTGGCAATGCCTGCAGTCAGAGCCTGTGCTCGTGGGTGGTTTGACGAGAAAGGCCGCCTTTTCTCCCATGCCTGTACTACCGATGGCTGTAGACTGGGCTGGGAGTGTGTGGATGACTGGGAAAGTGGCGCTGCGGGTGGAATTACAGCGGGTCTCTGGACAACAGGGGCAGAGGTTCTTCCACGGCGATCCTGGGAGGACGCCGAACCAGCTGCGTGTGAGGTAGAGGAAGAGGCAACACGAGCTGAAGAGGTGGTAGCTGCCGCTGTTGGTTGGCCTACCTCTTCAGTGTGTTTTTCTAACTCCGCCGGGTGCCTGTTGCGCACATGTTTCCACATGTTGGAGGTATTGAGGTTGCTGACATTTTTCCCTCTTTTGACTTTTTGATGACACACGTTGCATCTGACATAGCAAATGTCATCTGCAACTGTGTCAAAAAAGGACCAGGCACTGCAAGTCTTGGGAGCGCCCTTTTTGGCTTTTGGAAGAGACATGCTCCTAACGGGTGCCAAAGCGGAGGCTGCAGGATCCGCAGTCTTCCCCCTCCCTCTCCCTCTTTGGGCCGTACGGGGAATCTCTTCCTCAGAGCTGCTCCCACCACCTTCCTGTCCCTCACGCCAAGATGGGTCGAGGACCTCATCATCTACACTACCCTCTGCCCCCAACTGCTCCTCCTGGGTAGTCTCAGCAGCAGAGCACGCACCAGTAAGTGGCACCTGAGTGTCATCATCAGCTGATGCGGCCTGCGATGTGGTGACCGGAGCCACTGGCCCACCCGCCTCTTCAGAGGAAGACAGAAAAAGCTGTTGGGCATCACTGCACCCTGCCTCTTCTTCCATTTCTCCAATGCTGCTTGGCTGGCCCCCTGTTTCCAAGCCAAGAGATTCAGAGAACAGAAGTAGAGACGGCTCCTGTCCTGGGCTCTCTGTCTGCCTGGGCAATTTGGCAGGTGGTGAAGAGACAGATGGCTGCTCTCCAGTGCTCTGTGTCTGAGAGGATGTGGCACTAATGGAAGTTGATGCATTAGCTGCCATCCATCCGACAACAGCTTCAATTTGTTCTTCACGCAGCAGCGGTGTACGGCGCTCGGACACAAAGCTTCGCATGAACGACTGTTGCCTGGTGAAAGTGGGTGCTGATGAGTCACCGGTGCCCGCAGCAGGCACAGAATCCCCACGTCCCCTCCCTGCTCCGCGACGGCTCCCACGCCCCCGTGCCTTACTCACTGCCTTCTTCATCTTGGTTGACTGATAAAGATAAGCAGAAAAGTACTAACGGATTTGTGTGCTTATTCCTGAGCAACTCCTCCTAACAGGTATAAGAAGCACTAATTATCTAAAGTGTGGACTAGACTTTAATATGAGCTAATGTGGCCTACAGAAATGTAAAGTGGTGTAACTGGTGTGTTTGGTGAACTTTATTATTTATTTATTTTTTGGGGGCTGAACTGACAACAGATAGAGCTGCAGTCACACGGAGACCGTGCAGACAGACGTAAACGGCGCTACAAGGCCCAAAAACCCTCCTCTACTTTATCCTATGTAGTGTTTTTCCACAAATTAGCTGGAGACGGGTGGAAAGACACTAATAGGATTTTTTTGAATAAATTAGCAGCAGACTACACTATTTGGAAAAAAAAGAAAATTGATTTGGCGGTATGACGCAGTGAAAAACCCTGAGCTGGAGACAACCAGGCTATAGCTGCTCACAGATTACAGGGCGAGCTGCAGTCACACGGAGACCGTGCAGACAGCCGTAAACGGCGCTGCAAGGCCCAAAAACCCTCCTCTACTTTATCCTATGTAGTGTTTTTCCACAAATTAGCTGGAGACGGGTGGAAAGACACTAATAGGATGTTTTTAAATTAATTAGCAGCAGACTACACTACTTTGAAAAAAAAGAAAATTGATTTGGCAGTATGACGCAGTGAAAAACCCTGAGCTGGAGACAACCAGGCTATAGCTGCTCACAGATTACAGGGCGAGCTGCAGTCACACGGAGACCGTGCAGACAGCCGTAAACGGCGCTGCAAGGCCCAAAAACCCTCCTCTACTTTATCCTATGTAGTGTTTTTCCACAAATTAGCTGGAGACGGGTGGAAAGACACTAATAGGATTTTTTTAAATTAATTAGCAGCAGACTACACTACTTTGAAAAAAAAGAAAATTGATTTGGCGGTATGACGCAGTGAAAAACCCTGAGCTGGAGACAACCAGGCTACAGCTGCTCACAGATTACAGGGCGAGCTGCAGTCACACGGAGACCGTGCAGACAGCCGTAAACGGCGCTGCAAGGCCCAAAAACCCTCCTCTACTTTATCCTATGTAGTGTTTTTCCACAAATTAGCTGGAGACGGGTGGAAAGACACTAATAGGATTTTTTTAAATTAATTAGCAGCAGACTACACTACTTTGAAAAAAAAGAAAATTGATTTGGCGGTATGACGCAGTGAAAAACCCTGAGCTGGAGACAACCAGGCTACAGCTGCTCACAGATTACAGGGCGAGCTGCAGTCACACGGAGACCGTGCAGACAGCCGTAAACGGCGCTGCAAGGCCCAAAAACCCTCCTCTACTTTATCCTATGTAGTGTTTTTCCACAAATTAGCTGGAGACGGGTGGAAAGACACTAATAGGATTTTTTAAAATAAATTAGCAGCAGACTACACTACTTTGAAAAAAAAGAAAATTGATTTGGCGGTATGACGCAGTGAAAAACCCTGAGCTGGAGACAACCAGGCTATAGCTGCTCACAGATTACAGGGCGAGCTGCAGTCACACGGAGACCGTGCAGACAGCCGTAAACGGCGCTGCAAGGCCCAAAAACCCTCCTCTACTTTATCCTATGTAGTGTTTTTCCACAAATTAGCTGGAGACGGGTGGAAAGACACTAATAGGATTTTTTTGAATAAATTAGCAGCAGACTACACTACTTGGGAAAAAAAAAAAAAAAAGGAACAGTATGAGGCAATGAACCACCCTCCCTGAACTGAATACAACCAACTATGGATGGCCTATGTGGCTGCACTCAGACTGGAGACTGGGCTGCACTCACACACACACACACACAGACCCTGCAGATCGCTGTGAAAACAGCGCTACAAGGCAAAAGCAAGGTGAATAGTAGGTGAACACAGCGGTTGCTAAATTAGCCTTTGGAAAGCACAAAGAAGCAAATCGCTATCTCTAAACTGTCCCTCAGTCAGCAAACAGCGTCCTGTCACTAACTGAATTCACAGCAGAGTGATCGCAAAATGGCGCCAGCGACTTTTAAACTGCATCATGACATCATTACACCAGCCAATCACAGCCTTGCCAGTAGTTTCATGCCCTCCATGCTAAACAGGATGTGCCCACACTTGGAATCAATCTCATTGGCTGAATTTCTGCTTTTTGAATCTTAGAACTTCCGATTCCGGTATCCGATACGCGGCAAGTATCGGAATCCCGGTATCGGAATTCCGATACCGCAAGTATCGGCCGATACCCGATACTTGCGGTATCGGAATGCTCAACACTACTGACAAGTAATTCTTTCAACGAGTGACTGCAGGAACCACATAAGGAAAAGGAAAAGTAGTCACCTCTAGGAAGTGCGTCCTTTGCACGTAAACCCAGGCCATGGAGATGCCGGGGATTGAACCCGGGGCCTCACACATGCAAAGCGTGCGCTCTACCACTGAGCTACATCCCCGATATTTGCACCAGTTTCAGAAACTTGCAGGAAACGGGTCAAGATTTTTGCAGACAAGGGTTGGCATTTAGTCAAATCGCTGAACCACCTTGAGAAAAAAACTCTGTGAATTCTTAGAGATACATCAGCTGACCTATTCAAGCTTCCGGCACGACACTCCAACTCGGTTTTCTGATGATACCAAGTAGAGACTCTGAAGCTTGTCCTTAATGCAAAGCTATTGCACATTTCCCACTTTAATCAGGCTAGAGAAAGTTTCCTATATTTGCCTGTGCTATTGATTTGTGCAAAGTTTGTTGAAAGTCCAGTTCCCATTGAAAACATTTTACTGGGTGGTAAAGTGTTGCCCTTGCCTTAGGTTGCATGCAGTCTTTAGAATCTGCCGAGGCAAAAAGCCTCATCCTGCTATGTGACCTGGCAAAGAAGCCAGTTTAAGCGTCAAAGATTCCTTGCGAGTCTTGACGACACTACTAAGCGTGAGTGTGTTTGCTAAAGCTTTCTAGCCATATTAGGAAAAGTTTGGAGATGCTGGGGGTTGAACCCAGGACCTCATACATGCGAAGCATGCGCTCTACCACTGAGCTACATCCCCAAAAGTCTCCCAGTGGGATGGAGCACTGACAAGTAATTCTTTCACCGAGTGACTGCAGGAACCACATAAGGAGAAGGAAAAGTAGTCACCTTTGCACGTAAACCCAAGCCATGGAGATGCCGGGGATTGAACCCGGGGCCTCACACATGAAAAGGGTGCGCTCTACCACTGAGCTACATCCCCGTTATTTACACCACTTTCAGAAACTTGCAGGAAACGGGTCAAGATTTTTGCAGACAAGGGTTGGCATTTATTCAAATCGCTGAACCACCTTGAGAAAAAAACTCTGTGAATTCTTAGAGATACATCAGCTGACCTATTCAAGCTTCCGGCACGACACTCCAACTCGGTTTTCTGATGATACCAAGTAGAGACTCTGAAGCTTGTCCTTAATGCAAAGCTATTGCACATTTCCCACTTTAATCAGGCTAGAGAAAGTTTCCTATATTTGCCTGTGCTATTGATTTGTGCAAAGTTTGTTGAAAGTCCAGTTCCCATTGAAAACATTTTACTGGGTGGTAAAGTGTTGCCCTTGCCTTAGGTTGCATGCAGTCTTTAGAATCTGCTGCGACAAAAAGCCTCGTCCTGCTATGTGACCTGGCAAAGAAGCCAGTTTAAGCGTCAAAGATTCCTTGCGAGTCTTGACGACACTAGTAAGCGTGAGTGTGTTTGCTAAAGCTTTCTAGCCATATTAGGAAAAGTTTGGAGATGCTGGGGGTTGAAACCAGGACCTCATACATGCGAAGCATGCGCTCTACCACTGAGCTACATCCCCAAAAGTCTTCTAGTGGGATGGAGCACTGACAAGTAATTCTTTCAACGAGTGACTGCAGGAACCACATAAGGAGAAGGAAAAGTAGTCACCTGTAGGAAGTGCGTCCTTTGCACGTAAACCCAGGCCATGGAGATGCCGGGGATTGAACCCGGGGCCTCACACATGCAAAGCGTGCGCTCTACCACTGAGCTACATCCCCGTTATTTGCACCACTTTCAGAAACTTGCAGGAAACGGGTCAAGATTTTTGCAGACAAGGGTTGGCATTTATTCAAATTGCTGAACCACCTTGAGAAAAAAACTCTGTGAATTCTTAGAGATACATCAGCTGACCAATTCAAGCTTCCGGCACGACACTCCAACTCGGTTTTAGGATGATACCAAGTAGAGACTCTGAAGCTTGTCCTTAATGCAAAGCTATTGCACATTTCCCACTTTAATCAGGCTAGAGAAAGTTTCCTATATTTGCCTGTGCTATTGATTTGTGCAAAGTTTGTTGAAAGTCCAGTTCCCATTGAAAACATTTTACTGGGTGGTAAAGTGTTGCCCTTGCCTTAGGTTGCATGCAGTCTTTAGAATCTGCCGCAGCAAAAAGCCTCGTCCTGCTATGTGACCTGGCAAAGAAGCCAGTTTAAGCGTCAAAGATTCCTTGCGAGTCTTGACGACACTACTAAGCGTGAGTGCGTTTGCTAAAGCTTTCTAGCCATATTAGGAAAAGTTTGGAGATGCTGGGGGTTGAACCCAGGACCTCATACATGCGAAGCATGCGCTCTACCACTGAGCTACATCCCCAAAAGTCTCCTACTGGGATGGAGCACTGACAAGTAATTCTTTCAACGAGTGACTGCAGGAACCACATAAGGAGAAGGAAAAGTAGTCACCTGTAGGAAGTGCGTCCTTTGCACGTAAACCCAGGCCATGGAGATGCCGGGGATTGAACCCGGGGCCTCACACATGCAAAGCGTGCGCTCTACCACTGAGCTACATCCCCGATATTTGCACCAGTTTCAGAAACTTGCAGGAAACGGGTCAAGATTTTTGCAGACAAGGGTTGGCATTTAGTCAAATCGCTGAACCACCTTGAGAAAAAAACTCTGTGAATTCTTAGAGATACATCAGCTGACCTATTCAAGCTTCCGGCACGACACTCCAACTCGGTTTTCTGATGATACCAAGTAGAGACTCTGAAGCTTGTCCTTAATGCAAAGCTATTGCACATTTCCCACTTTAATCAGGCTAGAGAAAGTTTCCTATATTTGCCTGTGCTATTGATTTGTGCAAAGTTTGTTGAAAGTCCAGTTCCCATTGAAAACATTTTACTGGGTGGTAAAGTGTTGCCCTTGCCTTAGGTTGCATGCAGTCTTTAGAATCTGCCGAGGCAAAAAGCCTCATCCTGCTATGTGACCTGGCAAAGAAGCCAGTTTAAGCGTCAAAGATTCCTTGCGAGTCTTGACGACACTACTAAGCGTGAGTGTGTTTGCTAAAGCTTTCTAGCCATATTAGGAAAAGTTTGGAGATGCTGGGGGTTGAACCCAGGACCTCATACATGCGAAGCATGCGCTCTACCACTGAGCTACATCCCCAAAAGTCTCCCAGTGGGATGGAGCACTGACAAGTAATTCTTTCACCGAGTGACTGCAGGAACCACATAAGGAGAAGGAAAAGTAGTCACCTTTGCACGTAAACCCAAGCCATGGAGATGCCGGGGATTGAACCCGGGGCCTCACACATGAAAAGGGTGCGCTCTACCACTGAGCTACATCCCCGTTATTTACACCACTTTCAGAAACTTGCAGGAAACGGGTCAAGATTTTTGCAGACAAGGGTTGGCATTTATTCAAATCGCTGAACCACCTTGAGAAAAAAACTCTGTGAATTCTTAGAGATACATCAGCTGACCTATTCAAGCTTCCGGCACGACACTCCAACTCGGTTTTCTGATGATACCAAGTAGAGACTCTGAAGCTTGTCCTTAATGCAAAGCTATTGCACATTTCCCACTTTAATCAGGCTAGAGAAAGTTTCCTATATTTGCCTGTGCTATTGATTTGTGCAAAGTTTGTTGAAAGTCCAGTTCCCATTGAAAACATTTTACTGGGTGGTAAAGTGTTGCCCTTGCCTTAGGTTGCATGCAGTCTTTAGAATCTGCTGCGACAAAAAGCCTCGTCCTGCTATGTGACCTGGCAAAGAAGCCAGTTTAAGCGTCAAAGATTCCTTGCGAGTCTTGACGACACTAGTAAGCGTGAGTGTGTTTGCTAAAGCTTTCTAGCCATATTAGGAAAAGTTTGGAGATGCTGGGGGTTGAAACCAGGACCTCATACATGCGAAGCATGCGCTCTACCACTGAGCTACATCCCCAAAAGTCTTCTAGTGGGATGGAGCACTGACAAGTAATTCTTTCAACGAGTGACTGCAGGAACCACATAAGGAGAAGGAAAAGTAGTCACCTGTAGGAAGTGCGTCCTTTGCATGTAAACCCAGGCCATGGAGATGCTGGGGATTGAACCCGGGGCCTCACACATGCAAAGCGTGCGCTCTACCACTGAGCTACATCCCCATTATTTGCACAACTTTCAGAAACTTGCAGGAAACGGGTCAAGATTTTTGCAGACAAGGGTTGGCATTTATTCAAATTGCTGAACCACCTTGAGAAAAAAACTCTGTGAATTCTTAGAGATACATCAGCTGACCAATTCAAGCTTCCGGCACGACACTCCAACTCGGTTTTAGGATGATACCAAGTAGAGACCCTGAAGCTTGTCCTTAATGCAAAGCTATTGCACATTTCCCACTTTAATCAGGCTAGAGAAAGTTTCCTATATTTGCCTGTGCTATTGATTTGTGCAAAGTTTGTTGAAAGTCCAGTTCCCATTGAAAACATTTTACTGGGTGGTAAAGTGTTGCCCTTGCCTTAGATTGCATGCAGTCTTTAGAATCTGCCGTGGCAAAAAGCCTCGTCCTGCTATGTGACCTGGCAAAGAAGCCAGTTTAAGCGTCAAAGATTCCTTGCGAGTCTTGACGACACTACTAAGCGTGAGTGTGTTTGCTAAAGCTTTCTAGCCATATTAGGAAAAGTTTAGAGATGCTGGGGGTTGAACCCAGGACCTCATTCATGCGAAGCATGCGCTCTACCACTGAGCTACATCCCCAAAAGTCTCCCAGTGGGATGGAGCACTGACAAGTAATTCTTTCACCGAGTGACTGCACGAACCACATAAGGAGAAGGAAAATTAGTCACCTGTAGCAAGTGCGTCCTTTGCACGTAAACCCAGGCCATGGAGATGCCGGGGATTGAACCCGGGGCCTCACACATGCAAAGCGTGCGCTCTACCACTGAGCTACATCCCCGTTATTTGCACCATTTCCAGAAACTTGCAGGAAACGGGTCAAGATTTTTGCAGACAAGGGTTGGCATTTAGTCAAATCGCTGAACCACCTTGAGAAAAAAACTCTGTGAATTCTTAGAGATACATCAGCTGACCAATTCAAGCTTCCGGCACGACACTCCAACTCGGTTTTCTGATGATACCAAGTAGAGACTCTGAAGCTTGTCCTTAATGCAAAGCTATTGCACATTTCCCACTTTAATCAGGCTAGAGAAAGTTTCCTATATTTGCCTGTGCTATTGATTTGTGCAAAGTTTGTTGAAAGTCCAGTTCCCATTGAAAACATTTTACTGGGTGGTAAAGTGTTGCCCTTGCCTTAGGTTGCATGCAGTCTTTAGAATCTGCCGCGGCAAAAAGCCTCATCCTGCTATGTGACCTGGCAAAGAAGCCAGTTTAAGCGTCAAAGATTCCTTGCGAGTCTTGACGACACTACTAAGCGTGAGTGTGTTTGCTAAAGCTTTCTAGCCATATTAGGAAAAGTTTGGAGATGCTGGGGGTTGAACCCAGGACCTCATACATGCGAAGCATGCGCTCTACCACTGAGCTACATCCCCAAAAGTCTCCCAGTGAGATGGAGCACTGACAAGTAATTCTTTCACCGAGTGACTGCAGGAACCACATAAGGAGAAGGAAAAGTAGTCACCTTTGCACGTAAACCCAGGTCATGGAGATGCCTGGGATTGAACCCGGGGCCTCACACATGAAAAGCGTGTGCTCTACCACTGAGCTACATCCCCGTTATTTGCACCACTTTCAGAAACTTGCAGGAAACGGGTCAAGATTTTTGCAGACAAGGGTTGGCATTTATTCAAATCGCTGAACCACCTTGAGAAAAAAACTCTGTGAATTCTTAGAGATACATCAGCTGACCTATTCAAGCTTCCGGCACGACACTCCAACTCGGTTTTCTGATGATACCAAGTAGAGACTCTGAAGCTTGTCCTTAATGAAAAGCTAGTGCACATTTCCCACTTTAATCAGGCTAGAGAAAGTTTCCTATATTTGCCTGTGCTATTGATTTGAGCAAAGTTTGTTGAAAGTCCAGTTCCCATTGAAAACATTTTACTGGGTGGTAAAGTGTTGCCCTTGCCTTAGGTTGCCCTTGCCTTAGGTTGCATGCAGTCTTTAGAATCTGCCGCGGCAAAAAGCCTCGTCCTGCTATGTGACCTGGCAAAGAAGCCAGTTTAAGCGTCAATGATTCCTTGCGAGTCTTGACGACACTACTAAGCATGAGTGTGTTTGCTAAAGCTTTCTAGCCATATTAGGAAAAGTTTGGAGATGCTGGGGGTTGAACCCAGGACCTCATACATGCGAAGCATGCGCTCTACCACTGAGCTACATCCCCAAAAGTCTCCTAGTGGGATGGAGCACTGACAAGTAATTCTTTCAACGAGTGACTGCAGGAACCACATAAGGAGAAGGAAAAGTAGTCACCTGTAGGAAGTGCGTCCTCTGCACGTAAACCCAGGCCATGGAGATGCCGGGGATTGAACCTGGGGCCTCCCACATGCAAAGCGTGTGCTCTACCACTGAGCTACATCCCCGTTATTTGCACCACTTTCAGAAACTTGCAGGAAACGGGTCAAGATTTTTGCAGACAAGGGTTGGCATTTAGTCAAATCGCTGAACCACCTTGAGAAAAAAACTCTGTGAATTCTTAGAGATACATCAGCTGACCTATTCAAGCATCTGGCACGACACTCCAACTCGGTTTTCTGATGATACCAAGTAGAGACTCTGAAGCTTGTCCTTAATGCAAAGCTATTGCACATTTCCCACTTTAATCAGGCTAGAGAAAGTTTCCTATATTTGCCTGTGCTATTGATTTGTGCAAAGTTTGTTGAAAGTCCAGTTCCCATTGAAAACATTTTACTGGGTGGTAAAGTGTTGCCCTTGCCTTAGGTTGCATGCAGTCTTTAGAATCTGCCGCAGCAAAAAGCCTCGTCCTGCTATGTGACCTGGCAAAGAAGCCAGTTTAAGCGTCAAAGATTCCTTGCGAGTCTTGACGACACTACTAAGCGTGAGTGTGTTTGCTAAAGCTTTCTAGCCATATTAGGAAAAGTTTGGAGATGCTGGGGGTTGAACCCAGGACCTCATACATGCGAAGCATGCGCTCTACCACTGAGATACATCCCCAAAAGTCTCCTAGTGGGATGGAGCACTGACAAGTAATTCTTTCAACGAGTGACTGCAGGAACCACATAAGGAGAAGGAAAAGTAGTCACCTGTAGGAAGTGCGTCCTTTGCACGTAAACCCAGGCCATGGAGATGCCGGGGATTGAACCCGGGGCCTCACTCATGCAAAGCGTGCGCTCTACCACTGAGCTACATCCCCGTTATTTGCACAACTTTCAGAAACTTGCAGGAAACGGGTCAAGATTTTTGCAGACAAGGGTTGGCATTTATTCAAATCGCTGAACCACCTTGAGAAAAAAACTCTGTGAATTCTTAGAGATACATCAGCTGACCTATTCAAGCTTCCGGCACGACACTCCAACTCGGTTTTCTGATGATACCAAGTAGAGACTCTGAAGCTTGTCCTTAATGCAAAGCTATTGCACATTTCCCACTTTAATCAGGCTAGAGAAAGTTTCCTATATTTGCCTGTGCTATTGATTTGTGCAAAGTTTGTTGAAAGTCCAGTTCCCATTGAAAACATTTTACTGGGTGGTAAAGTGTTGCCCTTGCCTTAGGTTGCCCTTGCCTTAGGTTGCATGCAGTCTTTAGAATCTGCCGTGGCAAAAAGCCTCGTCCTGCTATGTGACCTGGCAAAGAAGCCAGTTTAAGCGTCAAAGATTCCTTGCGAGTCTTGACGACACTACTAAGCGTGAGTGTGTTTGCTAAAGCTTTCTAGCCATATTAGGAAAAGTTTAGAGATGCTGGGGGTTGAACCCAGGACCTCATTCATGCGAAGCATGCGCTCTACCACTGAGCTACATCCCCAAAAGTCTCCCAGTGGGATGGAGCACTGACAAGTAATTCTTTCACCGAGTGACTGCACGAACCACATAAGGAGAAGGAAAATTAGTCACCTGTAGCAAGTGCGTCCTTTGCACGTAAACCCAGGCCATGGAGATGCCGGGGATTGAACCCGGGGCCTCACACATGCAAAGCGTGCGCTCTACCACTGAGCTACATCCCCGTTATTTGCACCATTTCCAGAAACTTGCAGGAAACGGGTCAAGATTTTTGCAGACAAGGGTTGGCATTTAGTCAAATCGCTGAACCACCTTGAGAAAAAAACTCTGTGAATTCTTAGAGATACATCAGCTGACCAATTCAAGCTTCCGGCACGACACTCCAACTCGGTTTTCTGATGATACCAAGTAGAGACTCTGAAGCTTGTCCTTAATGCAAAGCTATTGCACATTTCCCACTTTAATCAGGCTAGAGAAAGTTTCCTATATTTGCCTGTGCTATTGATTTGTGCAAAGTTTGTTGAAAGTCCAGTTCCCATTGAAAACATTTTACTGGGTGGTAAAGTGTTGCCCTTGCCTTAGGTTGCATGCAGTCTTTAGAATCTGCCGCGGCAAAAAGCCTCATCCTGCTATGTGACCTGGCAAAGAAGCCAGTTTAAGCGTCAAAGATTCCTTGCGAGTCTTGACGACACTACTAAGCGTGAGTGTGTTTGCTAAAGCTTTCTAGCCATATTAGGAAAAGTTTGGAGATGCTGGGGGTTGAACCCAGGACCTCATACATGCGAAGCATGCGCTCTACCACTGAGCTACATCCCCAAAAGTCTCCCAGTGGGATGGAGCACTGACAAGTAATTCTTTCACCGAGTGACTGCAGGAACCACATAAGGAGAAGGAAAAGTAGTCACCTTTGCACGTAAACCCAGGTCATGGAGATGCCTGGGATTGAACCCGGGGCCTCACACATGAAAAGCGTGCGCTCTACCACTGAGCTACATCCCCGTTATTTGCACCACTTTCAGAAACTTGCAGGAAACGGGTCAAGATTTTTGCAGACAAGGGTTGGCATTTATTCAAATCGCTGAACCACCTTGAGAAAAAAACTCTGTGAATTCTTAGAGATACATCAGCTGACCTATTCAAGCTTCCGGCACGACACTCCAACTCGGTTTTCTGATGATACCAAGTAGAGACTCTGAAGCTTGTCCTTAATGCAAAGCTATTGCACATTTCCCACTTTAATCAGGCTAGAGAAAGTTTCCTATATTTGCCTGTGCTATTGATTTGAGCAAAGTTTGTTGAAAGTCCAGTTCCCATTGAAAACATTTTACTGGGTGGTAAAGTGTTGCCCTTGCCTTAGGTTGCCCTTGCCTTAGGTTGCATGCAGTCTTTAGAATCTGCCGCGGCAAAAAGCCTCGTCCTGCTATGTGACCTGGCAAAGAAGCCAGTTTAAGCGTCAATGATTCCTTGCGCGTCTTGACGACACTACTAAGCATGAGTGTGTTTGCTAAAGCTTTCTAGCCATATTAGGAAAAGTTTGGAGATGCTGGGGGTTGAACCCAGGACCTCATACATGCGAAGCATGCGCTCTACCACTGAGCTACATCCCCAAAAGTCTCCTAGTGGGATGGAGCACTGACAAGTAATTCTTTCAACGAGTGACTGCAGGAACCACATAAGGAGAAGGAAAAGTAGTCACCTGTAGGAAGTGCGTCCTCTGCACGTAAACCCAGGCCATGGAGATGCCGGGGATTGAACCTGGGGCCTCCCACATGCAAAGCGTGTGCTCTACCACTGAGCTACATCCCCGTTATTTGCACCACTTTCAGAAACTTGCAGGAAACGGGTCAAGATTTTTGCAGACAAGGGTTGGCATTTAGTCAAATCGCTGAACCACCTTGAGAAAAAAACTCTGTGAATTCTTAGAGATACATCAGCTGACCTATTCAAGCATCTGGCACGACACTCCAACTCGGTTTTCTGATGATACCAAGTAGAGACTCTGAAGCTTGTCCTTAATGCAAAGCTATTGCACATTTCCCACTTTAATCAGGCTAGAGAAAGTTTCCTATATTTGCCTGTGCTATTGATTTGTGCAAAGTTTGTTGAAAGTCCAGTTCCCATTGAAAACATTTTACTGGGTGGTAAAGTGTTGCCCTTGCCTTAGGTTGCATGCAGTCTTTAGAATCTGCCGCAGCAAAAAGCCTCGTCCTGCTATGTGACCTGGCAAAGAAGCCAGTTTAAGCGTCAAAGATTCCTTGCGAGTCTTGACGACACTACTAAGCGTGAGTGTGTTTGCTAAAGCTTTCTAGCCATATTAGGAAAAGTTTGGAGATGCTGGGGGTTGAACCCAGGACCTCATACATGCGAAGCATGCGCTCTACCACTGAGCTACATCCCCAAAAGTCTCCTAGTGGGATGGAGCACTGACAAGTAATTCTTTCAACGAGTGACTGCAGGAACCACATAAGGAGAAGGAAAAGTAGTCACCTGTAGGAAGTGCGTCCTTTGCACGTAAACCCAGGCCATGGAGATGCCGGGGATTGAACCCGGGGCCTCACTCATGCAAAGCGTGCGCTCTACCACTGAGCTACATCCCCGTTATTTGCACAACTTTCAGAAACTTGCAGGAAACGGGTCAAGATTTTTGCAGACAAGGGTTGGCATTTATTCAAATCGCTGAACCACCTTGAGAAAAAAACTCTGTGAATTCTTAGAGATACATCAGCTGACCTATTCAAGCTTCCGGCACGACACTCCAACTCGGTTTTCTGATGATACCAAGTAGAGACTCTGAAGCTTGTCCTTAATGCAAAGCTATTGCACATTTCCCACTTTAATCAGGCTAGAGAAAGTTTCCTATATTTGCCTGTGCTATTGATTTGTGCAAAGTTTGTTGAAAGTCCAGTTCCCATTGAAAACATTTTACTGGGTGGTAAAGTGTTGCCCTTGCCTTAGGTTGCCCTTGCCTTAGGTTGCATGCAGTCTTTAGAATCTGCCGCGGCAAAAAGCCTCGTCCTGTTATGTGACCTGGCAAAGAAGCCAGTTTAAGCGTCAAAGATTCCTTGCGAGTCTTGACGACACTACTAAGCGTGCGTGTGTTTGCTAAAGCTTTCTAGCCATATTAGGAAAAGTTTGGAGATGCTGGGGGTAGAACCCAGGACCTCATACATGCGAAGCATGCGCTCTACCACTGAGCTACATCCCCAAAAGTCTCCTAGTGGGATGGAGCACTGACAAGTAATTCTTTCAACGAGTGACTGCAGGAACCACATAAGGAGAAGGAAAAGTAGTCACCTGTAGGAAGTGCGTCCTTTGCACGTAAACCCAGGCCATGGAGATGCCGGGGATTGAACCCGGGGCCTCACTCATGCAAAGCGTGCGCTCTACCACTGAGCTACATCCCCGTTATTTGCACAACTTTCAGAAACTTGCAGGAAACGGGTCAAGATTTTTGCAGACAAGGGTTGGCATTTATTCAAATCGCTGAACCACCTTGAGAAAAAAACTCTGTGAATTCTTAGAGATACATCAGCTGACCAATTCAAGCTTCCGGCACGACACTCCAACTCGGTTTTAGGATGATACCAAGTAGAGACTCTGAAGCTTGTCCTTAATGCAAAGCTATTGCACATTTCCCACTTTAATCAGGCTAGAGAAAGTTTCCTATATTTGCCTGTGCTATTGATTTGTGCAAAGTTTGTTGAAAGTCCAGTTCCCATTGAAAACATTTTACTGGGTGGTAAAGTGTTGCCCTTGCCTTAGGTTGCATGCAGTCTTTAGAATCTGCCGCGGCAAAAAGCCTCGGCCTGCTATGTGACCTGGCAAAGAAGCCAGTTTAAGCGTCAAAGATTCCTTGCGAGTCTTGAAGACACTACTAAGCGTGAGTGTGTTTGCTAAAGCTTTCTAGCCATATTAGGAAAAGTTTGGAGATGCTGGGGGTTGAACCCAGGACCTCATACATGCGAAGCATGCGCTCTACCACTGAGCTACATCCCCAAAAGTCTCCCAGTGGGATGGAGCACTGACAAGTAATTCTTTCACCGAGTGACTGCAGGAACCACATAAGGAGAAGGAAAAGTAGTCACCTGTAGGAAGTGCGTCCTTTGCACGTAAACCCAGGCCATGGAGATGCCGGGGATTGAACCCGGGGCCTCACACATGCAAAGCGTGCGCTCTACCACTGAGCTACATCCCCGTTATTTGCACAACTTTAAGAAACTTGCAGGAAACGGGTCAAGATTTTTGCAGACAAGGGTTGGCATTTAGTCAAATCGCTGAACCACCTTGAGAAAAAAACTCTGTGAATTCTTAGAGATACATCAGCTGACCAATTCAAGCTTCCGGCACGACACTCCAACTCGGTTTTAGGATGATACCAAGTAGAGACTCTGAAGCTTGTCCTTAATGCAAAGCTATTGCACATTTCCCACTTTAATCAGGCTAGAGAAAGTTTCCTATATTTGCCTGTGCTATTGATTTGTGCAAAGTTTGTTGAAAGTCCAGTTCCCATTGAAAACATTTTACTGGGTGGTAAAGTGTTGCCCTTGCCTTAGGTTGCATGCAGTCTTTAGAATCTGCCGCGGCAAAAAGCCTCGTCCTGCTATGTGACCTGGCAAAGAAGCCAGTTTAAGCGTCAAAGATTCCTTGCGAGTCTTGACGACACTACTAAGCGTGAGTGTGTTTGCTAAAGCTTTCTAGCCATATTAGGAAAAGTTTGGAGATGCTGGGGGTTGAACCCAGGACCTCATACATGCGAAGCATGCGCTCTACCACTGAGCTACATCCCCAAAAGTCTCCCAGTGGGATGGAGCACTGACAAGTAATTCTTTCACCGAGTGACTGCAGGAACCACATAAGGAGAAGGAAAAGTAGTCACCTTTGCACGTAAACCCAGGTCATGGAGATGCCGGGGATTGAACCCGGGGCCTCACACATGAAAAGCGTGCGCTCTACCACTGAGCTACATCCCCGTTATTTGCACCACTTTCAGAAACTTGCAGGAAACGGGTCAAGATTTTTGCAGACAAGGGTTGGCATTTATTCAAATCGCTGAACCACCTTGAGAAAAAAACTCTGTGAATTCTTAGAGATACATCAGCTGACCTATTCAAGCTTCCGGCACGACACTCCAACTCGGTTTTCTGATGATACCAAGTAGAGACTCTGAAGCTTGTCCTTAATGCAAAGCTATTGCACATTTCCCACTTTAATCAGGCTAGAGAAAGTTTCCTATATTTGCCTGTGCTATTGATTTGTGCAAAGTTTGTTGAAAGTCCAGTTCCCATTGAAAACATTTTACTGGGTGGTAAAGTGTTGCCCTTGCCTTAGGTTGCCCTTGCCTTAGGTTGCATGCAGTCTTTAGAATCTGCCGCGGCAAAAAGCCTCGTCCTGTTATGTGACCTGGCAAAGAAGCCAGTTTAAGCGTCAAAGATTCCTTGCGAGTCTTGACGACACTACTAAGCGTGCGTGTGTTTGCTAAAGCTTTCTAGCCATATTAGGAAAAGTTTGGAGATGCTGGGGGTTGAACCCAGGACCTCATACATGCGAAGCATGCGCTCTACCACTGAGCTACATCCCCAAAAGTCTCCTAGTGGGATGGAGCACTGACAAGTAATTCTTTCAACGAGTGACTGCAGGAACCACATAAGGAGAAGGAAAAGTAGTCACCTGTAGGAAGTGCGTCCTTTGCACGTAAACCCAGGCCATGGAGATGCCGGGGATTGAACCCGGGGCCTCACTCATGCAAAGCGTGCGCTCTACCACTGAGCTACATCCCCGTTATTTGCACAACTTTCAGAAACTTGCAGGAAACGGGTCAAGATTTTTGCAGACAAGGGTTGGCATTTATTCAAATCGCTGAACCACCTTGAGAAAAAAACTCTGTGAATTCTTAGAGATACATCAGCTGACCTATTCAAGCTTCCGGCACGACACTCCAACTCGGTTTTCTGATGATACCAAGTAGAGACTCTGAAGCTTGTCCTTAATGCAAAGCTATTGCACATTTCCCACTTTAATCAGGCTAGAGAAAGTTTCCTATATTTGCCTGTGCTATTGATTTGTGCAAAGTTTGTTGAAAGTCCAGTTCCCATTGAAAACATTTTACTGGGTGGTAAAGTGTTGCCCTTGCCTTAGGTTGCCCTTGCCTTAGGTTGCATGCAGTCTTTAGAATCTGCCGCGGCAAAAAGCCTCGTCCTGTTATGTGACCTGGCAAAGAAGCCAGTTTAAGCGTCAAAGATTCCTTGCGAGTCTTGACGACACTACTAAGCGTGCGTGTGTTTGCTAAAGCTTTCTAGCCATATTAGGAAAAGTTTGGAGATGCTGGGGGTTGAACCCAGGACCTCATACATGCGAAGCATGCGCTCTACCACTGAGCTACATCCCCAAAAGTCTCCTAGTGGGATGGAGCACTGACAAGTAATTCTTTCAACGAGTGACTGCAGGAACCACATAAGGAGAAGGAAAAGTAGTCACCTGTAGGAAGTGCGTCCTTTGCACATAAACCCAGGCCATGGAAATGCCGGGGATTGAACCCGGGGCCTCACTCATGCAAAGCGTGCGCTCTACCACTGAGCTACATCCCCGTTATTTGCACAACTTTCAGAAACTTGCAGGAAACGGGTCAAGATTTTTGCAGACAAGGGTTGGCATTTATTCAAATCGCTGAACCACCTTGAGAAAAAAACTCTGTGAATTCTTAGAGATACATCAGCTGACCAATTCAAGCTTCCGGCACGACACTCCAACTCGGTTTTAGGATTATACCAAGTAGAGACTCTGAAGCTTGTCCTTAATGCAAAGCTATTGCACATTTCCCACTTTAATCAGGCTAGAGAAAGTTTCCTATATTTGCCTGTGCTATTGATTTGTGCAAAGTTTGTTGAAAGTCCAGTTCCCATTGAAAACATTTTACTGGGTGGTAAAGTGTTGCCCTTGCCTTAGGTTGCATGCAGTCTTTAGAATCTGCCGCGGCAAAAAGCCTCGGCCTGCTATGTGACCTGGCAAAGAAGCCAGTTTAAGCGTCAAAGATTCCTTGCGAGTCTTGAAGACACTACTAAG
This sequence comes from Ranitomeya variabilis, assembly GCF_051348905.1. Classification (NCBI taxonomy): domain Eukaryota; kingdom Metazoa; phylum Chordata; class Amphibia; order Anura; family Dendrobatidae; genus Ranitomeya; species Ranitomeya variabilis. The sequence goes on along the minus strand of NC_135232.1, from coordinate 832,652,915 downwards.
CGTGAGTGTGTTTGCTAAAGCTTTCTAGCCATATTAGGAAAAGTTTGGAGATGCTGGGGGTTGAACCCAGGACCTCATACATGCGAAGCATGCGCTCTACCACTGAGCTACATCCCCAAAAGTCTCTCAGTGGGATGGAGCACTGACAAGTAATTCTTTCACCGAGTGACTGCAGGAACCACATAAGGAGAAGGAAAAGTAGTCACCTGTAGGAAGTGCGTCCTTTGCACGTAAACCCAGGCCATGGAGATGCCGGGGATTGAACCCGGGGCCTCACACATGCAAAGCGTGCGCTCTACCACTGAGCTACATCCCCGTTATTTGCACCACTTTCAGAAACTTGCAGGAAACGGGTCAAGATTTTTGCAGACAAGGGTTGGCATTTAGTCAAATCGCTGAACCACCTTGAGAAAAAAACTCTGTGAATTCTTAGAGATACATCAGCTGACCAATTCAAGCTTCCGGCACGACACTCCAACTCGGTTTTCTGATGATACCAAGTAGAGACTCTGAAGCTTGTCCTTAATGCAAAGCTATTGCACATTTCCCACTTTAATCAGGCTAGAGAAAGTTTCCTATATTTGCCTGTGCTATTGATTTGTGCAAAGTTTGTTGAAAGTCCAGTTCCCATTGAAAACATTTTACTGGGTGGTAAAGTGTTGCCCTTGCCTTAGGTTGCATGCAGTCTTTAGAATCTGCTGCGACAAAAAGCCTCGTCCTGCTATGTGACCTGGCAAAGAAGCCAGTTTAAGCGTCAAAGATTCCTTGCGAGTCTTGACGACACTACTAAGCGTGAGTGTGTTTGCTAAAGCTTTCTAGCCATATTAGGAAAAGTTTGGAGATGCTGGGGGTTGAAACCAGGACCTCATACATGCGAAGCATGCGCTCTACCACTGAGCTACATCCCCAAAAGTCTTCTAGTGGGATGGAGCACTGACAAGTAATTCTTTCAACGAGTGACTGCAGGAACCACATAAGTAGAAGGAAAAGTAGTCACCTGTAGGAAGTGCGTCCTTTGCACGTAAACCCAGGCCATGGAGATGCCGGGGATTGAACCCGGGGCCTCACACATGCAAAGCGTGTGCTCTACCACTGAGCTACATCCCCGTTATTTGCACCACTTTCAGAAACTTGCAGGAAACGGGTCAAGATTTTTGCAGACAAGGGTTGGCATTTACTCAAATCGCTGAACCACCTTGAGAAAAAAACTCTGTGAATTCTTAGAGATACATCAGCTGACCAATTCAAGCTTCCGGCATGACACTCCAACTCGGTTTTAGGATGATACCAAGTAGAGACTCTGAAGCTTGTCCTTAATGCAAAGCTATTGCACATTTCCCACTTTAATCAGGCTAGAGAAAGTTTCCTATATTTGCCTGTGCTATTGATTTGTGCAAAGTTTGTTGAAAGTCCAGTTCCCATTGAAAACATTTTACTGGGTGGTAAAGTGTTGCCCTTGCCTTAGGTTGCATGCAGTCTTTAGAATCTGCCGCGGCAAAAAGCCTCGTCCTGCTATGTGACCTGGCAAAGAAGCCAGTTTAAGCGTCAAAGATTCCTTGCGAGTCTTGACGACACTACTAAGCGTGAGTGTGTTTGCTAAAGCTTTCTAGCCATATTAGGAAAAGTTTGGAGATGCTGGGGGTTGAACCCAGGACCTCATACATGCGAAGCATGCGCTCTACCACTGAGCTACATCCCCAAAAGTCTCCCAGTGGGATGGAGCACTGACAAGTAATTCTTTCACCGAGTGACTGCAGGAACCACATAAGGAGAAGGAAAAGTAGTCACCTGTAGGAAGTGCGTCCTTTGCACGTAAACCCAGGCCATGGAGATGCCGGGGATTGAACCCGGGGCCTCACACATGCAAAGCGTGCGCTCTACCACTGAGCTACATCCCCGTTATTTGCACCACTTTCAGAAACTTGCAGGAAACGGGTCAAGATTTTTGCAGACAAGGGTTGGCATTTAGTCAAATCGCTGAACCACCTTGAGAAAAAAACTCTGTGAATTCTTAGAGATACATCAGCTGACCAATTCAAGCTTCCGGCACGACACTCCAACTCGGTTTTCTGATGATACCAAGTAGAGACTCTGAAGCTTGTCCTTAATGCAAAGCTATTGCACATTTCCCACTTTAATCAGGCTAGAGAAAGTTTCCTATATTTGCCTGTGCTATTGATTTGTGCAAAGTTTGTTGAAAGTCCAGTTCCCATTGAAAACATTTTACTGGGTGGTAAAGTGTTGCCCTTGCCTTAGGTTGCATGCAGTCTTTAGAATCTGCTGCGACAAAAAGCCTCGTCCTGCTATGTGACCTGGCAAAGAAGCCAGTTTAAGCGTCAAAGATTCCTTGCGAGTCTTGACGACACTACTAAGCGTGAGTGTGTTTGCTAAAGCTTTCTAGCCATATTAGGAAAAGTTTGGAGATGCTGGGGGTTGAAACCAGGACCTCATACATGCGAAGCATGCGCTCTACCACTGAGCTACATCCCCAAAAGTCTTCTAGTGGGATGGAGCACTGACAAGTAATTCTTTCAACGAGTGACTGCAGGAACCACATAAGTAGAAGGAAAAGTAGTCACCTGTAGGAAGTGCGTCCTTTGCACGTAAACCCAGGCCATGGAGATGCCGGGGATTGAACCCGGGGCCTCACACATGCAAAGCGTGCGCTCTACCACTGAGCTACATCCCCGTTATTTGCACCACTTTCAGAAACTTGCAGGAAACGGGTCAAGATTTTTGCAGACAAGGGTTGGCATTTACTCAAATCGCTGAACCACCTTGAGAAAAAAACTCTGTGAATTCTTAGAGATACATCAGCTGACCAATTCAAGCTTCCGGCATGACACTCCAACTCGGTTTTAGGATGATACCAAGTAGAGACTCTGAAGCTTGTCCTTAATGCAAAGCTATTGCACATTTCCCACTTTAATCAGGCTAGAGAAAGTTTCCTATATTTGCCTGTGCTATTGATTTGTGCAAAGTTTGTTGAAAGTCCAGTTCCCATTGAAAACATTTTACTGGGTGGTAAAGTGTTGCCCTTGCCTTAGGTTGCATGCAGTCTTTAGAATCTGCCGCGGCAAAAAGCCTCGTCCTGCTATGTGACCTGGCAAAGAAGCCAGTTTAAGCGTCAAAGATTCCTTGCGAGTCTTGACGACACTACTAAGCGTGAGTGTGTTTGCTAAAGCTTTCTAGCCATATTAGGAAAAGTTTGGAGATGCTGGGGGTTGAACCCAGGACCTCATACATGCGAAGCATGCGCTCTACCACTGAGCTACATCCCCAAAAGTCTCCCAGTGGGATGGAGCACTGACAAGTAATTCTTTCACCGAGTGACTGCAGGAACCACATAAGGAGAAGGAAAAGTAGTCACCTGTAGGAAGTGCGTCCTTTGCACATAAACCCAGGCCATGGAGATGCCGGGGATTGAACCCGGGGCCTCACACATGCAAAGCGTGCGCTCTACCACTGAGCTACGTCCCCGTTATTTGCACCACTTTCAGAAACTTGCAGGAAACGGGTCAAGATTTTTGCAGACAAGGGTTGGCATTTAGTCAAATCGCTGAACTACCTTGAGAAAAAAACTGTGAATTCTTAGAGATACATCAGCTGACCAATTCAAGCTTCCGGCACGACACTCCAACTCGGTTTTCTGATGATACCAAGTAGAGACTCTGAAGCTTGTCCTTAATGCAAAGCTATTGCACATTTCCCACTTTAATCAGGCTAGAGAAAGTTTCCTATATTTGCCTGTGCTATTGATTTGTGCAAAGTTTGTTGAAAGTCCAGTTCCCATTGAAAACATTTTACTGGGTGGTAAAGTGTTGCCCTTGCCTTAGGTTGCATGCAGTCTTTAGAATCTGCTGCGACAAAAAGCCTCGTCCTGCTATGTGACCTGGCAAAGAAGCCAGTTTAAGCGTCAAAGATTCCTTGCGAGTCTTGACGACACTACTAAGCGTGAGTGTGTTTGCTAAAGCTTTCTAGCCATATTAGGAAAAGTTTGGAGATGCTGGGGGTTGAAACCAGGACCTCATACATGCGAAGCATGCGCTCTACCACTGAGCTACATCCCCAAAAGTCTTCTAGTGGGATGGAGCACTGACAAGTAATTCTTTCAACGAGTGACTGCAGGAACCACATAAGGAGAAGGAAAAGTAGTCACCTGTAGGAAGTGCGTCCTTTGCACGTAAACCCAGGCCATGGAGATGCCGGGGATTGAACCCGGGGCCTCACAAATGCAAAGCGTGCGCTCTACCACTGAGCTACATCCCCGTTATTTGCACCACTTTCAGAAACTTGCAGGAAACGGGTCAAGATTTTTGCAGACAAGGGTTGGCATTTATTCAAATCGCTGAACCACCTTGAGAAAAAAACTCTGTGAATTCTTAGAGATACATCAGCTGACCAATTCAAGCTTCCGGCACGACACACCAACTCGGTTTTAGGATGATACCAAGTAGAGACTCTGAAGCTTGTCCTTAATGCAAAGCTATTGCACATTTCCCACTTTAATCAGGCTAGAGAAAGTTTCCTATATTTGCCTGTGCTATTGATTTGTGCAAAGTTTGTTGAAAGTCCAGTTCCCATTGAAAACATTTTACTGGGTGGTAAAGTGTTGCCCTTGCCTTAGGTTGCATGCAGTCTTTAGAATCTGCCACGGCAAAAAGCCTCGTCCTGCTATGTGACCTGGCAAAGAAGCCAGTTTAAGCGTCAAAGATTCCTTGCGAGTCTTGACGACACTACTAAGCGTGAGTGTGTGTGCTAAAGCTTTCTAGCCATATTAGGCAAAGTTTGGAGATGCTGGGGGTTGAACCCAGGACCTCATACATGCGAAGCATGCGCTCTACCACTGAGCTACATCCCCAAAAGTCTCCCAGTGGGATGGAGCACTGACAAGTAATTCTTTCACCGAGTGACTGCAGGAACCACATAAGTAGAAGGAAAAGTAGTCACCTGTAGGAAGTGCGTCCTTTGCACGTAAACCCAGGCCATGGAGATGCCGGGGATTGAACCCAGGGCCTCACACATGCAAAGCGTGCGCTCTACCACTGAGCTACATCCCCGTTATTTGCACCACTTTCAGAAACTTGCAAGAAACGGGTCAAGATTTTTGCAGACAAGGGTTGGCATTTATTCAAATCGCTGAACCACCTTGAAAAAAAAACTCTGTGAATTCTTAGAGATACATCAGCTGACCAATTCAAGCTTCCGGCACGACACACCAACTCGGTTTTAGGATGATACCAAGTAGAGACTCTGAAGCTTGTCCTTAATGCAAAGCTATTGCACATTTCCCACTTTAATCAGGCTAGAGAAAGTTTCCTATATTTGCCTGTGCTATTGATTTGTGCAAAGTTTGTTGAAAGTCCAGTTCCCATTGAAAACATTTTACTGGGTGGTAAAGTGTTGCCCTTGCCTTAGGTTGCATGCAGTCTTTAGAATCTGCCACGGCAAAAAGCCTCGTCCTGCTATGTGACCTGGCAAAGAAGCCAGTTTAAGCGTCAAAGATTCCTTGCGAGTCTTGACGACACTACTAAGCGTGAGTGTGTTTGCTAAAGCTTTCTAGCCATATTAGGAAAAGTTTGGAGATGCTGGGGGTTGAACCCAGGACCTCATACATGCGAAGCATGCGCTCTACCACTGAGCTACATCCCCAAAAGTCTCCCAGTGGGATGGAGCACTGACAAGTAATTCTTTCACTGAGTGACTGCAGGAACCACATAAGGAGAAGGAAAAGTAGTCACCTGTAGGAAGTGCGTCCTTTGCACGTAAACCCAGGCCATGGAGATGCCGGGGATTGAACCCGGGGCCTCACACATGCAAAGCCTGCGCTCTACCACTGAGCTACATCCCCGTTATTTGCACCACTTTCAGAAACTTGCAGGAAACGGGTCAAGATTTTTGCAGACAAGGGTTGGCATTTAGTCAAATCGCTGAACCACCTTGAGAAAAAAACTCTGTGAATTCTTAGAGATACATCAGCTGACCAATTCAAGCTTCCGGCACGACACTCCAACTCGGTTTTCTGATGATACCAAGTAGAGACTCTGAAGCTTGTCCTTAATGCAAAGCTATTGCACATTTCCCACTTTAATCAGGCTAGAGAAAGTTTCCTATATTTGCCTGTGCTATTGATTTGTGCAAAGTTTGTTGAAAGTCCAGTTCCCATTGAAAACATTTTACTGGGTGGTAAAGTGTTGCCCTTGCCTTAGGTTGCATGCAGTCTTTAGAATCTGCTGCGACAAAAAGCCTCGTCCTGCTATGTGACCTGGCAAAGAAGCCAGTTTAAGCGTCAAAGATTCCTTGCGAGTCTTGACGACACTACTAAGCGTGAGTGTGTTTGCTAAAGCTTTCTAGCCATATTAGGAAAAGTTTGGAGATCCTGGGGGTTGAAACTAGGACCTCATACATGCGAAGCATGCGCTCTACCACTGAGCTACATCCCCAAAAGTCTTCTAGTGGGATGGAGCACTGACAAGTAATTCTTTCAACGAGTGACTGCAGGAACCACATAAGGAGAAGGAAAAGTAGTCACCTGTAGGAAGTGCGTCCTTTGCACGTAAACCCAGGCCATGGAGATGCCGGGGATTGAACCCGGGGCCTCACACATGCAAAGCGTGCGCTCTACCACTGAGCTACATCCCCGTTATTTGCACCACTTTCAGAAACTTGCAGGAAACGGGTCAAGATTTTTGCAGACAAGGGTTGGCATTTATTCAAATCGCTGAACCACCTTGAGAAAAAAACTCTGTGAATTCTTAGAGATACATCAGCTGACCAATTCAAGCTTCCGGCACGACACTCCAACTCGGTTTTAGGATGATACCAAGTAGAGACTCTGAAGCTTGTCCTTAATGCAAAGCTATTGCACATTTCCCACTTTAATCAGGCTAGAGAAAGTTTCCTATATTTGCCTGTGCTATTGATTTGTGCAAAGTTTGTTGAAAGTCCAGTTCCCATTGAAAACATTTTACTGGGTGGTAAAGTGTTGCCCTTGCCTTAGGTTGCATGCAGTCTTTAGAATCTGCTGCGACAAAAAGCCTCGTCCTGCTATGTGACCTGGCAAAGAAGCCAGCTTAAGCGTCAAAGATTCCTTGCGAGTCTTGACGACACTAGTAAGCGTGAGTGTGTTTGCTAAAGCTTTCTAGCCATATTAGGAAAAGTTTGGAGATGCTGGGGGTTGAAACCAGGACCTCATACATGCGAAGCATGCGCTCTACCACTGAGCTACATCCCCAAAAGTCTTCTAGTGGGATGGAGCACTGACAAGTAATTCTTTCAACGAGTGACTGCAGGAACCACATAAGGAGAAGGAAAAGTAGTCACCTGTAGGAAGTGCGTCCTTTGCACGTAAACCCAGGCCATGGAGATGCCGGGGATTGAACCCGGGGCCTCACACATGCAAAGCGTGCGCTCTACCACTGAGCTACATCCCCGTTATTTGCACCACTTTCAGAAACTTGCAAGAAACGGGTCAAGATTTTTGCAGACAAGGGTTGGCATTTATTCAAATCGCTGAACCACCTTGAGAAAAAAACTCTGTGAATTCTTAGAGATACATCAGCTGACCAATTCAAGCTTCCGGCACGACACACCAACTCGGTTTTAGGATGATACCAAGTAGAGACTCTGAAGCTTGTCCTTAATGCAAAGCTATTGCACATTTCCCACTTTAATCAGGCTAGAGAAAGTTTCCTATATTTGCTTGTGCTATTGATTTGTGCAAAGTTTGTTGAAAGTCCAGTTCCCATTGAAAACATTTTACTGGGTGGTAAAGTGTTGCCCTTGCCTTAGGTTGCATGCAGTCTTTAGAATCTGCCACGGCAAAAAGCCTCGTCCTGCTATGTGACCTGGCAAAGAAGCCAGTTTAAGCGTCAAAGATTCCTTGCGAGTCTTGACGACACTACTAAGCGTGAGTGTGTTTGCTAAAGCTTTCTAGCCATATTAGGAAAAGTTTAGAGATGCTGGGGGTTGAACCCAGGACCTCATACATGCGAAGCATGCGCTCTACCACTGAGCTACATCCCCAAAAGTCTCCCAGTGGGATGGAGCACTGACAAGTAATTCTTTCACCGAGTGACTGCAGGAACCACATAAGGAGAAGGAAAAGTAGTCACCTGTAGGAAGTGCGTCCTTTGCACGTAAACCCAGGCCATGGAGATGCCGGGGATTGAACCCGGGGCCTCACACATGCAAAGCGTGCGCTCTACCACTGAGCTACATCCCCGTTATTTGCACCACTTTCAGAAACTTGCAGGAAACGGGTCAAGATTTTTGCAGACAAGGGTTGGCATTTAGTCAAATCGCTGAACCACCTTGAGAAAAAAACTCTGTGAATTCTTAGAGATACATCAGCTGACCAATTCAAGCTTCCGGCACGACACTCCAACTCGGTTTTCTGGTGATACCAAGTAGAGACTCTGAAGCTTGTCCTTAATGCAAAGCTATTGCACATTTCCCACTTTAATCAGGCTAGAGAAAGTTTCCTATATTTGCCTGTGCTATTGATTTGTGCAAAGTTTGTTGAAAGTCCAGTTCCCATTGAAAACATTTTACTGGGTGGTAAAGTGTTGCCCTTGCCTTAGGTTGCATGCAGTCTTTAGAATCTGCTGCGGCAAAAAGCCTCATCCTGCTATGTGACCTGGCAAAGAAGCCAGTTTAAGCGTCAAAGATTCCTTGCGAGTCTTGACGACACTACTAAGCGTGAGTGTGTTTGCTAAAGCTTTCTAGCCATATTAGGAAAAGTTTGAAGATGCTGGGGGTTGAACCCAGGACCTCATACATGCGAAGCATGCGCTCTACCACTGAGCTACATCCCCAAAAGTCTTCTAGTGGGATGGAGCACTGACAAGTAATTCTTTCAACGAGTGACTGCAGGAACCACATAAGGAGAAGGAAAAGTAGTCACCTGTAGGAAGTGCGTCCTTTGCACGTAAACCCAGGCCATGGAGATGCCGGGGATTGAACCCGGGGCCTCACAAATGCAAAGCGTGCGCTCTACCACTGAGCTACATCCCCGTTATTTGCACCACTTTCAGAAACTTGCAGGAAACGGGTCAAGATTTTTGCAGACAAGGGTTGGCATTTATTCAAATCGCTGAACCACCTTGAGAAAAAAACTCTGTGAATTCTTAGAGATACATCAGCTGACCAATTCAAGCTTCCGGCACGACACACCAACTCGGTTTTAGGATGATACCAAGTAGAGACTCTGAAGCTTGTCCTTAATGCAAAGCTATTGCACATTTCCCACTTTAATCAGGCTAGAGAAAGTTTCCTATATTTGCCTGTGCTATTGATTTGTGCAAAGTTTGTTGAAAGTCCAGTTCCCATTGAAAACATTTTACTGGGTGGTAAAGTGTTGCCCTTGCCTTAGGTTGCATGCAGTCTTTAGAATCTGCCACGGCAAAAAGCCTCGTCCTGCTATGTGACCTGGCAAAGAAGCCAGTTTAAGCGTCAAAGATTCCTTGCGAGTCTTGACGACACTACTAAGCGTGAGTGTGTGTGCTAAAGCTTTCTAGCCATATTAGGCAAAGTTTGGAGATGCTGGGGGTTGAACCCAGGACCTCATACATGCGAAGCATGCGCTCTACCACTGAGCTACATCCCCAAAAGTCTCCCAGTGGGATGGAGCACTGACAAGTAATTCTTTCACCGAGTGACTGCAGGAACCACATAAGTAGAAGGAAAAGTAGTCACCTGTAGGAAGTGCGTCCTTTGCACGTAAACCCAGGCCATGGAGATGCCGGGGATTGAACCCAGGGCCTCACACATGCAAAGCGTGCGCTCTACCACTGAGCTACATCCCCGTTATTTGCACCACTTTCAGAAACTTGCAAGAAACGGGTCAAGATTTTTGCAGACAAGGGTTGGCATTTATTCAAATCGCTGAACCACCTTGAAAAAAAAACTCTGTGAATTCTTAGAGATACATCAGCTGACCAATTCAAGCTTCCGGCACGACACACCAACTCGGTTTTAGGATGATACCAAGTAGAGACTCTGAAGCTTGTCCTTAATGCAAAGCTATTGCACATTTCCCACTTTAATCAGGCTAGAGAAAGTTTCCTATATTTGCCTGTGCTATTGATTTGTGCAAAGTTTGTTGAAAGTCCAGTTCCCATTGAAAACATTTTACTGGGTGGTAAAGTGTTGCCCTTGCCTTAGGTTGCATGCAGTCTTTAGAATCTGCCACGGCAAAAAGCCTCGTCCTGCTATGTGACCTGGCAAAGAAGCCAGTTTAAGCGTCAAAGATTCCTTGCGAGTCTTGACGACACTACTAAGCGTGAGTGTGTTTGCTAAAGCTTTCTAGCCATATTAGGAAAAGTTTGGAGATGCTGGGGGTTGAACCCAGGACCTCATACATGCGAAGCATGCGCTCTACCACTGAGCTACATCCCCAAAAGTCTCCCAGTGGGATGGAGCACTGACAAGTAATTCTTTCACTGAGTGACTGCAGGAACCACATAAGGAGAAGGAAAAGTAGTCACCTGTAGGAAGTGCGTCCTTTGCACGTAAACCCAGGCCATGGAGATGCCGGGGATTGAACCCGGGGCCTCACACATGCAAAGCCTGCGCTCTACCACTGAGCTACATCCCCGTTATTTGCACCACTTTCAGAAACTTGCAGGAAACGGGTCAAGATTTTTGCAGACAAGGGTTGGCATTTAGTCAAATCGCTGAACCACCTTGAGAAAAAAACTCTGTGAATTCTTAGAGATACATCAGCTGACCAATTCAAGCTTCCGGCACGACACTCCAACTCGGTTTTCTGATGATACCAAGTAGAGACTCTGAAGCTTGTCCTTAATGCAAAGCTATTGCACATTTCCCACTTTAATCAGGCTAGAGAAAGTTTCCTATATTTGCCTGTGCTATTGATTTGTGCAAAGTTTGTTGAAAGTCCAGTTCCCATTGAAAACATTTTACTGGGTGGTAAAGTGTTGCCCTTGCCTTAGGTTGCATGCAGTCTTTAGAATCTGCTGCGACAAAAAGCCTCGTCCTGCTATGTGACCTGGCAAAGAAGCCAGTTTAAGCGTCAAAGATTCCTTGCGAGTCTTGACGACACTACTAAGCGTGAGTGTGTTTGCTAAAGCTTTCTAGCCATATTAGGAAAAGTTTGGAGATCCTGGGGGTTGAAACTAGGACCTCATACATGCGAAGCATGCGCTCTACCACTGAGCTACATCCCCAAAAGTCTTCTAGTGGGATGGAGCACTGACAAGTAATTCTTTCAACGAGTGACTGCAGGAACCACATAAGGAGAAGGAAAAGTAGTCACCTGTAGGAAGTGCGTCCTTTGCACGTAAACCCAGGCCATGGAGATGCCGGGGATTGAACCCGGGGCCTCACACATGCAAAGCGTGCGCTCTACCACTGAGCTACATCCCCGTTATTTGCACCACTTTCAGAAACTTGCAGGAAACGGGTCAAGATTTTTGCAGACAAGGGTTGGCATTTATTCAAATCGCTGAACCACCTTGAGAAAAAAACTCTGTGAATTCTTAGAGATACATCAGCTGACCAATTCAAGCTTCCGGCACGACACTCCAACTCGGTTTTAGGATGATACCAAGTAGAGACTCTGAAGCTTGTCCTTAATGCAAAGCTATTGCACATTTCCCACTTTAATCAGGCTAGAGAAAGTTTCCTATATTTGCCTGTGCTATTGATTTGTGCAAAGTTTGTTGAAAGTCCAGTTCCCATTGAAAACATTTTACTGGGTGGTAAAGTGTTGCCCTTGCCTTAGGTTGCATGCAGTCTTTAGAATCTGCTGCGACAAAAAGCCTCGTCCTGCTATGTGACCTGGCAAAGAAGCCAGTTTAAGCGTCAAAGATTCCTTGCGAGTCTTGACGACACTAGTAAGCGTGAGTGTGTTTGCTAAAGCTTTCTAGCCATATTAGGAAAAGTTTGGAGATGCTGGGGGTTGAAACCAGGACCTCATACATGCGAAGCATGCGCTCTACCACTGAGCTACATCCCCAAAAGTCTTCTAGTGGGATGGAGCACTGACAAGTAATTCTTTCAACGAGTGACTGCAGGAACCACATAAGGAGAAGGAAAAGTAGTCACCTGTAGGAAGTGCGTCCTTTGCACGTAAACCCAGGCCATGGAGATGCCGGGGATTGAACCCGGGGCCTCACACATGCAAAGCGTGCGCTCTACCACTGAGCTACATCCCCGTTATTTGCACCACTTTCAGAAACTTGCAAGAAACGGGTCAAGATTTTTGCAGACAAGGGTTGGCATTTATTCAAATCGCTGAACCACCTTGAGAAAAAAACTCTGTGAATTCTTAGAGATACATCAGCTGACCAATTCAAGCTTCCGGCACGACACACCAACTCGGTTTTAGGATGATACCAAGTAGAGACTCTGAAGCTTGTCCTTAATGCAAAGCTATTGCACATTTCCCACTTTAATCAGGCTAGAGAAAGTTTCCTATATTTGCCTGTGCTATTGATTTGTGCAAAGTTTGTTGAAAGTCCAGTTCCCATTGAAAACATTTTACTGGGTGGTAAAGTGTTGCCCTTGCCTTAGGTTGCATGCAGTCTTTAGAATCTGCCACGGCAAAAAGCCTCGTCCTGCTATGTGACCTGGCAAAGAAGCCAGTTTAAGCGTCAAAGATTCCTTGCGAGTCTTGACGACACTACTAAGCGTGAGTGTGTTTGCTAAAGCTTTCTAGCCATATTAGGAAAAGTTTAGAGATGCTGGGGGTTGAACCCAGGACCTCATACATGCGAAGCATGCGCTCTACCACTGAGCTACATCCCCAAAAGTCTCCCAGTGGGATGGAGCACTGACAAGTAATTCTTTCACCGAGTGACTGCAGGAACCACATAAGGAGAAGGAAAAGTAGTCACCTGTAGGAAGTGCGTCCTTTGCACGTAAACCCAGGCCATGGAGATGCCGGGGATTGAACCCGGGGCCTCACACATGCAAAGCGTGCGCTCTACCACTGAGCTACATCCCCGTTATTTGCACCACTTTCAGAAACTTGCAGGAAACGGGTCAAGATTTTTGCAGACAAGGGTTGGCATTTAGTCAAATCGCTGAACCACCTTGAGAAAAAAACTCTGTGAATTCTTAGAGATACATCAGCTGACCAATTCAAGCTTCCGGCACGACACTCCAACTCGGTTTTCTGGTGATACCAAGTAGAGACTCTGAAGCTTGTCCTTAATGCAAAGCTATTGCACATTTCCCACTTTAATCAGGCTAGAGAAAGTTTCCTATATTTGCCTGTGCTATTGATTTGTGCAAAGTTTGTTGAAAGTCCAGTTCCCATTGAAAACATTTTACTGGGTGGTAAAGTGTTGCCCTTGCCTTAGGTTGCATGCAGTCTTTAGAATCTGCTGCGGCAAAAAGCCTCATCCTGCTATGTGACCTGGCAAAGAAGCCAGTTTAAGCGTCAAAGATTCCTTGCGAGTCTTGACGACACTACTAAGCGTGAGTGTGTTTGCTAAAGCTTTCTAGCCATATTAGGAAAAGTTTGGAGATGCTGGGGGTTGAACCCAGGACCTCATACATGCGAAGCATGCGCTCTACCACTGAGCTACATCCCCAAAAGTCTCCCAGTGGGATGGAGCACTGACAAGTAATTCTTTCACCGAGTGACTGCAGGAACCACATAAGGAGAAGGAAAAGTAGTCACCTTTGCACGTAAACCCAGGCCATGGAGATGCCGGGGATTGAACCCGGGGCCTCACACATGCAAAGCGTGCGCTCTACCACTGAGCTACATCCCCGTTATTTGCACCACTTTCAGAAACTTGCAGGAAACGGGTCAAGATTTTTGCAGACAAGGGTTGGCATTTAGTCAAATCGCTGAACCACCTTGAGAAAAAAACTCTGTGAATTCTTAGAGATACATCAGCTGACCAATTCAAGCTTCCGGCACAACACTCCAACTCGGTTTTCTGATGATACCAAGTAGAGACTCTGAAGCTTGTCCTTAATGCAAAGCTATTGCACATTTCCCACTTTAATCAGGCTAGAGAAAGTTTCCTATATTTGCCTGTGCTATTGATTTGTGCAAAGTTTGTTGAAAGTCCAGTTCCCATTGAAAACATTTTACTGGGTGGTAAAGTGTTGCCCTTGCCTTAGGTTGCATGCAGTCTTTAGAATCTGCTGCGACAAAAAGTCTCGTCCTGCTATGTGACCTGGCAAAGAAGCCAGTTTAAGCGTCAAAGATTCCTTGCGAGTCTTGACGACACTAGTAAGCGTGAGTGTGTTTGCTAAAGCTTTCTAGCCATATTAGGAAAAGTTTGGAGACGCTGGGGGTTGAACCCAGGACCTCATACATGCGAAGCATGCGCTCTACCACTGAGCTACATCCCCAAAAGTCTCCCAGTGGGATGGAGCACTGACAAGTAATTCTTTCACCGAGTGACTGCAGGAACCACATAAGGAGAAGGAAAATTAGTCACCTGTAGGAAGTGCGTCCTTTGCACGTAAACCCAGGCCATGGAGATGCCGGGGATTGAACCCGGGGCCTCACACATGCAAAGCGTGCGCTCTACCACTGAGCTACATCCCCGTTATTTGCACCACTTCCAGAAACTTGCAGGAAACGGGTCAAGATTTTTGCAGACAAGGGTTGGCATTTATTCAAATTGCTGAACCACCTTGAGAAAAAAACTCTGTGAATTCTTAGAGATACATCAGCTGACCAATTCAAGCTTCCGGCACGACACTCCAACTCGGTTTTAGGATGATACCAAGTAGAGACTCTGAAGCTTGTCCTTAATGCAAAGCTATTGCACATTTCCCACTTTAATCAGGCTAGAGAAAGTTTCCTATATTTGCCTGTGCTATTGATTTGTGCAAAGTTTGTTGAAAGTCCAGTTCCCATTGAAAACATTTTACTGGGTGGTAAAGTGTTGCCCTTGCCTTAGGTTGCATGCAGTCTTTAGAATCTGCCGCGGCAAAAAGCCTCGTCCTGCTATGTGACCTGGCAAAGAAGCCAGTTTAAGCGTCAAAGATTCCTTGCGAGTCTTGACGACACTACTAAGCATGAGTGTGTTTGCTAAAGCTTTCTAGCCATATTAGGAAAAGTTTAGAGATGCTGGGGGTTGAACCCAGGACCTCATACATGCGAAGCATGCGCTCTACCACTGAGCTACATCCCCAAAAGTCTCCCAGTGGGATGGAGCACTGACAAGTAATTCTTTCACCGAGTGACTGCAGGAACCACATAAGGAGAAGGAAAATTAGTCACCTGTAGGAAGTGCGTCCTTTGCACGTAAACCCAGGCCATGGAGATGCCGGGGATTGAACCCGGGGCCTCACACATGCAAAGCGTGCGCTCTACCACTGAGCTACATCCCCGTTATTTGCACCACTTCCAGAAACTTGCAGGAAACGGGTCAAGATTTTTGCAGACAAGGGTTGGCATTTAGTCAAATCGCTGAACCACCTTGAGAAAAAAACTCTGTGAATTCTTAGAGATACATCAGCTGACCAATTCAAGCTTCCGGCACGACACTCCAACTCGGTTTTCTGATGATACCAAGTAGAGACTCTGAAGCTTGTCCTTAAAAAGTAGTCACCTTTGCACGTAAACCCAGGTCATGGAGATGCCTGGGATTGAACCCGGGGCCTCACACATGAAAAGCGTGCGCTCTACCACTGAGCTACATCCCCGTTATTTGCACCACTTTCAGAAACTTGCAGGAAACGGGTCAAGATTTTTGCAGACAAGGGTTGGCATTTATTCAAATCGCTGAACCACCTTGAGAAAAAAACTCTGTGAATTCTTAGAGATACATCAGCTGACCTATTCAAGCTTCCGGCACGACACTCCAACTCGGTTTTCTGATGATACCAAGTAGAGACTCTGAAGCTTGTCCTTAATGCAAAGCTATTGCACATTTCCCACTTTAATCAGGCTAGAGAAAGTTTCCTATATTTGCCTGTGCTATTGATTTGAGCAAAGTTTGTTGAAAGTCCAGTTCCCATTGAAAACATTTTACTGGGTGGTAAAGTGTTGCCCTTGCCTTAGGTTGCCCTTGCCTTAGGTTGCATGCAGTCTTTAGAATCTGCCGCGGCAAAAAGCCTCGTCCTGCTATGTGACCTGGCAAAGAAGCCAGTTTAAGCGTCAAAGATTCCTTGCGAGTCTTGACGACACTACTAAGCGTGAGTGTGTTTGCTAAAGCTTTCTAGCCATATTAGGAAAAGTTTGGAGATGCTGGGGGTTGAACCCAGGACCTCATACATGCGAAGCATGCGCTCTACCACTGAGCTACATCCCCAAAAGTCTCCCAGTGGGATGGAGCACTGACAAGTAATTCTTTCACCGAGTGACTGCAGGAACCACATAAGGAGAAGGAAAAGTAGTCACCTGTTGGAAGTGCGTCCTCTGCACGTAAACCCAGGCCATGGAGATGCCGGGGATTGAACCTGGGGCCTCACACATGCAAAGCGTGTGCTCTACCACTGAGCTACATCCCCGTTATTTGCACCACTTTCAGAAACTTGCAGGAAACGGGTCAAGATTTTTGCAGACAAGGGTTGGCATTTAGTCAAATCGCTGAACCACCTTGAGAAAAAAACTCTGTGAATTCTTAGAGATACATCAGCTGACCTATTCAAGTATCTGGCACGACACTCCAACTCGGTTTTCTGATGATACCAAGTAGAGACTCTGAAGCTTGTCCTTAATGCAAAGCTATTGCACATTTCCCACTTTAATCAGGCTAGAGAAAGTTTCCTATATTTGCCTGTGCTATTGATTTGTGCAAAGTTTGTTGAAAGTCCAGTTCCCATTGAAAACATTTTACTGGGTGGTAAAGTGTTTCCCTTGCCTTAGGTTGCATGCAGTCTTTAGAATCTGCCGCGGCAAAAAGCCTCATCCTGCTATGTGACCTGGCAAAGAAGCCAGTTTAAGCGTCAAAGATTCCTTGCGAGTCTTGACGACACTACTAAGCGTGAGTGTGTTTGCTAAAGCTTTCTAGCCATATTAGGAAAAGTTTGGAGATGCTGGGGGTTGAACCCAGGACCTCATACATGCGAAGCATGCGCTCTACCACTGAGCTACATCCCCAAAAGTCTCCCAGTGGGATGGAGCACTGACAAGTAATTCTTTCACCGAGTGACTGCAGGAACCACATAAGGAGAAGGAAAAGTAGTCACCTTTGCACGTAAACCCAGGCCATGGAGATGCCGGGGATTGAACCCGGGGCCTCACACATGCAAAGCGTGCGCTCTACCACTGAGCTACATCCCCGTTATTTGCACCACTTTCAGAAACTTGCAGGAAACGGGTCAAGATTTTTGCAGACAAGGGTTGGCATTTAGTCAAATCGCTGAACCACCTTGAGAAAAAAACTCTGTGAATTCTTAGAGATACATCAGCTGACCAATTCAAGCTTCCGGCACGACACTCCAACTCGGTTTTCTGATGATACCAAGTAGAGACTCTGAAGCTTGTCCTTAATGCAAAGCTATTGCACATTTCCCACTTTAATCAGGCTAGAGAAAGTTTCCTATATTTGCCTGTGCTATTGATTTGTGCAAAGTTTGTTGAAAGTCCAGTTCCCATTGAAAACATTTTACTGGGTGGTAAAGTGTTGCCCTTGCCTTAGGTTGCATGCAGTCTTTAGAATCTGCTGTGACAAAAAGCCTCGTCCTGCTATGTGACCTGGCAAAGAAGCCAGTTTAAGCGTCAAAGATTCCTTGCGAGTCTTGACGACACTAGTAAGCGTGAGTGTGTTTGCTAAAGCTTTCTAGCCATATTAGGAAAAGTTTGGAGACGCTGGGGGTTGAACCCAGGACCTCATACATGCGAAGCATGCGCTCTACCACTGAGCTACATCCCCAAAAGTCTCCCAGTGGGATGGAGCACTGACAAGTAATTCTTTCACCGAGTGACTGCAGGAACCACATAAGGAGAAGGAAAATTAGTCACCTGTAGGAAGTGCGTCCTTTGCACGTAAACCCAGGCCATGGAGATGCCGGGGATTGAACCCGGGGCCTCACACATGCAAAGCGTGCGCTCTACCACTGAGCTACATCCCCGTTATTTGCACCACTTCCAGAAACTTGCAGGAAACGGGTCAAGATTTTTGCAGACAAGGGTTGGCATTTATTCAAATTGCTGAACCACCTTGAGAAAAAAACTCTGTGAATTCTTAGAGATACATCAGCTGACCAATTCAAGCTTCCGGCACGACACTCCAACTCGGTTTTAGGATGATACCAAGTAGAGACTCTGAAGCTTGTCCTTAATGCAAAGCTATTGCACATTTCCCACTTTAATCAGGCTAGAGAAAGTTTCCTATATTTGCCTGTGCTATTGATTTGTGCAAAGTTTGTTGAAAGTCCAGTTCCCATTGAAAACATTTTACTGGGTGGTAAAGTGTTGCCCTTGCCTTAGGTTGCATGCAGTCTTTAGAATCTGCCGCGGCAAAAAGCCTCGTCCTGCTATGTGACCTGGCAAAGAAGCCAGTTTAAGCGTCAAAGATTCCTTGCGAGTCTTGACGACACTACTAAGCGTGAGTGTGTTTGCTAAAGCTTTCTAGCCATATTAGGAAAAGTTTGGAGATGCTGGGGGTCGAACCCAGGACCTCATACATGCGAAGCATGCGCTCTACCACTGAGCTACATCCCCAAAAGTCTCCCAGTGGGATGGAGCACTGACAAGTAATTCTTTCACCGAGTGACTGCAGGAACCACATAAGGAGAAGGAAAAGTAGTCACCTTTGCACGTAAACCCAAGCCATGGAGATGCCGGGGATTGAACCCGGGGCCTCACACATGAAAAGGGTGCGCTCTACCACTGAGCTACATCCCCGTTATTTACACCACTTTCAGAAACTTGCAGGAAACGGGTCAAGATTTTTGCAGACAAGGGTTGGCATTTATTCAAATCGCTGAACCACCTTGAGAAAAAAACTCTGTGAATTCTTAGAGATACATCAGCTGACCTATTCAAGCTTCCGGCACGACACTCCAACTCGGTTTTCTGATGATACCAAGTAGAGACTCTGAAGCTTGTCCTTAATGCAAAGCTATTGCACATTTCCCACTTTAATCAGGCTAGAGAAAGTTTCC
The DNA here is from genome assembly GCF_051348905.1 of Ranitomeya variabilis. Classification (NCBI taxonomy): domain Eukaryota; kingdom Metazoa; phylum Chordata; class Amphibia; order Anura; family Dendrobatidae; genus Ranitomeya; species Ranitomeya variabilis. The sequence continues at coordinate 832,633,865 of NC_135232.1, read as the reverse complement.
TATATTTGCCTGTGCTATTGATTTGTGCAAAGTTTGTTGAAAGTCCAGTTCCCATTGAAAACATTTTACTGGGTGGTAAAGTGTTGCCCTTGCCTTAGGTTGCATGCAGTCTTTAGAATCTGCTGCGACAAAAAGCCTCGTCCTGCTATGTGACCTGGCAAAGAAGCCAGTTTAAGCGTCAAAGATTCCTTGCGAGTCTTGACGACACTAGTAAGCGTGAGTGTGTTTGCTAAAGCTTTCTAGCCATATTAGGAAAAGTTTGGAGATGCTGGGGGTTGAACCCAGGACCTCATACATGCGAAGCATGCGCTCTACCACTGAGCTACATCCCCAAAAGTCTCCTAGTGGGATGGAGCACTGACAAGTAATTCTTTCAACGAGTGACTGCAGGAACCACATAAGGAGAAGGAAAAGTAGTCACCTGTAGGAAGTGCGTCCTCTGCACGTAAACCCAGGCCATGGAGATGCCGGGGATTGAACCTGGGGCCTCCCACATGCAAAGCGTGTGCTCTACCACTGAGCTACATCCCCGTTATTTGCACCACTTTCAGAAACTTGCAGGAAACGGGTCAAGATTTTTGCAGACAAGGGTTGGCATTTAGTCAAATCGCTGAACCACCTTGAGAAAAAAACTCTGTGAATTCTTAGAGATACATCAGCTGACCTATTCAAGCATCTGGCACGACACTCCAACTCGGTTTTCTGATGATACCAAGTAGAGACTCTGAAGCTTGTCCTTAATGCAAAGCTATTGCACATTTCCCACTTTAATCAGGCTAGAGAAAGTTTCCTATATTTGCCTGTGCTATTGATTTGTGCAAAGTTTGTTGAAAGTCCAGTTCCCATTGAAAACATTTTACTGGGTGGTAAAGTGTTGCCCTTGCCTTAGGTTGCATGCAGTCTTTAGAATCTGCCGCAGCAAAAAGCCTCGTCCTGCTATGTGACCTGGCAAAGAAGCCAGTTTAAGCGTCAAAGATTCCTTGCGAGTCTTGACGACACTACTAAGCGTGAGTGTGTTTGCTAAAGCTTTCTAGCCATATTAGGAAAAGTTTGGAGATGCTGGGGGTTGAACCCAGGAACTCATACATGCGAAGCATGCGCTCTACCACTGAGCTACATCCCCAAAAGTCTCCTAGTGGGATGGAGCACTGACAAGTAATTCTTTCAACGAGTGACTGCAGGAACCACATAAGGAGAAGGAAAAGTAGTCACCTGTAGGAAGTGCGTCCTTTGCACGTAAACCCAGGCCATGGAGATGCCGGGAATTGAACCCGGGGCCTCACACATGCAAAGCGTGCGCTCTACCACTGAGCTACATCCCCGATATTTGCACCACTTTCAGAAACTTGCAGGAAACGGGTCAAGATTTTTGCAGACAAGGGTTGGCATTTAGTCAAATCGCTGAACCACCTTGAGAAAAAAACTCTGTGAATTCTTAGAGATACATCAGCTGACCTATTCAAGCTTCCGGCACGACACTCCAACTCGGTTTTCTGATGATACCAAGTAGAGACTCTGAAGCTTGTCCTTAATGCAAAGCTATTGCACATTTCCCACTTTAATCAGGCTAGAGAAAGTTTCCTATATTTGCCTGTGCTATTGATTTGTGCAAAGTTTGTTGAAAGTCCAGTTCCCATTGAAAACATTTTACTGGGTGGTAAAGTGTTGCCCTTGCCTTAGGTTGCATGCAGTCTTTAGAATCTGCCGAGGCAAAAAGCCTCATCCTGCTATGTGACCTGGCAAAGAAGCCAGTTTAAGCGTCAAAGATTCCTTGCGAGTCTTGACGACACTACTAAGCGTGAGTGTGTTTGCTAAAGCTTTCTAGCCATATTAGGAAAAGTTTGGAGATGCTGGGGGTTGAACCCAGGACCTCATACATGCGAAGCATGCGCTCTACCACTGAGCTACATCCCCAAAAGTCTCCCAGTGGGATGGAGCACTGACAAGTAATTCTTTCACCGAGTGACTGCAGGAACCACATAAGGAGTAGGAAAAGTAGTCACCTTTGCACGTAAACCCAAGCCATGGAGATGCCGGGGATTGAACCCGGGGCCTCACACATGAAAAGGGTGCGCTCTACCACTGAGCTACATCCCCGTTATTTGCACCACTTTCAGAAACTTGCAGGAAACGGGTCAAGATTTTTGCAGACAAGGGTTGGCATTTATTCAAATCGCTGAACCACCTTGAGAAAAAAACTCTGTGAATTCTTAGAGATACATCAGCTGACCTATTCAAGCTTCCGGCACGACACTCCAACTCGGTTTTCTGATGATACCAAGTAGAGACTCTGAAGCTTGTCCTTAATGCAAAGCTATTGCACATTTCCCACTTTAATCAGGCTAGAGAAAGTTTCCTATATTTGCCTGTGCTATTGATTTGTGCAAAGTTTGTTGAAAGTCCAGTTCCCATTGAAAACATTTTACTGGGTGGTAAAGTGTTGCCCTTGCCTTAGGTTGCATGCAGTCTTTAGAATCTGTCGCGGCAAAAAGCCTCGTCCTGCTATGTGACCTGGCAAAGAAGCCAGTTTAAGCGTCAAAGATTTCTGGCGAGTCTTGACGACACTACTAAGCGTGAGTGTGTTTGCTAAAGCTTTCTAGCCATATTAGGAAAAGTTTGGAGATGCTGGGGGTTGAACCCAGGACCTCATACATGCGAAGCATGCGCTCTACCACTGAGCTACATCCCCAAAAGTCTCCTAGTGGGATGGAGCACTGACAAGTAATTCTTTCACCGAGTGACTGCAGGAACCACATAAGGAGAAGGAAAAGTAGTCACCTGTAGGAAGTGCTTCCTTTGCACGTAAACCCAGGGCATGGAGATGCTGGGGATTGAACCCGGGGCCTCACACATGCAAAGCGTGCGCTCTACCACTGAGCTACATCCCCGTTATTTGCACCACTTTCAGAAACTTGCAGGAAACGGGTCAAGATTTTTGCAGACAAGGGTTGGCATTTATTCAAATCGCTGAACCACCTTGAGAAAAAAACTCTGTGAATTCTTAGAGATACATCAGCGGACCTATTCAAGCTTCCGGCACGACACTCCAACTCGGTTTTAGGATGATACCAAGTAGAGACTCTGAAGCTTGTCCTTAATGCAAAGCTATTGCACATTTCCCACTTTAATCAGGCTAGAGAAAGTTTCCTATATTTGCCTGTGCTATTGATTTGTGCAAAGTTTGTTGAAAGTCCAGTTCCCATTGAAAACATTTTACTGGGTGGTAAAGTGTTGCCCTTGCCTTAGGTTGCATGCAGTCTTTAGAATCTGCTGCGACAAAAAGCCTCGTCCTGCTATGTGACCTGGCAAAGAAGCCAGTTTAAGCGTCAAAGATTCCTTGCGAGTCTTGACGACACTACTAAGCGTGAGTGTGTTTGCTAAAGCTTTCTAGCCATATTAGGAAAAGTTTGGAGATGCTGGGGGTTGAACCCAGGACCTCATACATGCGAAGCATGCGCTCTACCACTGAGCTACATCCCCAAAAGTCTCCCAGTGGGATGGAGCACTGCAAAGTAATTCTTTCAACGAGTGACTGCAGGAACCACATAAGGAGAAGGAAAAGTAGTCACCTGTAGGAAGTGCGTCCTTTGCACGTAAACCCAGGCCATGGAGATGCCGGGGATTGAACCCGGGGCCTCACACATGCAAAGCGTGCGCTCTACCACTGAGCTACATCCCCGATATTTGCACCAGTTTCAGAAACTTGCAGGAAACGGGTCAAGATTTTTGCAGACAAGGGTTGGCATTTAGTCAAATCGCTGAACCACCTTGAGAAAAAAACTCTGTGAATTCTTAGAGATACATCAGCTGACCTATTCAAGCTTCCGGCACAACACTCCAACTCGGTTTTCTGATGATACCAAGTAGAGACTCTGAAGCTTGTCCTTAATGCAAAGCTATTGCACATTTCCCACTTTAATCAGGCTAGAGAAAGTTTCCTATATTTGCCTGTGCTATTGATTTGTGCAAAGTTTGTTGAAAGTCCAGTTCCCATTGAAAACATTTTACTGGGTGGTAAAGTGTTGCCCTTGCCTTAGGTTGCATGCAGTCTTTAGAATCTGCCGAGGCAAAAAGCCTCATCCTGCTATTTGACCTGGCAAAGAAGCCAGTTTAAGCGTCAAAGATTCCTTGCGAGTCTTGACGACACTACTAAGCGTGAGTGTGTTTGCTAAAGCTTTCTAGCCATATTAGGAAAAGTTTGGAGATGCTGGGGGTTGAACCCAGGACCTCATACATGCGAAGCATGTGCTCTACCACTGAGCTACATCCCCAAAAGTCTCCCAGTGGGATGGAGCACTGACAAGTAATTCTTTCACCGAGTGACTGCAGGAACCACATAAGGAGAATGAAAAGTAGTCACCTTTGCACGTAAACCCAAGCCATGGAGATGCCGGGGATTGAACCCGGGGCCTCACACATGAAAAGGGTGCGCTCTACCACTGAGCTACATCCCCGTTATTTGCACCACTTTCAGAAACTTGCAGGAAACGGGTCAAGATTTTTGCAGACAAGAGTTGGCATTTATTCAAATCGCTGAACCACCTTGAGAAAAAAACTCTGTGAATTCTTAGAGATACATCAGCTGACCTATTCAAGCTTCCGGCACGACACTCCAACTCGGTTTTCTGATGATACCAAGTAGAGACTCTGAAGCTTGTCCTTAATGCAAAGCTATTGCACATTTCCCACTTTAATCAGGCTAGAGAAAGTTTCCTATATTTGCCTGTGCTATTGATTTGTGCAAAGTTTGTTGAAAGTCCAGTTCCCATTGAAAACATTTTACTGGGTGGTAAAGTGTTGCCCTTGCCTTAGGTTGCATGCAGTCTTTAGAATCTGTCGCGGCAAAAAGCCTCGTCTTGCTATGTGACCTGGCAAAGAAGCCAGTTTAAGCGTCAAAGATTTCTGGCGAGTCTTGACGACACTACTAAGCGTGAGTGTGTTTGCTAAAGCTTTCTAGCCATATTAGGAAAAGTTTGGAGATGCTGGGGGTTGAACCCAGGACCTCATACATGCGAAGCATGCGCTCTACCACTGAGCTACATCCCCAAAAGTCTCCTAGTGGGATGGAGCACTGACAAGTAATTCTTTCACCGAGTGACTGCAGGAACCACATAAGGAGAAGGAAAAGTAGTCACCTGTAGGAAGTGCGTCCTTTGCACGTAAACCCAGGCCATGGAGATGCTGGGGATTGAACCCGGGGCCTCACACATGCAAAGCGTGCGCTCTACCACTGAGCTACATCCCCGTTATTTGCACCACTTTCAGAAACTTGCAGGAAACGGGTCAAGATTTTTGCAGACAAGGGTTGGCTTTTTTTCAAATCGCTGAACCACCTTGAGAAAAAAACTCTGTGAATTCTTAGAGATACATCAGCTGACCAATTCAAGCTTCCGGCACGACACTCCAACTCGGTTTTCTGATGATACCAAGTAGAGACTCTGAAGCTTGTCCTTAATGCAAAGCTATTGCACATTTCCCACTTTAATCAGGCTAGAGAAAGTTTCCTATATTTGCCTGTGCTATTGATTTGTGCAAAGTTTGTTGAAAGTCCAGTTCCCATTGAAAACATTTTACTGGGTGGTAAAGTGTTGCCCTTGCCTTAGGTTGCATGCAGTCTTTAGAATCTGCCGCGGCAAAAAGCCTCGTCCTGCTATGTGACCTGGCAAAGAAGCCAGTTTAAGCGTCAAAGATTCCTTGCGAGTCTTGACGACACTACTAAGCGTGAGTGTGTTTGCTAAAGCTTTCTAGCCATATTAGGAAAAGTTTGGAGATGCTGGGGGTTGAACCCAGGACCTCATACATGCGAAGCATGCGCTCTACCACTGAGCTACATCCCCAAAAGTCTCCTAGTGGGATGGAGCACTGACAAGTAATTCTTTCAACGAGTGACTGCAGGAACCACATAAGGAGAAGGAAAAGTAGTCACCTGTAGGAAGTGCGTCCTTTGCACGTAAACCCAGGCCATGGAGATGCTGGGGATTGAACCCGGGGCCTCACACATGCAAAGCGTGCGCTCTACCACTGAGCTACATCCCCGTCATTTGCACCACTTTCAGAAACTTGCAGGAAACGGGTCAAGATTTTTGCAGACAAGGGTTGGCATTTATTCAAATCGCTGAACCACCTTGAGAAAAAAACTCTGTGAATTCTTAGAGATACATCAGCTGTCCTATTCAAGCTTCCGGCACGACACTCCAACTCGGTTTTAGGATGATACCAAGTAGAGACTCTGAAGCTTGTCCTTAATGCAAAGCTATTGCACATTTCCCACTTTAATCAGGCTAGAGAAAGTTTCCTATATTTGCCTGTGCTATTGATTTGTGCAAAGTTTGTTGAAAGTCCAGTTCCCATTGAAAACATTTTACTGGGTGGTAAAGTGTTGCCCTTGCCTTAGGTTGCATGCAGTCTTTAGAATCTGCTGCGACAAAAAGCCTCGTCCTGCTATGTGACCTGGCAAAGAAGCCAGTTTAAGCGTCAAAGATTCCTTGCGAGTCTTGACGACACTACTAAGCGTGAGTGTGTTTGCTAAAGCTTTCTAGCCATATTAGGAAAAGTTTGGAGATGCTGGGGGTTGAACCCAGGACCTCATACATGTGAAGCATGCGCTCTACCACTGAGCTACATCCTCAAAAGTCTCCCAGTGGGATGGAGCACTGACAAGTAATTCTTTCACCGAGTGACTGCAGGAACCACATAAGGAGAAGGAAAAGTAGTCACCTGTAGGAAGTGCGTCCTTTGCACGTAAACCCAGGCCATGGAGATGCCGGGGATTGAACCCGGGGCCTCACACATGCAAAGCGTGCGCTCTACCACTGAGCTACATCCCCGTTATTTGCACCACTTTCAGAAACTTGCAGGAAACGGGTCAAGATTTTTGCAGACAAGGGTTGGCTTTTTTTCAAATCGCTGAACCACCTTGAGAAAAAAACTCTGTGAATTCTTAGAGATACATCAGCTGACCAATTCAAGCTTCCGGCACGACACTCCAACTCGGTTTTCTGATGATACCAAGTAGAGACTCTGAAGCTTGTCCTTAATGCAAAGCTATTGCACATTTCCCACTTTAATCAGGCTAGAGAAAGTTTCCTATATTTGCCTGTGCTATTGATTTGTGCAAAGTTTGTTGAAAGTCCAGTTCCCATTGAAAACATTTTACTGGGTGGTAAAGTGTGGCCCTTGCCTTAGGTTGCATGCAGTCTTTAGAATCTGCCGCGGCAAAAAGCCTCGTCCTGCTATGTGACCTGGCAAAGAAGCCAGTTTAAGCGTCAAAGATTCCTTGCGAGTCTTGACGACACTACTAAGCGTGAGTGTGTTTGCTAAAGCTTTCTAGCCATATTAGGAAAAGTTTGGAGATGCTGGGGGTTGAACCCAGGACCTCATACATGCGAAGCATGTGCTCTACCACTGAGCTACATCCCCAAAAGTCTCCTAGTGGGATGGAGCACTGACAAGTAATTCTTTCAACGAGTGACTGCAGGAACCACATAAGGAGAAGGAAAAGTAGTCACCTGTAGGAAGTGCGTCCTTTGCACGTAAACCCAGGCCATGGAGATGCTGGGGATTGAACCCGGGGCCTCACACATGCAAAGCGTGCGCTCTACCACTGAGCTACATCCCCGTTATTTGCACCACTTTCAGAAACTTGCAGGAAACGGGTCAAGATTTTTGCAGACAAGGGTTGGCATTTATTCAAATCGCTGAACCACCTTGAGAAAAAAACTCTGTGAATTCTTAGAGATACATCAGCTGTCCTATTCAAGCTTCCGGCACGACACTCCAACTCGGTTTTAGGATGATACCAAGTAGAGACTCTGAAGCTTGTCCTTAATGCAAAGCTATTGCACATTTCCCACTTTAATCAGGCTAGAGAAAGTTTCCTATATTTGCCTGTGCTATTGATTTGTGCAAAGTTTGTTGAAAGTCCAGTTCCCATTGAAAACATTTTACTGGGTGGTAAAGTGTTGCCCTTGCCTTAGGTTGCATGCAGTCTTTAGAATCTGCTGCGACAAAAAGCCTCGTCCTGCTATGTGACCTGGCAAAGAAGCCAGTTTAAGCGTCAAAGATTCCTTGCGAGTCTTGACGACACTACTAAGCGTGAGTGTGTTTGCTAAAGCTTTCTAGCCATATTAGGAAAAGTTTGGAGATGCTGGGGGTTGAACCCAGGACCTCATACATGCGAAGCATGCGCTCTACCACTGAGCTACATCCTCAAAAGTCTCCCAGTGGGATGGAGCACTGACAAGTAATTCTTTCACCGAGTGACTGCAGGAACCACATAAGGAGAAGGAAAAGTAGTCACCTGTAGGAAGTGCGTCCTTTGCACGTAAACCCAGGCCATGGAGATGCCGGGGATTGAACCCGGGGCCTCACACATGCAAAGCGTGCGCTCTACCACTGAGCTACATCCCCGTTATTTGCACCACTTTCAGAAACTTGCAGGAAACGGGTCAAGATTTTTGCAGACAAGGGTTGGCTTTTTTTCAAATCGCTGAACCACCTTGAGAAAAAAACTCTGTGAATTCTTAGAGATACATCAGCTGACCAATTCAAGCTTCCGGCACGACACTCCAACTCGGTTTTCTGATGATACCAAGTAGAGACTCTGAAGCTTGTCCTTAATGCAAAGCTATTGCACATTTCCCACTTTAATCAGGCTAGAGAAAGTTTCCTATATTTGCCTGTGCTATTGATTTGTGCAAAGTTTGTTGAAAGTCCAGTTCCCATTGAAAACATTTTACTGGGTGGTAAAGTGTTGCCCTTGCCTTAGGTTGCATGCAGTCTTTAGAATCTGCCGCGGCAAAAAGCCTCGTCCTGCTATGTGACCTGGCAAAGAAGCCAGTTTAAGCGTCAAAGATTCCTTGCGAGTCTTGACGACACTACTAAGCGTGAGTGTGTTTGCTAAAGCTTTCTAGCCATATTAGGAAAAGTTTGGAGATGCTGGGGGTTGAACCCAGGACCTCATACATGCGAAGCATGCGCTCTACCACTGAGCTACATCCCCAAAAGTCTCCTAGTGGGATGGAGCACTGACAAGTAATTCTTTCACCGAGTGACTGCAGGAACCACATAAGGAGAAGGAAAAGTAGTCACCTGTAGGAAGTGCGTCCTTTGCACGTAAACCCAGGCCATCGAGATGCCGGGGATTGAACCCGGGGCCTCAAACATGCAAAGCGTGCGCTCTACCACTGAGCTACATCCCAGTTATTTGCACCACTTTCAGAAACTTGCAGGAAACGGGTCAAGATTTTTGCAGACAAGGGTTGGCATTTATTCAAATCGCTGAACCACCTTGAGAAAAAAACTCTGTGAATTCTTAGAGATACATCAGCTGACCTATTCAAGCTTCGGGCACGACACTCCAACTCGGTTTTCTGATGATAACAAGTAGAGACTCTGAAGCTTGTCTTTAATGCAAAGCTATTGCACATTTCCCACTTTAATCAGGCTAGAGAAAGTTTCCTATATTTGCCTGTGCTATTGATTTGTGCAAAGTTTGTTGAAAGTCCAGTTCCCATTGAAAACATTTTACTGGGTGGTAAAGTGTTGCCCTTGCCTTAGGTTGCATGCAGTCTTTAGAATCTGCCACGGCAAAAAGCCTCATCCTGCTATGTGACCTGGCAAAGAAGCCAGTTTAAGCGTCAAATATTCCTTGCGAGTCTTGACGACACTACTAAGCGTGAGTGTTTGCTAAAGCTTTCTAGCCATATTAGGGAAAGTTTGGAGATGCTGGGGGTTGAACCCAGGACCTCATACATGCAAAGCATGCACTCTACCACTGAGCTACATCTCCAAAAGTCTCCTAGTGGGATGGAGCACTGACAAGTAATTCTTTCACCGAGTGACTGCAGGAACCACATAAGGAGAAGGAAAAGTAGTCACCTGTAGGAAGTGCGTCCTTTGCACGTAAACCCAGGCCATGGAGATGCCGGGGATTGAACCCGGGGCCTCACACATGCAAAGCGTGCGCTCTACCACTGAGCTACATCCCCGTTATTTGCACCACTTTCAGAAACTTGCAGGAAACGGGTCAAGATTTTTGCAGACAAGGGTTGGCTTTTTTTCAAATCGCTGAACCACCTTGAGAAAAAAACTCTGTGAATTCTTAGAGATACATCAGCGGACCTATTCAAGCTTCCGGCACGACACTCCAACTCGGTTTTAGGATGATACCAAGTAGAGACTCTGAAGCTTGTCCTTAATGCAAAGCTATTGCACATTTCCCACTTTAATCAGGCTAGAGAAAGTTTCCTATATTTGCCTGTGCTATTGATTTGTGCAAAGTTTGTTGAAAGTCCAGTTCCCATTGAAAACATTTTACTGGGTGGTAAAGTGTTGCCCTTGCCTTAGGTTGCATGCAGTCTTTAGAATCTGTCGCGGCAAAAAGCCTCGTCCTGCTATGTGACCTGGCAAAGAAGCCAGTTTAAGCGTCAAAGATTTCTGGCGAGTCTTGACGACACTACTAAGCGTGAGTGTGTTTGCTAAAGCTTTCTAGCCATATTAGGAAAAGTTTGGAGATGCTGGGGGTTGAACCCAGGACCTCATACATGCGAAGCATGCGCTCTACCACTGAGCTACATCCCCAAAAGTCTCCTAGTGGGATGGAGCACTGACAAGTAATTCTTTCACCGAGTGACTGCAGGAACCACATAAGGAGAAGGAAAAGTAGTCACCTGTAGGAAGTGCGTCCTTTGCACGTAAACCCAGGCCATGGAGATGCCGGGGATTGAACCCGGGGCCTCACACATGCAAAGCGTGCGCTCTACCACTGAGCTACATCCCCATTATTTGCACCACTTTCAGAAACTTGCAGGAAACGGGTCAAGATTTTTGCAGACAAGGGTTGGCTTTTTTTCAAATCGCTGAACCACCTTGAGAAAAAAACTCTGTGAATTCTTAGAGATACATCAGCTGACCAATTCAAGCTTCCGGCACGACACTCCAACTCGGTTTTCTGATGATACCAAGTAGAGACTCTGAAGCTTGTCCTTAATGCAAAGCTATTGCACATTTCCCACTTTAATCAGGCTAGAGAAAGTTTCCTATATTTGCCTGTGCTATTGATTTGTGCAAAGTTTGTTGAAAGTCCAGTTCCCATTGAAAACATTTTACTGGGTGGTAAAGTGTTGCCCTTGCCTTAGGTTGCATGCAGTCTTTAGAATCTGCCGCGGCAAAAAGCCTCGTCCTGCTATGTGACCTGGCAAAGAAGCCAGTTTAAGCGTCAAAGATTCCTTGCGAGTCTTGACGACACTACTAAGCGTGAGTGTGTTTGCTAAAGCTTTCTAGCCATATTAGGAAAAGTTTGGAGATGCTGGGGGTTGAACCCAGGACCTCATACATGCGAAGCATGCGCTCTACCACTGAGCTACATCCCCAAAAGTCTCCTAGTGGGATGGAGCACTGACAAGTAATTCTTTCAACGAGTGACTGCAGGAACCACATAAGGAGAAGGAAAAGTAGTCACCTGTAGGAAGTGCGTCCTTTGCACGTAAACCCAGGCCATGGAGATGCTGGGGATTGAACCCGGGGCCTCACACATGCAAAGCGTGCGCTCTACCACTGAGCTACATCCCCGTTATTTGCACCACTTTCAGAAACTTGCAGGAAACGGGTCAAGATTTTTGCAGACAAGGGTTGGCATTTATTCAAATCGCTGAACCACCTTGAGAAAAAAACTCTGTGAATTCTTAGAGATACATCAGCTGTCCTATTCAAGCTTCCGGCACGACACTCCAACTCGGTTTTAGGATGATACCAAGTAGAGACTCTGAAGCTTGTCCTTAATGCAAAGCTATTGCACATTTCCCACTTTAATCAGGCTAGAGAAAGTTTCCTATATTTGCCTGTGCTATTGATTTGTGCAAAGTTTGTTGAAAGTCCAGTTCCCATTGAAAACATTTTACTGGGTGGTAAAGTGTTGCCCTTGCCTTAGGTTGCATGCAGTCTTTAGAATCTGCTGCGACAAAAAGCCTCGTCCTGCTATGTGACCTGGCAAAGAAGCCAGTTTAAGCGTCAAAGATTCCTTGCGAGTCTTGACGACACTACTAAGCGTGAGTGTGTTTGCTAAAGCTTTCTAGCCATATTAGGAAAAGTTTGGAGATGCTGGGGGTTGAACCCAGGACCTCATACATGCGAAGCATGCGCTCTACCACTGAGCTACATCCTCAAAAGTCTCCCAGTGGGATGGAGCACTGACAAGTAATTCTTTCACCGAGTGACTGCAGGAACCACATAAGGAGAAGGAAAAGTAGTCACCTTTGCACGTAAACCCAAGCCATGGAGATGCCGGGGATTGAACCCGGGGCCTCACACATGAAAAGGGTGCGCTCTACCACTGAGCTACATCCCCGTTATTTGCACCATTTTCAGAAACTTGCAGGAAACGGGTCAAGATTTTTGCAGACAAGAGTTGGCATTTATTCAAATCGCTGAACCACCTTGAGAAAAAAACTCTGTGAATTCTTAGAGATACATCAGCTGACCTATTCAAGCTTCCGGCACGACACTCCAACTCGGTTTTCTGATGATACCAAGTAGAGACTCTGAAGCTTGTCCTTAATGCAAAGCTATTGCACATTTCCCACTTTAATCAGGCTAGAGAAAGTTTCCTATATTTGCCTGTGCTATTGATTTGTGCAAAGTTTGTTGAAAGTCCAGTTCCCATTGAAAACATTTTACTGGGTGGTAAAGTGTTGCCCTTGCCTTAGGTTGCATGCAGTCTTTAGAATCTGTCGCGGCAAAAAGCCTCGTCCTGCTATGTGACCTGGCAAAGAAGCCAGTTTAAGCGTCAAAGATTCCTTGCGAGTCTTGACGACACTACTAAGCGTGAGTGTGTTTGCTAAAGCTTTCTAGCCATATTAGGAAAAGTTTGGAGATGCTGGGGGTTGAACCCAGGACCTCATACATGCGAAGCATGCGCTCTACCACTGAGCTACATCCCCAAAAGTCTCCTAGTGGGATGGAGCACTGACAAGTAATTCTTTCACCGAGTGACTGCAGGAACCACATAAGGAGAAGGAAAAGTAGTCACCTGTAGGAAGTGCGTCCTTTGCACGTAAACCCAGGCCATGGAGATGCTGGGGATTGAACCCGGGGACTCACACATGCAAAGCGTGCGCTCTACCACTGAGCTACATCCCCGTTATTTGCACCACTTTCAGAAACTTGCAGGAAACGGGTCAAGATTTTTGCAGACAAGGGTTGGCTTTTTTTCAAATCGCTGAACCACCTTGAGAAAAAACTCTGTGAATTCTTAGAGATACATCAGCTGACCAATTCAAGCTTCCGGCACGACACTCCAACTCGGTTTTCTGATGATACCAAGTAGAGACTCTGAAGCTTGTCCTTAATGCAAAGCTATTGCACATTTCCCACTTTAATCAGGCTAGAGAAAGTTTCCTATATTTGCCTGTGCTATTGATTTGTGCAAAGTTTGTTGAAAGTCCAGTTCCCATTGAAAACATTTTACTGGGTGGTAAAGTGTTGCCCTTGCCTTAGGTTGCATGCAGTCTTTAGAATCTGCCGCGGCAAAAAGCCTCGTCCTGCTATGTGACCTGGCAAAGAAGCCAGTTTAAGCGTCAAAGATTCCTTGCGAGTCTTGACGACACTACTAAGCGTGAGTGTGTTTGCTAAAGCTTTCTAGCCATATTAGGAAAAGTTTGGAGATGCTGGGGGTTGAACCCAGGACCTCATACATGCGAAGCATGCGCTCTACCACTGAGCTACATCCCCAAAAGTCTCCTAGTGGGATGGAGCACTGACAAGTAATTCTTTCACCGAGTGACTGCAGGAACCACATAAGGAGAAGGAAAAGTAGTCACCTGTAGGAAGTGCGTCCTTTGCACGTAAACCCAGGCCATGGAGATGCCGGGGATTGAACCCGGGGCCTCACACATGCAAAGCGTGCGCTCTACCACTGAGCTACATCCCCGTTATTTGCACCACTTTCAGAAACTTGCAGGAAACGGGTCAAGATTTTTGCAGACAAGGGTTGGCTTTTTTTCAAATCGCTGAACCACCTTGAGAAAAAAACTCTGTGAATTCTTAGAGATACATCAGCTGACCAATTCAAGCTTCCGGCACGACACTCCAACTCGGTTTTCTGATGATACCAAGTAGAGACTCTGAAGCTTGTCCTTAATGCAAAGCTATTGCACATTTCCCACTTTAATCAGGCTAGAGAAAGTTTCCTATATTTGCCTGTGCTATTGATTTGAGCAAAGTTTGTTGAAAGTCCAGTTCCCATTGAAAACATTTTACTGGGTGGTAAAGTGTTGCCCTTGCCTTAGGTTGCCCTTGCCTTAGGTTGCATGCAGTCTTTAGAATCTGCCGCGGCAAAAAGCCTCGTCCTGCTATGTGACCTGGCAAAGAAGCCAGTTTAAGCGTCAAAGATTCCTTGCGAGTCTTGACGACACTACTAAGCATGAGTGTGTTTGCTAAAGCTTTCTAGCCATATTAGGAAAAGTTTGGAGATGCTGGGGGTTGAACCCAGGACCTCATACATGCGAAGCATGCGCTCTACCACTGAGCTACATCCCCAAAAGTCTCCTAGTGGGATGGAGCACTGACAAGTAATTCTTTCAACGAGTGACTGCAGGAACCACATAAGGAGAAGGAAAAGTAGTCACCTGTAGGAAGTGCGTCCTCTGCACGTAAACCCAGGCCATGGAGATGCCGGGGATTGAACCTGGGGCCTCCCACATGCAAAGCGTGTGCTCTACCACTGAGCTACATCCCCGTTATTTGCACCACTTTCAGAAACTTGCAGGAAACGGGTCAAGATTTTTGCAGACAAGGGTTGGCATTTAGTCAAATCGCTGAACCACCTTGAGAAAAAAACTCTGTGAATTCTTAGAGATACATCAGCTGACCTATTCAAGCATCTGGCACGACACTCCAACTCGGTTTTCTGATGATACCAAGTAGAGACTCTGAAGCTTGTCCTTAATGCAAAGCTATTGCACATTTCCCACTTTAATCAGGCTAGAGAAAGTTTCCTATATTTGCCTGTGCTATTGATTTGTGCAAAGTTTGTTGAAAGTCCAGTTCCCATTGAAAACATTTTACTGGGTGGTAAAGTGTTGCCCTTGCCTTAGGTTGCATGCAGTCTTTAGAATCTGCCGCAGCAAAAAGCCTCGTCCTGCTATGTGACCTGGCAAAGAAGCCAGTTTAAGCGTCAAAGATTCCTTGCGAGTCTTGACGACACTACTAAGCGTGAGTGTGTTTGCTAAAGCTTTCTAGCCATATTAGGAAAAGTTTGGAGATGCTGGGGGTTGAACCCAGGACCTCATACATGCGAAGCATGCGCTCTACCACTGAGCTACATCCCCAAAAGTCTCCTAGTGGGATGGAGCACTGACAAGTAATTCTTTCAACGAGTGACTGCAGGAACCACATAAGGAGAAGGAAAAGTAGTCACCTGTAGGAAGTGCGTCCTTTGCACGTAAACCCAGGCCATGGAGATGCCAGGGATTGAACCCGGGGCCTCACACATGCAAAGCGTGCGCTCTACCACTGAGCTACATCCCCGATATTTGCACCACTTTCAGAAACTTGCAGGAAACGGGTCAAGATTTTTGCAGACAAGGGTTGGCATTTAGTCAAATCGCTGAACCACCTTGAGAAAAAAACTCTGTGAATTCTTAGAGATACATCAGCTGACCTATTCAAGCTTCCGGCACGACACTCCAACTCAGTTTTCTGATGATACCAAGTAGAGACTCTGAAGCTTGTCCTTAATGCAAAGCTATTGCACATTTCCCACTTTAATCAGGCTAGAGAAAGTTTCCTATATTTGCCTGTGCTATTGATTTGTGCAAAGTTTGTTGAAAGTCCAGTTCCCATTGAAAACATTTTACTGGGTGGTAAAGTGTTGCCCTTGCCTTAGGTTGCATGCAGTCTTTAGAATCTGCCGAGGCAAAAAGCCTCATCCTGCTATGTGACCTGGCAAAGAAGCCAGTTTAAGCGTCAAAGATTCCTTGCGAGTCTTGACGACACTACTAAGCGTGAGTGTGTTTGCTAAAGCTTTCTAGCCATATTAGGAAAAGTTTGGAGATGCTGGGGGTTGAACCCAGGACCTCATACATGCGAAGCATGCGCTCTACCACTGAGCTACATCCCCAAAAGTCTCCCAGTGGGATGGAGCACTGACAAGTAATTCTTTCACCGAGTGACTGCAGGAACCACATAAGGAGAAGGAAAAGTAGTCACCTTTGCACGTAAACCCAAGCCATGGAGATGCCGGGGATTGAACCCGGGGCCTCACACATGAAAAGGGTGCACTCTACCACTGAGCTACATCCCCGTTATTTGCACCACTTTCAGAAACTTGCAGGAAACGGGTCAAGATTTTTGCAGACAAGGGTTGGCATTTATTCAAATCGCTGAACCACCTTGAGAAAAAAACTCTGTGAATTCTTAGAGATACATCAGCTGACCTATTCAAGCTTCCGGCACGACACTCCAACTCGGTTTTCTGATGATACCAAGTAGAGACTCTGAAGCTTGTCCTTAATGCAAAGCTATTGCACATTTCCCACTTTAATCAGGCTAGAGAAAGTTTCCTATATTTGCCTGTGCTATTGATTTGTGCAAAGTTTGTTGAAAGTCCAGTTCCCATTGAAAACATTTTACTGGGTGGTAAAGTGTTGCCCTTGCCTTAGGTTGCATGCAGTCTTTAGAATCTGTCGCGGCAAAAAGCCTCGTCCTGCTATGTGACCTGGCAAAGAAGCCAGTTTAAGCGTCAAAGATTTCTGGCGAGTCTTGACGACACTACTAAGCGTGAGTGTGTTTGCTAAAGCTTTCTAGCCATATTAGGAAAAGTTTGGAGATGCTGGGGGTTGAACCCAGGACCTCATACATGCGAAGCATGCGCTCTACCACTGAGCTACATCCCCAAAAGTCTCCTAGTGGGATGGAGCACTGACAAGTAATTCTTTCACCGAGTGACTGCAGGAACCACATAAGGAGAAGGAAAAGTAGTCACCTGTAGGAAGTGCGTCCTTTGCACGTAAACCCAGGGCATGGAGATGCTGGGGATTGAACCCGGGGCCTCACACATGCAAAGCGTGCGCTCTACCACTGAGCTACATCCCCGTTATTTGCACCACTTTCAGAAACTTGCAGGAAACGGGTCAAGATTTTTGCAGACAAGGGTTGGCATTTATTCAAATCGCTGAACCACCTTGAGAAAAAAACTCTGTGAATTCTTAGAGATACATCAGCGGACCTATTCAAGCTTCCGGCACGACACTCCAACTCGGTTTTAGGATGATACCAAGTAGAGACTCTGAAGCTTGTCCTTAATGCAAAGCTATTGCACATTTCCCACTTTAATCAGGCTAGAGAAAGTTTCCTATATTTGCCTGTGCTATTGATTTGTGCAAAGTTTGTTGAAAGTCCAGTTCCCATTGAAAACATTTTACTGGGTGGTAAAGTGTTGCCCTTGCCTTAGGTTGCATGCAGTCTTTAGAATCTGCTGCGACAAAAAGCCTCGTCCTGCTATGTGACCTGGCAAAGAAGCCAGTTTAAGCGTCAAAGATTCCTTGCGAGTCTTGACGACACTACTAAGCGTGAGTGTGTTTGCTAAAGCTTTCTAGCCATATTAGGAAAAGTTTGGAGATGCTGGGGGTTGAACCCAGGACCTCATACATGCAAAGCATGCGCTCTACCACTGAGCTACATCCCCAAAAGTCTCCCAGTGGGATGGAGCACTGCAAAGTAATTCTTTCAACGAGTGACTGCAGGAACCACATAAGGAGAAGGAAAAGTAGTCACCTGTAGGAAGTGCGTCCTTTGCACGTAAACCCAGGCCATGGAGATGCCGGGGATTGAACCCGGGGCCTCACACATGCAAAGCGTGCGCTCTACCACTGAGCTACATCCCCGTTATTTGCACCACTTTCAGAAACTTGCAGGAAACGGGTCAAGATTTTTGCAGACAAGGGTTGGCTTTTTTTCAAATCGCTGAACCACCTTGAGAAAAAAACTCTGTGAATTCTTAGAGATACATCAGCTGACCAATTCAAGCTTCCGGCACGACACTCCAACTCGGTTTTCTGATGATACCAAGTAGAGACTCTGAAGCTTGTCCTTAATGCAAAGCTATTGCACATTTCCCACTTTAATCAGGCTAGAGAAAGTTTCCTATATTTGCCTGTGCTATTGATTTGTGCAAAGTTTGTTGAAAGTCCAGTTCCCATTGAAAACATTTTACTGGGTGGTAAAGTGTTGCCCTTGCCTTAGGTTGCATGCAGTCTTTAGAATCTGCCGCGGCAAAAAGCCTCGTCCTGCTATGTGACCTGGCAAAGAAGCCAGTTTAAGCGTCAAAGATTCCTTGCGAGTCTTGACGACACTACTAAGCGTGAGTGTGTTTGCTAAAGCTTTCTAGCCATATTAGGAAAAGTTTGGAGATGCTGGGGGTTGAACCCAGGACCTCATACATGCGAAGCATGCGCTCTACCACTGAGCTACATCCCCAAAAGTCTCCTAGTGGGATGGAGCACTGACAAGTAATTCTTTCAACGAGTGACTGCAGGAACCACATAAGGAGAAGGAAAAGTAGTCACCTGTAGGAAGTGCGTCCTTTGCACGTAAACCCAGGCCATGGAGATGCTGGGGATTGAACCCGGGGCCTCACACATGCAAAGCGTGCGCTCTACCACTGAGCTACATCCCCGTTATTTGCACCACTTTCAGAAACTTGCAGGAAACGGGTCAAGATTTTTGCAGACAAGGGTTGGCATTTATTCAAATCGCTGAACCACCTTGAGAAAAAAACTCTGTGAATTCTTAGAGATACATCAGCTGTCCTATTCAAGCTTCCGGCACGACACTCCAACTCGGTTTTAGGATGATACCAAGTAGAGACTCTGAAGCTTGTCCTTAATGCAAAGCTATTGCACATTTCCCACTTTAATCAGGCTAGAGAAAGTTTCCTATATTTGCCTGTGCTATTGATTTGTGCAAAGTTTGTTGAAAGTCCAGTTCCCATTGAAAACATTTTACTGGGTGGTAAAGTGTTGCCCTTGCCTTAGGTTGCATGCAGTCTTTAGAATCTGCTGCGACAAAAAGCCTCGTCCTGCTATGTGACCTGGCAAAGAAGCCAGTTTAAGCGTCAAAGATTCCTTGCGAGTCTTGACGACACTACTAAGCGTGAGTGTGTTTGCTAAAGCTTTCTAGCCATATTAGGAAAAGTTTGGAGATGCTGGGGGTTGAACCCAGGACCTCATACATGCGAAGCATGCGCTCTACCACTGAGCTACATCCTCAAAAGTCTCCCAGTGGGATGGAGCACTGACAAGTAATTCTTTCACCGAGTGACTGCAGGAACCACATAAGGAGAAGGAAAAGTAGTCACCTGTAGGAAGTGCGTCCTTTGCACGTAAACCCAGGCCATGGAGATGCCGGGGATTGAACCCAGGGCCTCACACATGCAAAGCGTGCGCTCTACCACTGAGCTACATCCCCGTTATTTGCACCACTTTCAGAAACTTGCAGGAAACGGGTCAAGATTTTTGCAGACAAGGGTTGGCTTTTTTTCAAATCGCTGAACCACCTTGAGAAAAAAACTCTGTGAATTCTTAGAGATACATCAGCTGACCAATTCAAGCTTCCGGCACGACACTCCAACTCGGTTTTCTGATGATACCAAGTAGAGACTCTGAAGCTTGTCCTTAATGCAAAGCTATTGCACATTTCCCACTTTAATCAGGCTAGAGAAAGTTTCCTATATTTGCCTGTGCTATTGATTTGTGCAAAGTTTGTTGAAAGTCCAGTTCCCATTGAAAACATTTTACTGGGTGGTAAAGTGTTGCCCTTGCCTTAGGTTGCATGCAGTCTTTAGAATCTGCCGCGGCAAAAAGCCTCGTCCTGCTATGTGACCTGGCAAAGAAGCCAGTTTAAGCGTCAAAGATTCCTTGCGAGTCTTGACGACACTACTAAGCGTGAGTGTGTTTGCTAAAGCTTTCTAGCCATATTAGGAAAAGTTTGGAGATGCTGAGGGTTGAACCCAGGACCTCATACATGCGAAGCATGCGCTCTACCACTGAGCTACATCCCCAAAAGTCTCCTAGTGGGATGGAGCACTGACAAGTAATTCTTTCAACGAGTGACTGCAGGAACCACATAAGGAGAAGGAAAAGTAGTCACCTGTAGGAAGTGCGTCCTTTGCACGTAAACCCAGGCCATGGAGATGCTGGGGATTGAACCCGGGGCCTCACACATGCAAAGCGTGCGCTCTACCACTGAGCTACATCCCCGTTATTTGCACCACTTTCAGAAACTTGCAGGAAACGGGTCAAGATTTTTGCAGACAAGGGTTGGCATTTATTCAAATCGCTGAACCACCTTGAGAAAAAAACTCTGTGAATTCTTAGAGATACATCAGCTGTCCTATTCAAGCTTCCGGCACGACACTCCAACTCGGTTTTAGGATGATACCAAGTAGAGACTCTGAAGCTTGTCCTTAATGCAAAGCTATTGCACATTTCCCACTTTAATCAGGCTAGAGAAAGTTTCCTATATTTGCCTGTGCTATTGATTTGTGCAAAGTTTGTTGAAAGTCCAGTTCCCATTGAAAACATTTTACTAGGTGGTAAAGTGTTGCCCTTGCCTTAGGTTGCATGCAGTCTTTAGAATCTGCTGCGACAAAAAGCCTCGTCCTGCTATGTGACCTGGCAAAGAAGCCAGTTTAAGCGTCAAAGATTCCTTGCGAGTCTTGACGACACTACTAAGCGTGAGTGTGTTTGCTAAAGCTTTCTAGCCATATTAGGAAAAGTTTGGAGATGCTGGGGGTTGAACCCAGGACCTCATACATGCGAAGCATGCGCTCTACCACTGAGCTACATCCTCAAAAGTCTCCCAGTGGGATGGAGCACTGACAAGTAATTCTTTCACCGAGTGACTGCAGGAACCACATAAGGAGAAGGAAAAGTAGTCACCTGTAGGAAGTGCGTCCTTTGCACGTAAACCCAGGCCATGGAGATGCCGGGGATTGAACCCGGGGCCTCACACATGCAAAGCGTGCGCTCTACCACTGAGCTACATCCCCGTTATTTGCACCACTTTCAGAAACTTGCAGGAAACGGGTCAAGATTTTTGCAGACAAGGGTTGGCTTTTTTTCAAATCGCTGAACCACCTTGAGAAAAAAACTCTGTGAATTCTTAGAGATACATCAGCTGACCAATTCAAGCTTCCGGCACGACACTCCAACTCGGTTTTCTGATGATACCAAGTAGAGACTCTGAAGCTTGTCCTTAATGCAAAGCTATTGCACATTTCCCACTTTAATCAGGCTAGAGAAAGTTTCCTATATTTGCCTGTGCTATTGATTTGTGCAAAGTTTGTTGAAAGTCCAGTTCCCATTGAAAACATTTTACTGGGTGGTAAAGTGTTGCCCTTGCCTTAGGTTGCATGCAGTCTTTAGAATCTGCCGCGGCAAAAAGCCTCGTCCTGCTATGTGACCTGGCAAAGAAGCCAGTTTAAGCGTCAAAGATTCCTTGCGAGTCTTGACGACACTACTAAGCGTGAGTGTGTTTGCTAAAGCTTTCTAGCCATATTAGGAAAAGTTTGGAGATGCTGGGGGTTGAACCCAGGACCTCATACATGCGAAGCATGCGCTCTACCACTGAGCTATATCCCCAAAAGTCTCCTAGTGGGATGGAGCACTGACAAGTAATTCTTTCACCGAGTGACTGCAGGAACCACATAAGGAGAAGGAAAAGTAGTCACCTGTAGGAAGTGCGTCCTTTGTACGTAAACCCAGGCCATCGAGATGCCGGGGATTGAACCCGGGGCCTCAAACATGCAAAGCGTGCGCTCTACCACTGAGCTACATCCCAGTTATTTGCACCACTTTCAGAAACTTGCAGGAAACGGGTCAAGATTTTTGCAGACAAGGGTTGGCATTTATTCAAATCGCTGAACCACCTTGAGAAAAAAACTCTGTGAATTCTTAGAGATACATCAGCTGACCTATTCAAGCTTCGGGCACGACACTCCAACTCGGTTTTCTGATGATAACAAGTAGAGACTCTGAAGCTTGTCTTTAATGCAAAGCTATTGCACATTTCCCACTTTAATCAGGCTAGAGAAAGTTTCCTATATTTGCCTGTGCTATTGATTTGTGCAAAGTTTGTTGAAAGTCCAGTTCCCATTGAAAACATTTTACTGGGTGGTAAAGTGTTGCCCTTGCCTTAGGTTGCATGCAGTCTTTAGAATCTGCCACGGCAAAAAGCCTCATCCTGCTATGTGACCTGGCAAAGAAGCCAGTTTAAGCGTCAAATATTCCTTGCGAGTCTTGACGACACTACTAAGCGTGAGTGTTTGCTAAAGCTTTCTAGCCATATTAGGGAAAGTTTGGAGATGCTGGGGGTTGAACCCAGGACCTCATACATGCAAAGCATGCACTCTACCACTGAGCTACATCTCCAAAAGTCTCCTAGTGGGATGGAGCACTGACAAGTAATTCTTTCACCGAGTGACTGCAGGAACCACATAAGGAGAAGGAAAAGTAGTCACCTGTAGGAAGTGCGTCCTTTGCACGTAAACCCAGGCCATGGAGATGCCGGGGATTGAACCCGGGGCCTCACACATGCAAAGCGTGCGCTCTACCACTGAGCTACATCCCCGTTATTTGCACCACTTTCAGAAACTTGCAGGAAACGGGTCAAGATTTTTGCAGACAAGGGTTGGCTTTTTTTCAAATCGCTGAACCACCTTGAGAAAAAAACTCTGTGAATTCTTAGAGATACATCAGCGGACCTATTCAAGCTTCCGGCACGACACTCCAACTCGGTTTTAGGATGATACCAAGTAGAGACTCTGAAGCTTGTCCTTAATGCAAAGCTATTGCACATTTCCCACTTTAATCAGGCTAGAGAAAGTTTCCTATATTTGCCTGTGCTATTGATTTGTGCAAAGTTTGTTGAAAGTCCAGTTCCCATTGAAAACATTTTACTGGGTGGTAAAGTGTTGCCCTTGCCTTAGGTTGCATGCAGTCTTTAGAATCTGTCGTGGCAAAAAGCCTCGTCCTGCTATGTGACCTGGCAAAGAAGCCAGTTTAAGCGTCAAAGATTTCTGGCGAGTCTTGACGACACTACTAAGCGTGAGTGTGTTTGCTAAAGCTTTCTAGCCATATTAGGAAAAGTTTGGAGATGCTGGGGGTTGAACCCAGGACCTCATACATGCGAAGCATGCGCTCTACCACTGAGCTACATCCCCAAAAGTCTCCTAGTGGGATGGAGCACTGACAAGTAATTCTTTCACCGAGTGACTGCAGGAACCACATAAGGAGAAGGAAAAGTAGTCACCTGTAGGAAGTGCGTCCTTTGCACGTAAACCCAGGCCATGGAGATGCTGGGGATTGAACCCGGGGCCTCACACATGCAAAGCGTGCGCTCTACCACTGAGCTACATCCCCGTTATTTGCACCACTTTCAGAAACTTGCAGGAAACGGGTCAAGATTTTTGCAGACAAGGGTTGGCTTTTTTTCAAATCGCTGAACCACCTTGAGAAAAAAACTCTGTGAATTCTTAGAGATACATCAGCTGACCAATTCAAGCTTCCGGCACGACACTCCAACTCGGTTTTCTGATGATACCAAGTAGAGACTCTGAAGCTTGTCCTTAATGCAAAGCTATTGCACATTTCCCACTTTAATCAGGCTAGAGAAAGTTTCCTATATTTGCCTGTGCTATTGATTTGTGCAAAGTTTGTTGAAAGTCCAGTTCCCATTGAAAACATTTTACTGGGTGGTAAAGTGTTGCCCTTGCCTTAGGTTGCATGCAGTCTTTAGAATCTGCCGCGGCAAAAAGCCTCGTCCTGCTATGTGACCTGGCAAAGAAGCCAGTTTAAGCGTCAAAGATTCCTTGCGAGTCTTGACGACACTACTAAGCGTGAGTGTGTTTGCTAAAGCTTTCTAGCCATATTAGGAAAAGTTTGGAGATGCTGGGGGTTGAACCCAGGACCTCATACATGCGAAGCATGCGCTCTACCACTGAGCTACATCCCCAAAAGTCTCCTAGTGGGATGGAGCACTGACAAGTAATTCTTTCACCGAGTGACTGCAGGAACCACATAAGGAGAAGGAAAAGTAGTCACCTGTAGGAAGTGCGTCCTTTGCACGTAAACCCAGGCCATGGAGATGCCGGGGATTGAACCCGGGGCCTCACACATGCAAAGCGTGCGCTCTACCACTGAGCTACATCCCCGTTATTTGCACCACTTTCAGAAACTTGCAGGAAACGGGTCAAGATTTTTGCAGACAAGGGTTGGCTTTTTTTCAAATCGCTGAACCACCTTGAGAAAAAAACTCTGTGAATTCTTAGAGATACATCAGCTGACCAATTCAAGCTTCCGGCACGACACTCCAACTCGGTTTTCTGATGATACCAAGTAGAGACTCTGAAGCTTGTCCTTAATGCAAAGCTATTGCACATTTCCCACTTTAATCAGGCTAGAGAAAGTTTCCTATATTTGCCTGTGCTATTGATTTGTGCAAAGTTTGTTGAAAGTCCAGTTCCCATTGAAAACATTTTACTAGGTGGTAAAGTGTTGCCCTTGCCTTAGGTTGCCCTTGCCTTAGGTTGCATGCAGTCTTTAGAATCTGCCGCGGCAAAAAGCCTCGTCCTGCTATGTGACCTGGCAAAGAAGCCAGTTTAAGCGTCAAAGATTCCTTGCGAGTCTTGACGACACTACTAAGCATGAGTGTGTTTGCTAAAGCTTTCTAGCCATATTAGGAAAAGTTTGGAGATGCTGGGGGTTGAACCCAGGACCTCATACATGCGAAGCATGCGCTCTACCACTGAGCTACATCCCCAAAAGTCTCCTAGTGGGATGGAGCACTGACAAGTAATTCTTTCAACGAGTGACTGCAGGAACCACATAAGGAGAAGGAAAAGTAGTCACCTGTAGGAAGTGCGTCCTCTGCACGTAAACCCAGGCCATGGAGATGCCGGGGATTGAACCTGGGGCCTCCCACATGCAAAGCGTGTGCTCTACCACTGAGCTACATCCCCGTTATTTGCACCACTTTCAGAAACTTGCAGGAAACGGGTCAAGATTTTTGCAGACAAGGGTTGGCATTTAGTCAAATCGCTGAACCACCTTGAGAAAAAAACTCTGTGAATTCTTAGAGATACATCAGCTGACCTATTCAAGCATCTGGCACGACACTCCAACTCGGTTTTCTGATGATACCAAGTAGAGACTCTGAAGCTTGTCCTTAATGCAAAGCTATTGCACATTTCCCACTTTAATCAGGCTAGAGAAAGTTTCCTATATTTGCCTGTGCTATTGATTTGTGCAAAGTTTGTTGAAAGTCCAGTTCCCATTGAAAACATTTTACTGGGTGGTAAAGTGTTGCCCTTGCCTTAGGTTGCATGCAGTCTTTAGAATCTGCCGCAGCAAAAAGCCTCGTCCTGCTATGTGACCTGGCAAAGAAGCCAGTTTAAGCGTCAAAGATTCCTTGCGAGTCTTGACGACACTACTAAGCGTGAGTGTGTTTGCTAAAGCTTTCTAGCCATATTAGGAAAAGTTTGGAGATGCTGGGGGTTGAACCCAGGACCTCATACATGCGAAGCATGCGCTCTACCACTGAGCTACATCCCCAAAAGTCTCCTAGTGGGATGGAGCACTGACAAGTAATTCTTTCAACGAGTGACTGCAGGAACCACATAAGGAGAAGGAAAAGTAGTCACCTGTAGGAAGTGCGTCCTTTGCACGTAAACCCAGGCCATGGAGATGCCAGGGATTGAACCCGGGGCCTCACACATGCAAAGCGTGCGCTCTACCACTGAGCTACATCCCCGATATTTGCACCACTTTCAGAAACTTGCAGGAAACGGGTCAAGATTTTTGCAGACAAGGGTTGGCATTTAGTCAAATCGCTGAACCACCTTGAGAAAAAAACTCTGTGAATTCTTAGAGATACATCAGCTGACCTATTCAAGCTTCCGGCACGACACTCCAACTCAGTTTTCTGATGATACCAAGTAGAGACTCTGAAGCTTGTCCTTAATGCAAAGCTATTGCACATTTCCCACTTTAATCAGGCTAGAGAAAGTTTCCTATATTTGCCTGTGCTATTGATTTGTGCAAAGTTTGTTGAAAGTCCAGTTCCCATTGAAAACATTTTACTGGGTGGTAAAGTGTTGCCCTTGCCTTAGGTTGCATGCAGTCTTTAGAATCTGCCGAGGCAAAAAGCCTCATCCTGCTATGTGACCTGGCAAAGAAGCCAGTTTAAGCGTCAAAGATTCCTTGCGAGTCTTGACGACACTACTAAGCGTGAGTGTGTTTGCTAAAGCTTTCTAGCCATATTAGGAAAAGTTTGGAGATGCTGGGGGTTGAACCCAGGACCTCATACATGCGAAGCATGCGCTCTACCACTGAGCTACATCCCCAAAAGTCTCCCAGTGGGATGGAGCACTGACAAGTAATTCTTTCACCGAGTGACTGCAGGAACCACATAAGGAGAAGGAAAAGTAGTCACCTTTGCACGTAAACCCAAGCCATGGAGATGCCGGGGATTGAACCCGGGGCCTCACACATGAAAAGGGTGCACTCTACCACTGAGCTACATCCCCGTTATTTGCACCACTTTCAGAAACTTGCAGGAAACGGGTCAAGATTTTTGCAGACAAGGGTTGGCATTTATTCAAATCGCTGAACCACCTTGAGAAAAAAACTCTGTGAATTCTTAGAGATACATCAGCTGACCTATTCAAGCTTCCGGCACGACACTCCAACTCGGTTTTCTGATGATACCAAGTAGAGACTCTGAAGCTTGTCCTTAATGCAAAGCTATTGCACATTTCCCACTTTAATCAGGCTAGAGAAAGTTTCCTATATTTGCCTGTGCTATTGATTTGTGCAAAGTTTGTTGAAAGTCCAGTTCCCATTGAAAACATTTTACTGGGTGGTAAAGTGTTGCCCTTGCCTTAGGTTGCATGCAGTCTTTAGAATCTGTCGCGGCAAAAAGCCTCGTCCTGCTATGTGACCTGGCAAAGAAGCCAGTTTAAGCGTCAAAGATTTCTGGCGAGTCTTGACGACACTACTAAGCGTGAGTGTGTTTGCTAAAGCTTTCTAGCCATATTAGGAAAAGTTTGGAGATGCTGGGGGTTGAACCCAGGACCTCATACATGCGAAGCATGCGCTCTACCACTGAGCTACATCCCCAAAAGTCTCCTAGTGGGATGGAGCACTGACAAGTAATTCTTTCACCGAGTGACTGCAGGAACCACATAAGGAGAAGGAAAAGTAGTCACCTGTAGGAAGTGCGTCCTTTGCACGTAAACCCAGGGCATGGAGATGCTGGGGATTGAACCCGGGGCCTCACACATGCAAAGCGTGCGCTCTACCACTGAGCTACATCCCCGTTATTTGCACCACTTTCAGAAACTTGCAGGAAACGGGTCAAGATTTTTGCAGACAAGGGTTGGCATTTATTCAAATCGCTGAACCACCTTGAGAAAAAAACTCTGTGAATTCTTAGAGATACATCAGCGGACCTATTCAAGCTTCCGGCACGACACTCCAACTCGGTTTTAGGATGATACCAAGTAGAGACTCTGAAGCTTGTCCTTAATGCAAAGCTATTGCACATTTCCCACTTTAATCAGGCTAGAGAAAGTTTCCTATATTTGCCTGTGCTATTGATTTGTGCAAAGTTTGTTGAAAGTCCAGTTCCCATTGAAAACATTTTACTGGGTGGTAAAGTGTTGCCCTTGCCTTAGGTTGCATGCAGTCTTTAGAATCTGCTGCGACAAAAAGCCTCGTCCTGCTATGTGACCTGGCAAAGAAGCCAGTTTAAGCGTCAAAGATTCCTTGCGAGTCTTGACGACACTACTAAGCGTGAGTGTGTTTGCTAAAGCTTTCTAGCCATATTAGGAAAAGTTTGGAGATGCTGGGGGTTGAACCCAGGACCTCATACATGCAAAGCATGCGCTCTACCACTGAGCTACATCCCCAAAAGTCTCCCAGTGGGATGGAGCACTGCAAAGTAATTCTTTCAACGAGTGACTGCAGGAACCACATAAGGAGAAGGAAAAGTAGTCACCTGTAGGAAGTGCGTCCTTTGCACGTAAACCCAGGCCATGGAGATGCCGGGGATTGAACCCGGGGCCTCACACATGCAAAGCGTGCGCTCTACCACTGAGCTACATCCCCGTTATTTGCACCACTTTCAGAAACTTGCAGGAAACGGGTCAAGATTTTTGCAGACAAGGGTTGGCTTTTTTTCAAATCGCTGAACCACCTTGAGAAAAAAACTCTGTGAATTCTTAGAGATACATCAGCTGACCAATTCAAGCTTCCGGCACGACACTCCAACTCGGTTTTCTGATGATACCAAGTAGAGACTCTGAAGCTTGTCCTTAATGCAAAGCTATTGCACATTTCCCACTTTAATCAGGCTAGAGAAAGTTTCCTATATTTGCCTGTGCTATTGATTTGTGCAAAGTTTGTTGAAAGTCCAGTTCCCATTGAAAACATTTTACTGGGTGGTAAAGTGTTGCCCTTGCCTTAGGTTGCATGCAGTCTTTAGAATCTGCCGCGGCAAAAAGCCTCGTCCTGCTATGTGACCTGGCAAAGAAGCCAGTTTAAGCGTCAAAGATTCCTTGCGAGTCTTGACGACACTACTAAGCGTGAGTGTGTTTGCTAAAGCTTTCTAGCCATATTAGGAAAAGTTTGGAGATGCTGGGGGTTGAACCCAGGACCTCATACATGCGAAGCATGCGCTCTACCACTGAGCTACATCCCCAAAAGTCTCCTAGTGGGATGGAGCACTGACAAGTAATTCTTTCAACGAGTGACTGCAGGAACCACATAAGGAGAAGGAAAAGTAGTCACCTGTAGGAAGTGCGTCCTTTGCACGTAAACCCAGGCCATGGAGATGCTGGGGATTGAACCCGGGGCCTCACACATGCAAAGCGTGCGCTCTACCACTGAGCTACATCCCCGTTATTTGCACCACTTTCAGAAACTTGCAGGAAACGGGTCAAGATTTTTGCAGACAAGGGTTGGCATTTATTCAAATCGCTGAACCACCTTGAGAAAAAAACTCTGTGAATTCTTAGAGATACATCAGCTGTCCTATTCAAGCTTCCGGCACGACACTCCAACTCGGTTTTAGGATGATACCAAGTAGAGACTCTGAAGCTTGTCCTTAATGCAAAGCTATTGCACATTTCCCACTTTAATCAGGCTAGAGAAAGTTTCCTATATTTGCCTGTGCTATTGATTTGTGCAAAGTTTGTTGAAAGTCCAGTTCCCATTGAAAACATTTTACTGGGTGGTAAAGTGTTGCCCTTGCCTTAGGTTGCATGCAGTCTTTAGAATCTGCTGCGACAAAAAGCCTCGTCCTGCTATGTGACCTGGCAAAGAAGCCAGTTTAAGCGTCAAAGATTCCTTGCGAGTCTTGACGACACTACTAAGCGTGAGTGTGTTTGCTAAAGCTTTCTAGCCATATTAGGAAAAGTTTGGAGATGCTGGGGGTTGAACCCAGGACCTCATACATGCGAAGCATGCGCTCTACCACTGAGCTACATCCTCAAAAGTCTCCCAGTGGGATGGAGCACTGACAAGTAATTCTTTCACCGAGTGACTGCAGGAACCACATAAGGAGAAGGAAAAGTAGTCACCTGTAGGAAGTGCGTCCTTTGCACGTAAACCCAGGCCATGGAGATGCCGGGGATTGAACCCAGGGCCTCACACATGCAAAGCGTGCGCTCTACCACTGAGCTACATCCCCGTTATTTGCACCACTTTCAGAAACTTGCAGGAAACGGGTCAAGATTTTTGCAGACAAGGGTTGGCTTTTTTTCAAATCGCTGAACCACCTTGAGAAAAAAACTCTGTGAATTCTTAGAGATACATCAGCTGACCAATTCAAGCTTCCGGCACGACACTCCAACTCGGTTTTCTGATGATACCAAGTAGAGACTCTGAAGCTTGTCCTTAATGCAAAGCTATTGCACATTTCCCACTTTAATCAGGCTAGAGAAAGTTTCCTATATTTGCCTGTGCTATTGATTTGTGCAAAGTTTGTTGAAAGTCCAGTTCCCATTGAAAACATTTTACTAGGTGGTAAAGTGTTGCCCTTGCCTTAGGTTGCATGCAGTCTTTAGAATCTGCTGCGACAAAAAGCCTCGTCCTGCTATGTGACCTGGCAAAGAAGCCAGTTTAAGCGTCAAAGATTCCTTGCGAGTCTTGACGACACTACTAAGCGTGAGTGTGTTTGCTAAAGCTTTCTAGCCATATTAGGAAAAGTTTGGAGATGCTGGGGGTTGAACCCAGGACCTCATACATGCGAAGCATGCGCTCTACCACTGAGCTACATCCTCAAAAGTCTCCCAGTGGGATGGAGCACTGACAAGTAATTCTTTCACCGAGTGACTGCAGGAACCACATAAGGAGAAGGAAAAGTAGTCACCTGTAGGAAGTGCGTCCTTTGCACGTAAACCCAGGCCATGGAGATGCCGGGGATTGAACCCGGGGCCTCACACATGCAAAGCGTGCGCTCTACCACTGAGCTACATCCCCGTTATTTGCACCACTTTCAGAAACTTGCAGGAAACGGGTCAAGATTTTTGCAGACAAGGGTTGGCTTTTTTTCAAATCGCTGAACCACCTTGAGAAAAAAACTCTGTGAATTCTTAGAGATACATCAGCTGACCAATTCAAGCTTCCGGCACGACACTCCAACTCGGTTTTCTGATGATACCAAGTAGAGACTCTGAAGCTTGTCCTTAATGCAAAGCTATTGCACATTTCCCACTTTAATCAGGCTAGAGAAAGTTTCCTATATTTGCCTGTGCTATTGATTTGTGCAAAGTTTGTTGAAAGTCCAGTTCCCATTGAAAACATTTTACTGGGTGGTAAAGTGTTGCCCTTGCCTTAGGTTGCATGCAGTCTTTAGAATCTGCCGCGGCAAAAAGCCTCGTCCTGCTATGTGACCTGGCAAAGAAGCCAGTTTAAGCGTCAAAGATTCCTTGCGAGTCTTGACGACACTACTAAGCGTGAGTGTGTTTGCTAAAGCTTTCTAGCCATATTAGGAAAAGTTTGGAGATGCTGGGGGTTGAACCCAGGACCTCATACATGCGAAGCATGCGCTCTACCACTGAGCTATATCCCCAAAAGTCTCCTAGTGGGATGGAGCACTGACAAGTAATTCTTTCACCGAGTGACTGCAGGAACCACATAAGGAGAAGGAAAAGTAGTCACCTGTAGGAAGTGCGTCCTTTGTACGTAAACCCAGGCCATCGAGATGCCGGGGATTGAACCCGGGGCCTCAAACATGCAAAGCGTGCGCTCTACCACTGAGCTACATCCCAGTTATTTGCACCACTTTCAGAAACTTGCAGGAAACGGGTCAAGATTTTTGCAGACAAGGGTTGGCATTTATTCAAATCGCTGAACCACCTTGAGAAAAAAACTCTGTGAATTCTTAGAGATACATCAGCTGACCTATTCAAGCTTCGGGCACGACACTCCAACTCGGTTTTCTGATGATAACAAGTAGAGACTCTGAAGCTTGTCTTTAATGCAAAGCTATTGCACATTTCCCACTTTAATCAGGCTAGAGAAAGTTTCCTATATTTGCCTGTGCTATTGATTTGTGCAAAGTTTGTTGAAAGTCCAGTTCCCATTGAAAACATTTTACTGGGTGGTAAAGTGTTGCCCTTGCCTTAGGTTGCATGCAGTCTTTAGAATCTGCCACGGCAAAAAGCCTCATCCTGCTATGTGACCTGGCAAAGAAGCCAGTTTAAGCGTCAAATATTCCTTGCGAGTCTTGACGACACTACTAAGCGTGAGTGTTTGCTAAAGCTTTCTAGCCATATTAGGGAAAGTTTGGAGATGCTGGGGGTTGAACCCAGGACCTCATACATGCAAAGCATGCACTCTACCACTGAGCTACATCTCCAAAAGTCTCCTAGTGGGATGGAGCACTGACAAGTAATTCTTTCACCGAGTGACTGCAGGAACCACATAAGGAGAAGGAAAAGTAGTCACCTGTAGGAAGTGCGTCCTTTGCACGTAAACCCAGGCCATGGAGATGCCGGGGATTGAACCCGGGGCCTCACACATGCAAAGCGTGCGCTCTACCACTGAGCTACATCCCCGTTATTTGCACCACTTTCAGAAACTTGCAGGAAACGGGTCAAGATTTTTGCAGACAAGGGTTGGCTTTTTTTCAAATCGCTGAACCACCTTGAGAAAAAAACTCTGTGAATTCTTAGAGATACATCAGCGGACCTATTCAAGCTTCCGGCACGACACTCCAACTCGGTTTTAGGATGATACCAAGTAGAGACTCTGAAGCTTGTCCTTAATGCAAAGCTATTGCACATTTCCCACTTTAATCAGGCTAGAGAAAGTTTCCTATATTTGCCTGTGCTATTGATTTGTGCAAAGTTTGTTGAAAGTCCAGTTCCCATTGAAAACATTTTACTGGGTGGTAAAGTGTTGCCCTTGCCTTAGGTTGCATGCAGTCTTTAGAATCTGTCGTGGCAAAAAGCCTCGTCCTGCTATGTGACCTGGCAAAGAAGCCAGTTTAAGCGTCAAAGATTTCTGGCGAGTCTTGACGACACTACTAAGCGTGAGTGTGTTTGCTAAAGCTTTCTAGCCATATTAGGAAAAGTTTGGAGATGCTGGGGGTTGAACCCAGGACCTCATACATGCGAAGCATGCGCTCTACCACTGAGCTACATCCCCAAAAGTCTCCTAGTGGGATGGAGCACTGACAAGTAATTCTTTCACCGAGTGACTGCAGGAACCACATAAGGAGAAGGAAAAGTAGTCACCTGTAGGAAGTGCGTCCTTTGCACGTAAACCCAGGCCATGGAGATGCTGGGGATTGAACCCGGGACCTCACACATGCAAAGCGTGCGCTCTACCACTGAGCTACATCCCCGTTATTTGCACCACTTTCAGAAACTTGCAGGAAACGGGTCAAGATTTTTGCAGACAAGGGTTGGCTTTTTTTCAAATCGCTGAACCACCTTGAGAAAAAAACTCTGTGAATTCTTAGAGATACATCAGCTGACCAATTCAAGCTTCCGGCACGACACTCCAACTCGGTTTTCTGATGATACCAAGTAGAGACTCTGAAGCTTGTCCTTAATGCAAAGCTATTGCACATTTCCCACTTTAATCAGGCTAGAGAAAGTTTCCTATATTTGCCTGTGCTATTGATTTGTGCAAAGTTTGTTGAAAGTCCAGTTCCCATTGAAAACATTTTACTGGGTGGTAAAGTGTTGCCCTTGCCTTAGGTTGCATGCAGTCTTTAGAATCTGCCGCGGCAAAAAGCCTCGTCCTGCTATGTGACCTGGCAAAGAAGCCAGTTTAAGCGTCAAAGATTCCTTGCGAGTCTTGACGACACTACTAAGCGTGAGTGTGTTTGCTAAAGCTTTCTAGCCATATTAGGAAAAGTTTGGAGATGCTGGGGGTTGAACCCAGGACCTCATACATGCGAAGCATGCGCTCTACCACTGAGCTACATCCCCAAAAGTCTCCTAGTGGGATGGAGCACTGACAAGTAATTCTTTCACCGAGTGACTGCAGGAACCACATAAGGAGAAGGAAAAGTAGTCACCTGTAGGAAGTGCGTCCTTTGCACGTAAACCCAGGCCATGGAGATGCCGGGGATTGAACCCGGGGCCTCACACATGCAAAGCGTGCGCTCTACCACTGAGCTACATCCCCGTTATTTGCACCACTTTCAGAAACTTGCAGGAAACGGGTCAAGATTTTTGCAGACAAGGGTTGGCTTTTTTTCAAATCGCTGAACCACCTTGAGAAAAAAACTCTGTGAATTCTTAGAGATACATCAGCTGACCAATTCAAGCTTCCGGCACGACACTCCAACTCGGTTTTCTGATGATACCAAGTAGAGACTCTGAAGCTTGTCCTTAATGCAAAGCTATTGCACATTTCCCACTTTAATCAGGCTAGAGAAAGTTT
Organism: Ranitomeya variabilis; assembly: GCF_051348905.1. Classification (NCBI taxonomy): domain Eukaryota; kingdom Metazoa; phylum Chordata; class Amphibia; order Anura; family Dendrobatidae; genus Ranitomeya; species Ranitomeya variabilis. Next base: position 832,599,909 of record NC_135232.1, on the reverse strand, counting down.
CCTATATTTGCCTGTGCTATTGATTTGTGCAAAGTTTGTTGAAAGTCCAGTTCCCATTGAAAACATTTTACTGGGTGGTAAAGTGTTGCCCTTGCCTTAGGTTGCATGCAGTCTTTAGAATCTGCCGCGGCAAAAAGCCTCGTCCTGCTATGTGACCTGGCAAAGAAGCCAGTTTAAGCGTCAAAGATTCCTTGCGAGTCTTGACGACACTACTAAGCGTGAGTGTGTTTGCTAAAGCTTTCTAGCCATATTAGGAAAAGTTTGGAGATGCTGGGGGTTGAACCCAGGACCTCATACATGCGAAGCATGCGCTCTACCACTGAGCTACATCCCCAAAAGTCTCCTAGTGGGATGGAGCACTGACAAGTAATTCTTTCAACTAGTGACTGCAGGAACCACATAAGGAGAAGGAAAAGTAGTCACCTGTAGGAAGTGCGTCCTTTGCACGTAAACCCAGGCCATGGAGATGCTGGGGATTGAACCCGGGGCCTCACACATGCAAAGCGTGCGCTCTACCACTGAGCTACATCCCCGTTATTTGCACCACTTTCAGAAACTTGCAGGAAACGGGTCAAGATTTTTGCAGACAAGGGTTGGCATTTATTCAAATCGCTGAACCACCTTGAGAAAAAAACTCTGTGAATTCTTAGAGATACATCAGCTGTCCTATTCAAGCTTCCGGCACGACACTCCAACTCGGTTTTAGGATGATACCAAGTAGAGACTCTGAAGCTTGTCCTTAATGCAAAGCTATTGCACATTTCCCACTTTAATCAGGCTAGAGAAAGTTTCCTATATTTGCCTGTGCTATTGATTTGTGCAAAGTTTGTTGAAAGTCCAGTTCCCATTGAAAACATTTTACTGGGTGGTAAAGTGTTGCCCTTGCCTTAGGTTGCATGCAGTCTTTAGAATCTGCTGCGACAAAAAGCCTCGTCCTGCTATGTGACCTGGCAAAGAAGCCAGTTTAAGCGTCAAAGATTCCTTGCGAGTCTTGACGACACTACTAAGCGTGAGTGTGTTTGCTAAAGCTTTCTAGCCATATTAGGAAAAGTTTGGAGATGCTGGGGGTTGAACCCAGGACCTCATACATGCGAAGCATGCGCTCTACCACTGAGCTACATCCTCAAAAGTCTCCCAGTGGGATGGAGCACTGACAAGTAATTCTTTCACCGAGTGACTGCAGGAACCACATAAGGAGAAGGAAAAGTAGTCACCTTTGCACGTAAACCCAAGCCATGGAGATGCCGGGGATTGAACCCGGGGCCTCACACATGAAAAGGGTGCGCTCTACCACTGAGCTACATCCCCGTTATTTGCACCACTTTCAGAAACTTGCAGGAAACGGGTCAAGATTTTTGCAGACAAGAGTTGGCATTTATTCAAATCGCTGAACCACCTTGAGAAAAAAACTCTGTGAATTCTTAGAGATACATCAGCTGACCTATTCAAGCTTCCGGCACGACACTCCAACTCGGTTTTCTGATGATACCAAGTAGAGACTCTGAAGCTTGTCCTTAATGCAAAGCTATTGCACATTTCCCACTTTAATCAGGCTAGAGAAAGTTTCCTATATTTGCCTGTGCTATTGATTTGTGCAAAGTTTGTTGAAAGTCCAGTTCCCATTGAAAACATTTTACTGGGTGGTAAAGTGTTGCCCTTGCCTTAGGTTGCATGCAGTCTTTAGAATCTGTCGCGGCAAAAAGCCTCGTCCTGCTATGTGACCTGGCAAAGAAGCCAGTTTAAGCGTCAAAGATTCCTTGCGAGTCTTGACGACACTACTAAGCGTGAGTGTGTTTGCTAAAGCTTTCTAGCCATATTAGGAAAAGTTTGGAGATGCTGGGGGTTGAACCCAGGACCTCATACATGCGAAGCATGCGCTCTACCACTGAGCTACATCCCCAAAAGTCTCCTAGTGGGATGGAGCACTGACAAGTAATTCTTTCACCGAGTGACTGCAGGAACCACATAAGGAGAAGGAAAAGTAGTCACCTGTAGGAAGTGCGTCCTTTGCACGTAAACCCAGGCCATGGAGATGCTGGGGATTGAACCCGGGGCCTCACACATGCAAAGCGTGCGCTCTACCACTGAGCTACATCCCCGTTATTTGCACCACTTTCAGAAACTTGCAGGAAACGGGTCAAGATTTTTGCAGACAAGGGTTGGCTTTTTTTCAAATCGCTGAACCACCTTGAGAAAAAACTCTGTGAATTCTTAGAGATACATCAGCTGACCAATTCAAGCTTCCGGCACGACACTCCAACTCGGTTTTCTGATGATACCAAGTAGAGACTCTGAAGCTTGTCCTTAATGCAAAGCTATTGCACATTTCCCACTTTAATCAGGCTAGAGAAAGTTTCCTATATTTGCCTGTGCTATTGATTTGTGCAAAGTTTGTTGAAAGTCCAGTTCCCATTGAAAACATTTTACTGGGTGATAAAGTGTTGCCCTTGCCTTAGGTTGCATGCAGTCTTTAGAATCTGCCGCGGCAAAAAGCCTCGTCCTGCTATGTGACCTGGCAAAGAAGCCAGTTTAAGCGTCAAAGATTCCTTGCGAGTCTTGACGACACTACTAAGCGTGAGTGTGTTTGCTAAAGCTTTCTAGCCATATTAGGAAAAGTTTGGAGATGCTGGGGGTTGAACCCAGGACCTCATACATGCGAAGCATGCGCTCTACCACTGAGCTACATCCCCAAAAGTCTCCTAGTGGGATGGAGCACTGACAAGTAATTCTTTCACCGAGTGACTGCAGGAACCACATAAGGAGAAGGAAAAGTAGTCACCTGTAGGAAGTGCGTCCTTTGCACGTAAACCCAGGCCATTGAGATGCCGGGGATTGAACCCGGGGCCTCACACATGCAAAGCGTGCGCTCTACCACTGAGCTACATCCCCGTTATTTGCACCACTTTCAGAAACTTGCAGGAAACGGGTCAAGATTTTTGCAGACAAGGGTTGGCTTTTTTTCAAATCGCTGAACCACCTTGAGAAAAAAACTCTGTGAATTCTTAGAGATACATCAGCTGACCAATTCAAGCTTCCGGCACGACACTCCAACTCGGTTTTCTGATGATACCAAGTAGAGACTCTGAAGCTTGTCCTTAATGCAAAGCTATTGCACATTTCCCACTTTAATCAGGCTAGAGAAAGTTTCCTATATTTGCCTGTGCTATTGATTTGAGCAAAGTTTGTTGAAAGTCCAGTTCCCATTGAAAACATTTTACTGGGTGGTAAAGTGTTGCCCTTGCCTTAGGTTGCCCTTGCCTTAGGTTGCATGCAGTCTTTAGAATCTGCCGCGGCAAAAAGCCTCGTCCTGCTATGTGACCTGGCAAAGAAGCCAGTTTAAGCGTCAAAGATTCCTTCCGAGTCTTGACGACACTACTAAGCATGAGTGTGTTTGCTAAAGCTTTCTAGCCATATTAGGAAAAGTTTGGAGATGCTGGGGGTTGAACCCAGGACCTCATACATGCGAAGCATGCGCTCTACCACTGAGCTACATCCCCAAAAGTCTCCTAGTGGGATGGAGCACTGACAAGTAATTCTTTCAACGAGTGACTGCAGGAACCACATAAGGAGAAGGAAAAGTAGTCACCTGTAGGAAGTGCGTCCTCTGCACGTAAACCCAGGCCATGGAGATGCCGGGGATTGAACCTGGGGCCTCCCACATGCAAAGCGTGTGCTCTACCACTGAGCTACATCCCCGTTATTTGCACCACTTTCAGAAACTTGCAGGAAACGGGTCAAGATTTTTGCAGACAAGGGTTGGCATTTAGTCAAATCGCTGAACCACCTTGAGAAAAAAACTCTGTGAATTCTTAGAGATACATCAGCTGACCTATTCAAGCATCTGGCACGACACTCCAACTCGGTTTTCTGATGATACCAAGTAGAGACTCTGAAGCTTGTCCTTAATGCAAAGCTATTGCACATTTCCCACTTTAATCAGGCTAGAGAAAGTTTCCTATATTTGCCTGTGCTATTGATTTGTGCAAAGTTTGTTGAAAGTCCAGTTCCCATTGAAAACATTTTACTGGGTGGTAAAGTGTTGCCCTTGCCTTAGGTTGCATGCAGTCTTTAGAATCTGCCGCAGCAAAAAGCCTCGTCCTGCTATGTGACCTGGCAAAGAAGCCAGTTTAAGCGTCAAAGATTCCTTGCGAGTCTTGACGACACTACTAAGCGTGAGTGTGTTTGCTAAAGCTTTCTAGCCATATTAGGAAAAGTTTGGAGATGCTGGGGGTTGAACCCAGGACCTCATACATGCGAAGCATGCGCTCTACCACTGAGCTACATCCTCAAAAGTCTCCCAGTGGGATGGAGCACTGACAAGTAATTCTTTCACCGAGTGACTGCAGGAACCACATAAGGAGAAGGAAAAGTAGTCACCTTTGCACGTAAACCCAAGCCATGGAGATGCCGGGGATTGAACCCGGGGCCTCACACATGAAAAGGGTGCGCTCTACCACTGAGCTACATCCCCGTTATTTGCACCACTTTCAGAAACTTGCAGGAAACGGGTCAAGATTTTTGCAGACAAGAGTTGGCATTTATTCAAATCGCTGAACCACCTTGAGAAAAAAACTCTGTGAATTCTTAGAGATACATCAGCTGACCTATTCAAGCTTCCGGCACGACACTCCAACTCGGTTTTCTGATGATACCAAGTAGAGACTCTGAAGCTTGTCCTTAATGCAAAGCTATTGCACATTTCCCACTTTAATCAGGCTAGAGAAAGTTTCCTATATTTGCCTGTGCTATTGATTTGTGCAAAGTTTGTTGAAAGTCCAGTTCCCATTGAAAACATTTTACTGGGTGGTAAAGTGTTGCCCTTGCCTTAGGTTGCATGCAGTCTTTAGAATCTGTCGCGGCAAAAAGCCTCGTCCTGCTATGTGACCTGGCAAAGAAGCCAGTTTAAGCGTCAAAGATTCCTTGCGAGTCTTGACGACACTACTAAGCGTGAGTGTGTTTGCTAAAGCTTTCTAGCCATATTAGGAAAAGTTTGGAGATGCTGGGGGTTGAACCCAGGACCTCATACATGCGAAGCATGCGCTCTACCACTGAGCTACATCCCCAAAAGTCTCCTAGTGGGATGGAGCACTGACAAGTAATTCTTTCACCGAGTGACTGCAGGAACCACATAAGGAGAAGGAAAAGTAGTCACCTGTAGGAAGTGCGTCCTTTGCACGTAAACCCAGGCCATGGAGATGCTGGGGATTGAACCCGGGGCCTCACACATGCAAAGCGTGCGCTCTACCACTGAGCTACATCCCCGTTATTTGCACCACTTTCAGAAACTTGCAGGAAACGGGTCAAGATTTTTGCAGACAAGGGTTGGCTTTTTTTCAAATCGCTGAACCACCTTGAGAAAAAACTCTGTGAATTCTTAGAGATACATCAGCTGACCAATTCAAGCTTCCGGCACGACACTCCAACTCGGTTTTCTGATGATACCAAGTAGAGACTCTGAAGCTTGTCCTTAATGCAAAGCTATTGCACATTTCCCACTTTAATCAGGCTAGAGAAAGTTTCCTATATTTGCCTGTGCTATTGATTTGTGCAAAGTTTGTTGAAAGTCCAGTTCCCATTGAAAACATTTTACTGGGTGATAAAGTGTTGCCCTTGCCTTAGGTTGCATGCAGTCTTTAGAATCTGCCGCGGCAAAAAGCCTCGTCCTGCTATGTGACCTGGCAAAGAAGCCAGTTTAAGCGTCAAAGATTCCTTGCGAGTCTTGACGACACTACTAAGCGTGAGTGTGTTTGCTAAAGCTTTCTAGCCATATTAGGAAAAGTTTGGAGATGCTGGGGGTTGAACCCAGGACCTCATACATGCGAAGCATGCGCTCTACCACTGAGCTACATCCCCAAAAGTCTCCTAGTGGGATGGAGCACTGACAAGTAATTCTTTCACCGAGTGACTGCAGGAACCACATAAGGAGAAGGAAAAGTAGTCACCTGTAGGAAGTGCGTCCTTTGCACGTAAACCCAGGCCATTGAGATGCCGGGGATTGAACCCGGGGCCTCACACATGCAAAGCGTGCGCTCTACCACTGAGCTACATCCCCGTTATTTGCACCACTTTCAGAAACTTGCAGGAAACGGGTCAAGATTTTTGCAGACAAGGGTTGGCTTTTTTTCAAATCGCTGAACCACCTTGAGAAAAAAACTCTGTGAATTCTTAGAGATACATCAGCTGACCAATTCAAGCTTCCGGCACGACACTCCAACTCGGTTTTCTGATGATACCAAGTAGAGACTCTGAAGCTTGTCCTTAATGCAAAGCTATTGCACATTTCCCACTTTAATCAGGCTAGAGAAAGTTTCCTATATTTGCCTGTGCTATTGATTTGAGCAAAGTTTGTTGAAAGTCCAGTTCCCATTGAAAACATTTTACTGGGTGGTAAAGTGTTGCCCTTGCCTTAGGTTGCCCTTGCCTTAGGTTGCATGCAGTCTTTAGAATCTGCCGCGGCAAAAAGCCTCGTCCTGCTATGTGACCTGGCAAAGAAGCCAGTTTAAGCGTCAAAGATTCCTTCCGAGTCTTGACGACACTACTAAGCATGAGTGTGTTTGCTAAAGCTTTCTAGCCATATTAGGAAAAGTTTGGAGATGCTGGGGGTTGAACCCAGGACCTCATACATGCGAAGCATGCGCTCTACCACTGAGCTACATCCCCAAAAGTCTCCTAGTGGGATGGAGCACTGACAAGTAATTCTTTCAACGAGTGACTGCAGGAACCACATAAGGAGAAGGAAAAGTAGTCACCTGTAGGAAGTGCGTCCTCTGCACGTAAACCCAGGCCATGGAGATGCCGGGGATTGAACCTGGGGCCTCCCACATGCAAAGCGTGTGCTCTACCACTGAGCTACATCCCCGTTATTTGCACCACTTTCAGAAACTTGCAGGAAACGGGTCAAGATTTTTGCAGACAAGGGTTGGCATTTAGTCAAATCGCTGAACCACCTTGAGAAAAAAACTCTGTGAATTCTTAGAGATACATCAGCTGACCTATTCAAGCATCTGGCACGACACTCCAACTCGGTTTTCTGATGATACCAAGTAGAGACTCTGAAGCTTGTCCTTAATGCAAAGCTATTGCACATTTCCCACTTTAATCAGGCTAGAGAAAGTTTCCTATATTTGCCTGTGCTATTGATTTGTGCAAAGTTTGTTGAAAGTCCAGTTCCCATTGAAAACATTTTACTGGGTGGTAAAGTGTTGCCCTTGCCTTAGGTTGCATGCAGTCTTTAGAATCTGCCGCAGCAAAAAGCCTCGTCCTGCTATGTGACCTGGCAAAGAAGCCAGTTTAAGCGTCAAAGATTCCTTGCGAGTCTTGACGACACTACTAAGCGTGAGTGTGTTTGCTAAAGCTTTCTAGCCATATTAGGAAAAGTTTGGAGATGCTGGGGGTTGAACCCAGGACCTCATACATGCGAAGCATGCGCTCTACCACTGAGCTACATCCCCAAAAGTCTCCTAGTGGGATGGAGCACTGACAAGTAATTCTTTCAACGAGTGACTGCAGGAACCACATAAGGAGAAGGAAAAGTAGTCACCTGTAGGAAGTGCGTCCTTTGCACGTAAACCCAGGCCATGGAGATGCCAGGGATTGAACCCGGGGCCTCACACATGCAAAGCGTGCGCTCTACCACTGAGCTACATCCCCGATATTTGCACCACTTTCAGAAACTTGCAGGAAACGGGTCAAGATTTTTGCAGACAAGGGTTGGCATTTAGTCAAATCGCTGAACCACCTTGAGAAAAAAACTCTGTGAATTCTTAGAGATACATCAGCTGACCTATTCAAGCTTCCGGCACGACACTCCAACTCAGTTTTCTGATGATACCAAGTAGAGACTCTGAAGCTTGTCCTTAATGCAAAGCTATTGCACATTTCCCACTTTAATCAGGCTAGAGAAAGTTTCCTATATTTGCCTGTGCTATTGATTTGTGCAAAGTTTGTTGAAAGTCCAGTTCCCATTGAAAACATTTTACTGGGTGGTAAAGTGTTGCCCTTGCCTTAGGTTGCATGCAGTCTTTAGAATCTGCCGAGGCAAAAAGCCTCATCCTGCTATGTGACCTGGCAAAGAAGCCAGTTTAAGCGTCAAAGATTCCTTGCGAGTCTTGACGACACTACTAAGCGTGAGTGTGTTTGCTAAAGCTTTCTAGCCATATTAGGAAAAGTTTGGAGATGCTGGGGGTTGAACCCAGGACCTCATACATGCGAAGCATGCGCTCTACCACTGAGCTACATCCCCAAAAGTCTCCCAGTGGGATGGAGCACTGACAAGTAATTCTTTCACCGAGTGACTGCAGGAACCACATAAGGAGAAGGAAAAGTAGTCACCTTTGCACGTAAACCCAAGCCATGGAGATGCCGGGGATTGAACCCGGGGCCTCACACATGAAAAGGGTGCACTCTACCACTGAGCTACATCCCCGTTATTTGCACCACTTTCAGAAACTTGCAGGAAACGGGTCAAGATTTTTGCAGACAAGGGTTGGCATTTATTCAAATCGCTGAACCACCTTGAGAAAAAAACTCTGTGAATTCTTAGAGATACATCAGCTGACCTATTCAAGCTTCCGGCACGACACTCCAACTCGGTTTTCTGATGATACCAAGTAGAGACTCTGAAGCTTGTCCTTAATGCAAAGCTATTGCACATTTCCCACTTTAATCAGGCTAGAGAAAGTTTCCTATATTTGCCTGTGCTATTGATTTGTGCAAAGTTTGTTGAAAGTCCAGTTCCCATTGAAAACATTTTACTGGGTGGTAAAGTGTTGCCCTTGCCTTAGGTTGCATGCAGTCTTTAGAATCTGTCGCGGCAAAAAGCCTCGTCCTGCTATGTGACCTGGCAAAGAAGCCAGTTTAAGCGTCAAAGATTTCTGGCGAGTCTTGACGACACTACTAAGCGTGAGTGTGTTTGCTAAAGCTTTCTAGCCATATTAGGAAAAGTTTGGAGATGCTGGGGGTTGAACCCAGGACCTCATACATGCGAAGCATGCGCTCTACCACTGAGCTACATCCCCAAAAGTCTCCTAGTGGGATGGAGCACTGACAAGTAATTCTTTCACCGAGTGACTGCAGGAACCACATAAGGAGAAGGAAAAGTAGTCACCTGTAGGAAGTGCGTCCTTTGCACGTAAACCCAGGGCATGGAGATGCTGGGGATTGAACCCGGGGCCTCACACATGCAAAGCGTGCGCTCTACCACTGAGCTACATCCCCGTTATTTGCACCACTTTCAGAAACTTGCAGGAAACGGGTCAAGATTTTTGCAGACAAGGGTTGGCATTTATTCAAATCGCTGAACCACCTTGAGAAAAAAACTCTGTGAATTCTTAGAGATACATCAGCGGACCTATTCAAGCTTCCGGCACGACACTCCAACTCGGTTTTAGGATGATACCAAGTAGAGACTCTGAAGCTTGTCCTTAATGCAAAGCTATTGCACATTTCCCACTTTAATCAGGCTAGAGAAAGTTTCCTATATTTGCCTGTGCTATTGATTTGTGCAAAGTTTGTTGAAAGTCCAGTTCCCATTGAAAACATTTTACTGGGTGGTAAAGTGTTGCCCTTGCCTTAGGTTGCATGCAGTCTTTAGAATCTGCTGCGACAAAAAGCCTCGTCCTGCTATGTGACCTGGCAAAGAAGCCAGTTTAAGCGTCAAAGATTCCTTGCGAGTCTTGACGACACTACTAAGCGTGAGTGTGTTTGCTAAAGCTTTCTAGCCATATTAGGAAAAGTTTGGAGATGCTGGGGGTTGAACCCAGGACCTCATACATGCGAAGCATGCGCTCTACCACTGAGCTACATCCCCAAAAGTCTCCCAGTGGGATGGAGCACTGCAAAGTAATTCTTTCAACGAGTGACTGCAGGAACCACATAAGGAGAAGGAAAAGTAGTCACCTGTAGGAAGTGCGTCCTTTGCACGTAAACCCAGGCCATGGAGATGCCGGGGATTGAACCCGGGGCCTCACACATGCAAAGCGTGCACTCTACCACTGAGCTACATCCCCGATATTTGCACCAGTTTCAGAAACTTGCAGGAAACGGGTCAAGATTTTTGCAGACAAGGGTTGGCATTTAGTCAAATCGCTGAACCACCTTGAGAAAAAAACTCTGTGAATTCTTAGAGATACATCAGCTGACCTATTCAAGCTTCCGGCACGACACTCCAACTCGGTTTTCTGATGATACCAAGTAGAGACTCTGAAGCTTGTCCTTAATGCAAAGCTATTGCACATTTCCCACTTTAATCAGGCTAGAGAAAGTTTCCTATATTTGCCTGTGCTATTGATTTGTGCAAAGTTTGTTGAAAGTCCAGTTCCCATTGAAAACATTTTACTGGGTGGTAAAGTGTTGCCCTTGCCTTAGGTTGCATGCAGTCTTTAGAATCTGCCGAGGCAAAAAGCCTCATCCTGCTATTTGACCTGGCAAAGAAGCCAGTTTAAGCGTCAAAGATTCCTTGCGAGTCTTGACGACACTACTAAGTGTGAGTGTGTTTGCTAAAGCTTTCTAGCCATATTAGGAAAAGTTTGGAGATGCTGGGGGTTGAACCCAGGACCTCATACATGCGAAGCATGTGCTCTACCACTGAGCTACATCCCCAAAAGTCTCCCAGTGGGATGGAGCACTGACAAGTAATTCTTTCACCGAGTGACTGCAGGAACCACATAAGGAGAATGAAAAGTAGTCACCTTTGCACGTAAACCCAAGCCATGGAGATGCCGGGGATTGAACCCGGGGCCTCACACATGAAAAGGGTGCGCTCTACCACTGAGCTACATCCCCGTTATTTGCACCACTTTCAGAAACTTGCAGGAAACGGGTCAAGATTTTTGCAGACAAGAGTTGGCATTTATTCAAATCGCTGAACCACCTTGAGAAAAAAACTCTGTGAATTCTTAGAGATACATCAGCTGACCTATTCAAGCTTCCGGCACGACACTCCAACTCGGTTTTCTGATGATACCAAGTAGAGACTCTGAAGCTTGTCCTTAATGCAAAGCTATTGCACATTTCCCACTTTAATCAGGCTAGAGAAAGTTTCCTATATTTGCCTGTGCTATTGATTTGTGCAAAGTTTGATGAAAGTCCAGTTCCCATTGAAAACATTTTACTGGGTGGTAAAGTGTTGCCCTTTCCTTAGGTTGCATGCAGTCTTTAGAATCTGTCGCGGCAAAAAGCCTCGTCCTGCTATGTGACCTGGCAAAGAAGCCAGTTTAAGCGTCAAAGATTTCTGGCGAGTCTTGACGACACTACTAAGCGTGAGTGTTTGCTAAAGCTTTCTAGCCATATTAGGGAAAGTTTGGAGATGCTGGGGGTTGAACCCAGGACCTCATACATGCAAAGCATGCACTCTACCACTGAGCTACATCTCCAAAAGTCTCCTAGTGGGATGGAGCACTGACAAGTAATTCTTTCACCGAGTGACTGCAGGAACCACATAAGGAGAAGGAAAAGTAGTCACCTGTAGGAAGTGCGTCCTTTGCACGTAAACCCAGGTCATGGAGATGCCGGGGATTGAACCCGGGGCCTCACACATGCAAAGCGTGCGCTCTACCACTGAGCTACATCCCCGTTATTTGCACCACTTTCAGAAACTTGCAGGAAACGGGTCAAGATTTTTGCAGACAAGGGTTGGCTTTTTTTCAAATCGCTGAACCACCTTGAGAAAAAAACTCTGTGAATTCTTAGAGATACATCAGCGGACCTATTCAAGCTTCCGGCACGACACTCCAACTCGGTTTTAGGATGATACCAAGTAGAGACTCTGAAGCTTGTCCTTAATGCAAAGCTATTGCACATTTCCCACTTTAATCAGGCTAGAGAAAGTTTCCTATATTTGCCTGTGCTATTGATTTGTGCAAAGTTTGTTGAAAGTCCAGTTCCCATTGAAAACATTTTACTGGGTGGTAAAGTGTTGCCCTTGCCTTAGGTTGCATGCAGTCTTTAGAATCTGTCGCGGCAAAAAGCCTCGTCCTGCTATGTGACCTGGCAAAGAAGCCAGTTTAAGCGTCAAAGATTTCTGGCGAGTCTTGACGACACTACTAAGCGTGAGTGTGTTTGCTAAAGCTTTCTAGCCATATTAGGAAAAGTTTGGAGATGCTGGGGGTTGAACCCAGGACCTCATACATGCGAAGCATGCGCTCTACCACTGAGCTACATCCCCAAAAGTCTCCTAGTGGGATGGAGCACTGACAAGTAATTCTTTCACCGAGTGACTGCAGGAACCACATAAGGAGAAGGAAAAGTAGTCACCTGTAGGAAGTGCGTCCTTTGCACGTAAACCCAGGCCATGGAGATGCTGGGGATTGAACCCGGGGCCTCACACATGCAAAGCGTGCGCTCTACCACTGAGCTACATCCCCGTTATTTGCACCACTTTCAGAAACTTGCAGGAAACGGGTCAAGATTTTTGCAGACAAGGGTTGGCTTTTTTTCAAATCGCTGAACCACCTTGAGAAAAAAACTCTGTGAATTCTTAGAGATACATCAGCTGACCAATTCAAGCTTCCGGCACGACACTCCAACTCGGTTTTCTGATGATACCAAGTAGAGGCTCTGAAGCTTGTCCTTAATGCAAAGCTATTGCACATTTCCCACTTTAATCAGGCTAGAGAAAGTTTCCTATATTTGCCTGTGCTATTGATTTGTGCAAAGTTTGTTGAAAGTCCAGTTCCCATTGAAAACATTTTACTGGGTGGTAAAGTGTTGCCCTTGCCTTAGGTTGCATGCAGTCTTTAGAATCTGCCGCGGCAAAAAGCCTCGTCCTGCTATGTGACCTGGCAAAGAAGCCAGTTTAAGCGTCAAAGATTCCTTGCGAGTCTTGACGACACTACTAAGCGTGAGTGTGTTTGCTAAAGCTTTCTAGCCATATTAGGAAAAGTTTGGAGATGCTGGGGGTTGAACCCAGGACCTCATACATGCGAAGCATGCGCTCTACCACTGAGCTACATCCCCAAAAGTCTCCTAGTGGGATGGAGCACTGACAAGTAATTCTTTCACCGAGTGACTGCAGGAACCACATAAGGAGAAGGAAAAGTAGTCACCTGTAGGAAGTGCGTCCTTTGCACGTAAACCCAGGCCATGGAGATGCCGGGGATTGAACCCGGGGCCTCACACATGCAAAGCGTGCGCTCTACCACTGAGCTACATCCCCGTTATTTGCACCACTTTCAGAAACTTGCAGGAAACGGGTCAAGATTTTTGCAGACAAGGGTTGGCTTTTTTTCAAATCGCTGAACCACCTTGAGAAAAAAACTCTGTGAATTCTTAGAGATACATCAGCTGACCAATTCAAGCTTCCGGCACGACACTCCAACTCGGTTTTCTGATGATACCAAGTAGAGACTCTGAAGCTTGTCCTTAATGCAAAGCTATTGCACATTTCCCACTTTAATCAGGCTAGAGAAAGTTTCCTATATTTGCCTGTGCTATTGATTTGTGCAAAGTTTGTTGAAAGTCCAGTTCCCATTGAAAACATTTTACTGGGTGGTAAAGTGTTGCCCTTGCCTTAGGTTGCATGCAGTCTTTAGAATCTGCCGCGGCAAAAAGCCTCGTCCTGCTATGTGACCTGGCAAAGAAGCCAGTTTAAGCGTCAAAGATTCCTTGCGAGTCTTGACGACACTACTAAGCGTGAGTGTGTTTGCTAAAGCTTTCTAGCCATATTAGGAAAAGTTTGGAGATGCTGGGGGTTGAACCCAGGACCTCATACATGCGAAGCGTGCGCTCTACCACTGAGCTACATCCCCAAAAGTCTTCTAGTGGGATGGAGCACTGACAAGTAATTCTTTCAACGAGTGACTGCAGGAACCACATAAGGAGAAGGAAAAGTAGTCACTTGTAGGAAGTGCGTCCTTTGCACGTAAACCCAGGCCATGGAGATGCTGGGGATTGAACCCGGGGCCTCACACATGCAAAGCGTGCGCTCTACCACTGAGCTACATCCCCGTTATTTGCACCACTTTCAGAAACTTGCAGGAAACGGGTCAAGATTTTTGCAGACAAGGGTTGGCATTTATTCAAATCGCTGAACCACCTTGAGAAAAAAACTCTGTGAATTCTTAGAGATACATCAGCTGTCCTATTCAAGCTTCCGGCACGACACTCCAACTCGGTTTTAGGATGATACCAAGTAGAGACTCTGAAGCTTGTCCTTAATGCAAAGCTATTGCACATTTCCCACTTTAATCAGGCTAGAGAAAGTTTCCTATATTTGCCTGTGCTATTGATTTGTGCAAAGTTTGTTGAAAGTCCAGTTCCCATTGAAAACATTTTACTGGGTGGTAAAGTGTTGCCCTTGCCTTAGGTTGCATGCAGTCTTTAGAATCTGCTGCGACAAAAAGCCTCGTCCTGCTATGTGACCTGGCAAAGAAGCCAGTTTAAGCGTCAAAGATTCCTTGCGAGTCTTGACGACACTACTAAGCGTGAGTGTGTTTGCTAAAGCTTTCTAGCCATATTAGGAAAAGTTTGGAGATGCTGGGGGTTGAACCCAGGACCTCATACATGCGAAGCATGCGCTCTACCACTGAGCTACATCCTCAAAAGTCTCCCAGTGGGATGGAGCACTGACAAGTAATTCTTTCACCGAGTGACTGCAGGAACCACATAAGGAGAAGGAAAAGTAGTCACCTGTAGGAAGTGCGTCCTTTGCACGTAAACCCAGGCCATGGAGATGCCGGGGATTGAACCCGGGGCCTCACACATGCAAAGCGTGCGCTCTACCACTGAGCTACATCCCCGTTATTTGCACCACTTTCAGAAACTTGCAGGAAACGGGTCAAGATTTTTGCAGACAAGGGTTGGCTTTTTTTCAAATCGCTGAACCACCTTGAGAAAAAAACTCTGTGAATTCTTAGAGATACATCAGCTGACCAATTCAAGCTTCCGGCACGACACTCCAACTCGGTTTTCTGATGATACCAAGTAGAGACTCTGAAGCTTGTCCTTAATGCAAAGCTATTGCACATTTCCCACTTTAATCAGGCTAGAGAAAGTTTCCTATATTTGCCTGTGCTATTGATTTGTGCAAAGTTTGTTGAAAGTCCAGTTCCCATTGAAAACATTTTACTGGGTGGTAAAGTGTTGCCCTTGCCTTAGGTTGCATGCAGTCTTTAGAATCTGCCGCGGCAAAAAGCCTCGTCCTGCTATGTGACCTGGCAAAGAAGCCAGTTTAAGCGTCAAAGATTCCTTGCGAGTCTTGACGACACTACTAAGCGTGAGTGTGTTTGCTAAAGCTTTCTAGCCATATTAGGAAAAGTTTGGAGATGCTGGGGGTTGAACCCAGGACCTCATACATGCGAAGCATGCGCTCTACCACTGAGCTACATCCCCAAAAGTCTCCTAGTGGGATGGAGCACTGACAAGTAATTCTTTCACCGAGTGACTGCAGGAACCACATAAGGAGAAGGAAAAGTAGTCACCTGTAGGAAGTGCGTCCTTTGCACGTAAACCCAGGCCATCGAGATGCCGGGGATTGAACCCGGGGCCTCAAACATGCAAAGCGTGCGCTCTACCACTGAGCTACATCCCAGTTATTTGCACCACTTTCAGAAACTTGCAGGAAACGGGTCAAGATTTTTGCAGACAAGGGTTGGCATTTATTCAAATCGCTGAACCACCTTGAGAAAAAAACTCTGTGAATTCTTAGAGATACATCAGCTGACCTATTCAAGCTTCCGGCACGACACTCCAACTCGGTTTTCTGATGATAACAAGTAGAGACTCTGAAGCTTGTCTTTAATGCAAAGCTATTGCACATTTCCCACTTTAATCAGGCTAGAGAAAGTTTCCTATATTTGCCTGTGCTATTGATTTGTGCAAAGTTTGTTGAAAGTCCAGTTCCCATTGAAAACATTTTACTGGGTGGTAAAGTGTTGCCCTTGCCTTAGGTTGCATGCAGTCTTTAGAATCTGCCACGGCAAAAAGCCTCATCCTGCTATGTGACCTGGAAAAGAAGCCAGTTTAAGCGTCAAATATTCCTTGCGAGTCTTGACGACACTACTAAGCGTGAGTGTTTGCTAAAGCTTTCTAGCCATATTAGGGAAAGTTTGGAGATGCTGGGGGTTGAACCCAGGACCTCATACATGCAAAGCATGCACTCTACCACTGAGCTACATCTCCAAAAGTCTCCTAGTGGGATGGAGCACTGACAAGTAATTCTTTCACCGAGTGACTGCAGGAACCACATAAGGAGAAGGAAAAGTAGTCACCTGTAGGAAGTGCGTCCTTTGCACGTAAACCCAGGCCATGGAGATGCCGGCGATTGAACCCGGGGCCTCACACATGCAAAGCGTGCGCTCTACCACTGAGCTACATCCCCGTTATTTGCACCACTTTCAGAAACTTGCAGGAAACGGGTCAAGATTTTTGCAGACAAGGGTTGGCTTTTTTTCAAATCGCTGAACCACCTTGAGAAAAAAACTCTGTGAATTCTTAGAGATACATCAGGGGACCTATTCAAGCTTCCGGCACGACACTCCAACTCGGTTTTAGGATGATACCAAGTAGAGACTCTGAAGCTTGTCCTTAATGCAAAGCTATTGCACATTTCCCACTTTAATCAGGCTAGAGAAAGTTTCCTATATTTGCCTGTGCTATTGATTTGTGCAAAGTTTGTTGAAAGTCCAGTTCCCATTGAAAACATTTTACTGGGTGGTAAAGTGTTGCCCTTGCCTTAGGTTGCATGCAGTCTTTAGAATCTGCCGCGGCAAAAAGCCTCGTCCTGCTATGTGACCTGGCAAAGAAGCCAGTTTAAGCGTCAAAGATTCCTTGCGAGTCTTGACGACACTACTAAGCGTGAGTGTGTTTGCTAAAGCTTTCTAGCCATATTAGGAAAAGTTTGGAGATGCTGGGGGTTGAACCCAGGACCTCATACATGCGAAGCATGCGCTCTACCACTGAGCTACATCCCCAAAAGTCTCCTAGTGGGATGGAGCACTGACAAGTAATTCTTTCACCGAGTGACTGCAGGAACCACATAAGGAGAAGGAAAAGTAGTCACCTGTAGGAAGTGCGTCCTTTGCACGTAAACCCAGGCCATGTTGATGCTGGGGATTGAACCCGGGGCCTCACACATGCAAAGCGTGCGCTCTACCACTGAGCTACATCCCCGTTATTTGCACCACTTTCAGAAACTTGCAGGAAACGGGTCAAGATTTTTGCAGACAAGGGTTGGCATTTATTCAAATCGCTAAACCACCTTGAGAAAAAAACTCTGTGAATTCTTAGAGATACATCAGCGGACCTATTCAAGCTTCCGGCACGACACTCCAACTCGGTTTTAGGATGATACCAAGTAGAGACTCTGAAGCTTGTCCTTAATGCAAAGCTATTGCACATTTCCCACTTTAATCAGGCTAGAGAAAGTTTCCTATATTTGCCTGTGCTATTGATTTGTGCAAAGTTTGTTGAAAGTCCAGTTCCCATTGAAAACATTTTACTGGGTGGTAAAGTGTTGCCCTTGCCTTAGGTTGCATGCAGTCTTTAGAATCTGCCACGGCAAAAAGCCTCATCCTGCTATGTGACCTGGCAAAGAAGCCAGTTTAAGCGTCAAATATTCCTTGCGAGTCTTGACGACACTACTAAGCGTGAGTGTTTGCTAAAGCTTTCTAGCCATATTAGGGAAAGTTTGGAGATGCTGGGGGTTGAACCCAGGACCTCATACATGCAAAGCATGCACTCTACCACTGAGCTACATCTCCAAAAGTCTCCTAGTGGGATGGAGCACTGACAAGTAATTCTTTCACCGAGTGACTGCAGGAACCACATAAGGAGAAGGAAAAGTAGTCACCTGTAGGAAGTGCGTCCTTTGCACGTAAACCCAGGCCATGGAGATGCCGGGGATTGAACCCGGGGCCTCACACATGCAAAGCGTGCGCTCTACCACTGAGCTACATCCCCGTTATTTGCACCACTTTCAGAAACTTGCAGGAAACGGGTCAAGATTTTTGCAGACAAGGGTTGGCTTTTTTTCAAATCGCTGAACCACCTTGAGAAAAAAACTCTGTGAATTCTTAGAGATACATCAGCGGACCTATTCAAGCTTCCGGCACGACACTCCAACTCGGTTTTAGGATGATACCAAGTAGAGACTCTGAAGCTTGTCCTTAATGCAAAGCTATTGCACATTTCCCACTTTAATCAGGCTAGAGAAAGTTTCCTATATTTGCCTGTGCTATTGATTTGTGCAAAGTTTGTTGAAAGTCCAGTTCCCATTGAAAACATTTTACTGGGTGGTAAAGTGTTGCCCTTGCCTTAGGTTGCATGCAGTCTTTAGAATCTGTCGCGGCAAAAAGCCTCGTCCTGCTATGTGACCTGGCAAAGAAGCCAGTTTAAGCGTCAAAGATTTCTGGCGAGTCTTTACGACACTACTAAGCGTGAGTGTGTTTGCTAAAGCTTTCTAGCCATATTAGGAAAAGTTTGGAGATGCTGGGGGTTGAACCCAGGACCTCATACATGCGAAGCATGCGCTCTACCACTGAGCTACATCCCCAAAAGTCTCCTAGTGGGATGGAGCACTGACAAGTAATTCTTTCACCGAGTGACTGCAGGAACCACATAAGGAGAAGGAAAAGTAGTCACCTGTAGGAAGTGCGTCCTTTGCACGTAAACCCAGGCCATGGAGATGCTGGGGATTGAACCCGGGGCCTCACACATGCAAAGCGTGCGCTCTACCACTGAGCTACATCCCCGTTATTTGCACCACTTTCAGAAACTTGCAGGAAACGGGTCAAGATTTTTGCAGACAAGGGTTGGCTTTTTTTCAAATCGCTGAACCACCTTGAGAAAAAAACTCTGTGAATTCTTAGAGATACATCAGCTGACCAATTCAAGCTTCCGGCACGACACTCCAACTCGGTTTTCTGATGATACCAAGTAGAGACTCTGAAGCTTGTCCTTAATGCAAAGCTATTGCACATTTCCCACTTTAATCAGGCTAGAGAAAGTTTCCTATATTTGCCTGTGCTATTGATTTGTGCAAAGTTTGTTGAAAGTCCAGTTCCCATTGAAAACATTTTACTGGGTGGTAAAGTGTTGCCCTTGCCTTAGGTTGCATGCAGTCTTTAGAATCTGCCGCGGCAAAAAGCCTCGTCCTGCTATGTGACCTGGCAAAGAAGCCAGTTTAAGCGTCAAAGATTCCTTGCGAGTCTTGACGACACTACTAAGCGTGAGTGTGTTTGCTAAAGCTTTCTAGCCATATTAGGAAAAGTTTGGAGATGCTGGGGGTTGAACCCAGGACCTCATACATGCGAAGCATGCGCTCTACCACTGAGCTACATCCCCAAAAGTCTCCTAGTGGGATGGAGCACTGACAAGTAATTCTTTCAACGAGTGACTGCAGGAACCACATAAGGAGAAGGAAAAGTAGTCACCTGTAGGAAGTGCGTCCTTTGCACGTAAACCCAGGCCATGGAGATGCTGGGGATTGAACCCGGGGCCTCACACATGCAAAGCGTGCGCTCTACCACTGAGCTACATCCCCGTTATTTGCACCACTTTCAGAAACTTGCAGGAAACGGGTCAAGATTTTTGCAGACAAGGGTTGGCATTTATTCAAATCGCTGAACCACCTTGAGAAAAAAACTCTGTGAATTCTTAGAGATACATCAGCTGTCCTATTCAAGCTTCCGGCACGACACTCCAACTCGGTTTTAGGATGATACCAAGTAGAGACTCTGAAGCTTGTCCTTAATGCAAAGCTATTGCACATTTCCCACTTTAATCAGGCTAGAGAAAGTTTCCTATATTTGCCTGTGCTATTGATTTGTGCAAAGTTTGTTGAAAGTCCAGTTCCCATTGAAAACATTTTACTGGGTGGTAAAGTGTTGCCCTTGCCTTAGGTTGCATGCAGTCTTTAGAATCTGCTGCGACAAAAAGCCTCGTCCTGCTATGTGACCTGGCAAAGAAGCCAGTTTAAGCGTCAAAGATTCCTTGCGAGTCTTGACGACACTACTAAGCGTGAGTGTGTTTGCTAAAGCTTTCTAGCCATATTAGGAAAAGTTTGGAGATGCTGGGGGTTGAACCCAGGACCTCATACATGCGAAGCATGCGCTCTACCACTGAGCTACATCCTCAAAAGTCTCCCAGTGGGATGGAGCACTGACAAGTAATTCTTTCACCGAGTGACTGCAGGAACCACATAAGGAGAAGGAAAAGTAGTCACCTGTAGGAAGTGCGTCCTTTGCACGTAAACCCAGGCCATGGAGATGCCGGGGATTGAACCCGGGGCCTCACACATGCAAAGCGTGCGCTCTACCACTGAGCTACATCCCCGTTATTTGCACCACTTTCAGAAACTTGCAGGAAACGGGTCAAGATTTTTGCAGACAAGGGTTGGCTTTTTTTCAAATCGCTGAACCACCTTGAGAAAAAAACTCTGTGAATTCTTAGAGATACATCAGCTGACCAATTCAAGCTTCCGGCACGACACTCCAACTCGGTTTTAGGATGATACCAAGTAGAGACTCTGAAGCTTGTCCTTAATGCAAAGCTATTGCACATTTCCCACTTTAATCAGGCTAGAGAAAGTTTCCTATATTTGCCTGTGCTATTGATTTGTGCAAAGTTTGTTGAAAGTCCAGTTCCCATTGAAAACATTTTACTGGGTGGTAAAGTGTTGCCCTTGCCTTAGGTTGCATGCAGTCTTTAGAATCTGCTGCGACAAAAAGCCTCGTCCTGCTATGTGACCTGGCAAAGAAGCCAGTTTAAGCGTCAAAGATTCCTTGCGAGTCTTGACGACACTACTAAGCGTGAGTGTGTTTGCTAAAGCTTTCTAGCCATATTAGGAAAAGTTTGGAGATGCTGGGGGTTGAACCCAGGACCTCATACATGCGAAGCATGCGCTCTACCACTGAGCTACATCCTCAAAAGTCTCCCAGTGGGATGGAGCACTGACAAGTAATTCTTTCACCGAGTGACTGCAGGAACCACATAAGGAGAAGGAAAAGTAGTCACCTGTAGGAAGTGCGTCCTTTGCACGTAAACCCAGGCCATGGAGATGCCGGGGATTGAACCCGGGGCCTCACACATGCAAAGCGTGCGCTCTACCACTGAGCTACATCCCCGTTATTTGCACCACTTTCAGAAACTTGCAGGAAACGGGTCAAGATTTTTGCAGACAAGGGTTGGCTTTTTTTCAAATCGCTGAACCACCTTGAGAAAAAAACTCTGTGAATTCTTAGAGATACATCAGCTGACCAATTCAAGCTTCCGGCACGACACTCCAACTCGGTTTTCTGATGATACCAAGTAGAGACTCTGAAGCTTGTCCTTAATGCAAAGCTATTGCACATTTCCCACTTTAATCAGGCTAGAGAAAGTTTCCTATATTTGCCTGTGCTATTGATTTGTGCAAAGTTTGTTGAAAGTCCAGTTCCCATTGAAAACATTTTACTGGGTGGTAAAGTGTTGCCCTTGCCTTAGGTTGCATGCAGTCTTTAGAATCTGCCGCGGCAAAAAGCCTCGTCCTGCTATGTGACCTGGCAAAGAAGCCAGTTTAAGCGTCAAAGATTCCTTGCGAGTCTTGACGACACTACTAAGCGTGAGTGTGTTTGCTAAAGCTTTCTAGCCATATTAGGAAAAGTTTGGAGATGCTGGGGGTTGAACCCAGGACCTCATACATGCGAAGCATGCGCTCTACCACTGAGCTACATCCCCAAAAGTCTCCTAGTGGGATGGAGCACTGACAAGTAATTCTTTCACCGAGTGACTGCAGGAACCACATAAGGAGAAGGAAAAGTAGTCACCTGTAGGAAGTGCGTCCTTTGCACGTAAACCCAGGCCATCGAGATGCCGGGGATTGAACCCGGGGCCTCAAACATGCAAAGCGTGCGCTCTACCACTGAGCTACATCCCAGTTATTTGCACCACTTTCAGAAACTTGCAGGAAACGGGTCAAGATTTTTGCAGACAAGGGTTGGCATTTATTCAAATCGCTGAACCACCTTGAGAAAAAAACTCTGTGAATTCTTAGAGATACATCAGCTGACCTATTCAAGCTTCCGGCACGACACTCCAACTCGGTTTTCTGATGATAACAAGTAGAGACTCTGAAGCTTGTCTTTAATGCAAAGCTATTGCACATTTCCCACTTTAATCAGGCTAGAGAAAGTTTCCTATATTTGCCTGTGCTATTGATTTGTGCAAAGTTTGTTGAAAGTCCAGTTCCCATTGAAAACATTTTACTGGGTGGTAACGTGTTGCCCTTGCCTTAGGTTGCATGCAGTCTTTAGAATCTGCCACGGCAAAAAGCCTCATCCTGCTATGTGACCTGGCAAAGAAGCCAGTTTAAGCGTCAAATATTCCTTGCGAGTCTTGACGACACTACTAAGCGTGAGTGTTTGCTAAAGCTTTCTAGCCACATTAGGGAAAGTTTGGAGATGCTGGGGGTTGAACCCAGGACCTCATACATGCAAAGCATGCACTCTACCACTGAGCTACATCTCCAAAAGTCTCCTAGTGGGATGGAGCACTGACAAGTAATTCTTTCACCGAGTGACTGCAGGAACCACATAAGGAGAAGGAAAAGTAGTCACCTGTAGGAAGTGCGTCCTTTGCACGTAAACCCAGGCCATGGAGATGCCGGGGATTGAACCCGGGGCCTCACACATGCAAAGCGTGCGCTCTACCACTGAGCTACATCCCCGTTATTTGCACCACTTTCAGAAACTTGCAGGAAACGGGTCAAGATTTTTGCAGACAAGGGTTGGCTTTTTTTCAAATCGCTGAACCACCTTGAGAAAAAAACTCTGTGAATTCTTAGAGATACATCAGGGGACCTATTCAAGCTTCCGGCACGACACTCCAACTCGGTTTTAGGATGATACCAAGTAGAGACTCTGAAGCTTGTCCTTAATGCAAAGCTATTGCACATTTCCCACTTTAATCAGGCTAGAGAAAGTTTCCTATATTTGCCTGTGCTATTGATTTGTGCAAAGTTTGTTGAAAGTCCAGTTCCCATTGAAAACATTTTACTGGGTGGTAAAGTGTTGCCCTTGCCTTAGGTTGCATGCAGTCTTTAGAATCTGCAGCGGCAAAAAGCCTCGTCCTGCTATGTGACCTGGCAAAGAAGCCAGTTTAAGCGTCAAAGATTCCTTGCGAGTCTTGACGACACTACTAAGCGTGAGTGTGTTTGCTAAAGCTTTCTAGCCATATTAGGAAAAGTTTGGAGATGCTGGGGGTTGAACCCAGGACCTCATACATGCGAAGCATGCGCTCTACCACTGAGCTACATCCCCAAAAGTCTCCTAGTGGGATGGAGCACTGACAAGTAATTCTTTCACCGAGTGACTGCAGGAACCACATAAGGAGAAGGAAAAGTAGTCACCTGTAGGAAGTGCGTCCTTTGCACGTAAACCCAGGCCATGGAGATGCCGGGGATTGAACCCGGGGCCTCACACATGCAAAGCGTGCGCTCTACCACTGAGCTACATCCCCGTTATTTGCACCACTTTCAGAAACTTGCAGGAAACGGGTCAAGATTTTTGCAGACAAGGGTTGGCTTTTTTTCAAATCGCTGAACCACCTTGAGAAAAAAACTCTGTGAATTCTTAGAGATACATCAGCTGACCAATTCAAGCTTCCGGCACGACACTCCAACTCGGTTTTCTGATGATACCAAGTAGAGACTCTGAAGCTTGTCCTTAATGCAAAGCTATTGCACATTTCCCACTTTAATCAGGCTAGAGAAAGTTTCCTATATTTGCCTGTGCTATTGATTTGTGCAAAGTTTGTTGAAAGTCCAGTTCCCATTGAAAACATTTTACTGGGTGGTAAAGTGTTGCCCTTGCCTTAGGTTGCATGCAGTCTTTAGAATCTGCCGCGGCAAAAAGCCTCGTCCTGCTATGTGACCTGGCAAAGAAGCCAGTTTAAGCGTCAAAGATTCCTTGCGAGTCTTGACGACACTACTAAGCGTGAGTGTGTTTGCTAAAGCTTTCTAGCCATATTAGGAAAAGTTTGGAGATGCTGGGGGTTGAACCCAGGACCTCATACATGCGAAGCATGCGCTCTACCACTGAGCTACATCCCCAAAAGTCTCCTAGTGGGATGGAGCACTGACAAGTAATTCTTTCACCGAGTGACTGCAGGAACCACATAAGGAGAAGGAAAAGTAGTCACCTGTAGGAAGTGCGTCCTTTGCACGTAAACCCAGGCCATCGAGATGCCGGGGATTGAACCCGGGGCCTCAAACATGCAAAGCGTGCGCTCTACCACTGAGCTACATCCCAGTTATTTGCACCACTTTCAGAAACTTGCAGGAAACGGGTCAAGATTTTTGCAGACAAGGGTTGGCATTTATTCAAATCGCTGAACCACCTTGAGAAAAAAACTCTGTGAATTCTTAGAGATACATCAGCTGACCTATTCAAGCTTCCGGCACGACACTCCAACTCGGTTTTCTGATGATAACAAGTAGAGACTCTGAAGCTTGTCTTTAATGCAAAGCTATTGCACATTTCCCACTTTAATCAGGCTAGAGAAAGTTTCCTATATTTGCCTGTGCTATTGATTTGTGCAAAGTTTGTTGAAAGTCCAGTTCCCATTGAAAACATTTTACTGGGTGGTAACGTGTTGCCCTTGCCTTAGGTTGCATGCAGTCTTTAGAATCTGCCACGGCAAAAAGCCTCATCCTGCTATGTGACCTGGCAAAGAAGCCAGTTTAAGCGTCAAATATTCCTTGCGAGTCTTGACGACACTACTAAGCGTGAGTGTTTGCTAAAGCTTTCTAGCCACATTAGGGAAAGTTTGGAGATGCTGGGGGTTGAACCCAGGACCTCATACATGCAAAGCATGCACTCTACCACTGAGCTACATCTCCAAAAGTCTCCTAGTGGGATGGAGCACTGACAAGTAATTCTTTCACCGAGTGACTGCAGGAACCACATAAGGAGAAGGAAAAGTAGTCACCTGTAGGAAGTGCGTCCTTTGCACGTAAACCCAGGCCATGGAGATGCCGGGGATTGAACCCGGGGCCTCACACATGCAAAGCGTGCGCTCTACCACTGAGCTACATCCCCGTTATTTGCACCACTTTCAGAAACTTGCAGGAAACGGGTCAAGATTTTTGCAGACAAGGGTTGGCTTTTTTTCAAATCGCTGAACCACCTTGAGAAAAAAACTCTGTGAATTCTTAGAGATACATCAGGGGACCTATTCAAGCTTCCGGCACGACACTCCAACTCGGTTTTAGGATGATACCAAGTAGAGACTCTGAAGCTTGTCCTTAATGCAAAGCTATTGCACATTTCCCACTTTAATCAGGCTAGAGAAAGTTTCCTATATTTGCCTGTGCTATTGATTTGTGCAAAGTTTGTTGAAAGTCCAGTTCCCATTGAAAACATTTTACTGGGTGGTAAAGTGTTGCCCTTGCCTTAGGTTGCATGCAGTCTTTAGAATCTGCAGCGGCAAAAAGCCTCGTCCTGCTATGTGACCTGGCAAAGAAGCCAGTTTAAGCGTCAAAGATTCCTTGCGAGTCTTGACGACACTACTAAGCGTGAGTGTGTTTGCTAAAGCTTTCTAGCCATATTAGGAAAAGTTTGGAGATGCTGGGGGTTGAACCCAGGACCTCATACATGCGAAGCATGCGCTCTACCACTGAGCTACATCCCCAAAAGTCTCCTAGTGGGATGGAGCACTGACAAGTAATTCTTTCACCGAGTGACTGCAGGAACCACATAAGGAGAAGGAAAAGTAGTCACCTGTAGGAAGTGCGTCCTTTGCACGTAAACCCAGGCCATGGAGATGCTGGGGATTGAACCCGGGGCCTCACACATGCAAAGCGTGCGCTCTACCACTGAGCTACATCCCCGTTATTTGCACCACTTTCAGAAACTTGCAGGAAACGGGTCAAGATTTTTGCAGACAAGGGTTGGCATTTATTAAAATCGCTAAACCACCTTGAGAAAAAAACTCTGTGAATTCTTAGAGATACATCAGCGGACCTATTCAAGCTTCCGGCACGACACTCCAACTCGGTTTTAGGATGATACCAAGTAGAGACTCTGAAGCTTGTCCTTAATGCAAAGCTATTGCACATTTCCCACTTTAATCAGGCTAGAGAAAGTTTCCTATATTTGCCTGTGCTATTGATTTGTGCAAAGTTTGTTGAAAGTCCAGTTCCCATTGAAAACATTTTACTGGGTGGTAAAGTGTTGACCTTGCCTTAGGTTGCATGCAGTCTTTAGAATCTGCTGCGACAAAAAGCCTCGTCCTGCTATGTGACCTGGCAAAGAAGCCAGTTTAAGCGTCAAAGATTCCTTGCGAGTCTTGACGACACTACTAAGCGTGAGTGTGTTTGCTAAAGCTTTCTAGCCATATTAGGAAAAGTTTGGAGATGCTGGGGGTTGAACCCAGGACCTCATACATGCGAAGCATGCGCTCTACCACTGAGCTACATCCCCAAAAGTCTCCCAGTGGGATGGAGCACTGACAAGTAATTCTTTCACCGAGTGACTGCAGGAACCACATAAGGAGAAGGAAAAGTAGTCACCTGTAGGAAGTGCGTCCTTTGCACGTAAACCCAGGCCATGGAGATGCCGGGGATTGAACCCGGGGCCTCACACATGCAAAGCGTGCGCTCTACCACTGAGCTACATCCCCGTTATTTGCACCACTTTCAGAAACTTGCAGGAAACGGGTCAAGATTTTTGCAGACAAGGGTTGGCTTTTTTTCAAATCGCTGAACCACCTTGAGAAAAAACTCTGTGAATTCTTAGAGATACATCAGCTGACCAATTCAAGCTTCCGGCACGACACTCCAACTCGGTTTTCTGATGATACCAAGTAGAGACTCTGAAGCTTGTCCTTAATGCAAAGCTATTGCACATTTCCCACTTTAATCAGGCTAGAGAAAGTTTCCTATATTTGCCTGTGCTATTGATTTGTGCAAAGTTTGTTGAAAGTCCAGTTCCCATTGAAAACATTTTACTGGGTGGTAAAGTGTTGCCCTTGCCTTAGGTTGCATGCAGTCTTTAGAATCTGCCGCGGCAAAAAGCCTCGTCCTGCTATGTGACCTGGCAAAGAAGCCAGTTTAAGCGTCAAAGATTCCTTGCGAGTCTTGACGACACTACTAAGCGTGAGTGTGTTTGCTAAAGCTTTCTAGCCATATTAGGAAAAGTTTGGAGATGCTGGGGGTTGAACCCAGGACCTCATACATGCGAAGCATGCGCTCTACCACTGAGCTACATCCCCAAAAGTCTCCTAGTGGGATGGAGCACTGACAAGTAATTCTTTCAACGAGTGACTGCAGGAACCACATAAGGAGAAGGAAAAGTAGTCACCTGTAGGAAGTGCGTCCTTTGCACGTAAACCCAGGCCATGGAGATGCTGGGGATTGAACCCGGGGCCTCACACATGCAAAGCGTGCGCTCTACCACTGAGCTACATCCCCGTTATTTGCACCACTTTCAGAAACTTGCAGGAAACGGGTCAAGATTTTTGCAGACAAGGGTTGGCATTTATTCAAATCGCTGAACCACCTTGAGAAAAAAACTCTGTGAATTCTTAGAGATACATCAGCTGTCCTATTCAAGCTTCCGGCACGACACTCCAACTCGGTTTTAGGATGATACCAAGTAGAGACTCTGAAGCTTGTCCTTAATGCAAAGCTATTGCACATTTCCCACTTTAATCAGGCTAGAGAAAGTTTCCTATATTTGCCTGTGCTATTGATTTGTGCAAAGTTTGTTGAAAGTCCAGTTCCCATTGAAAACATTTTACTGGGTGGTAAAGTGTTGCCCTTGCCTTAGGTTGCATGCAGTCTTTAGAATCTGCTGCGACAAAAAGCCTCGTCCTGCTATGTGACCTGGCAAAGAAGCCAGTTTAAGCGTCAAAGATTCCTTGCGAGTCTTGACGACACTACTAAGCGTGAGTGTGTTTGCTAAAGCTTTCTAGCCATATTAGGAAAAGTTTGGAGATGCTGGGGGTTGAACCCAGGACCTCATACATGCGAAGCATGCGCTCTACCACTGAGCTACATCCTCAAAAGTCTCCCAGTGGGATGGAGCACTGACAAGTAATTCTTTCACCGAGTGACTGCAGGAACCACATAAGGAGAAGGAAAAGTAGTCACCTGTAGGAAGTGCGTCCTTTGCACGTAAACCCAGGCCATGGAGATGCCGGGGATTGAACCCGGGGCCTCACACATGCAAAGCGTGCGCTCTACCACTGAGCTACATCCCCGTTATGTGCACCACTTTCAGAAACTTGCAGGAAACGGGTCAAGATTTTTGCAGACAAGGGTTGGCTTTTTTTCAAATCGCTGAACCACCTTGAGAAAAAAACTCTGTGAATTCTTAGAGATACATCAGCTGACCAATTCAAGCTTCCGGCACGACACTCCAACTCGGTTTTCTGATGATACCAAGTAGAGACTCTGAAGCTTGTCCTTAATGCAAAGCTATTGCACATTTCCCACTTTAATCAGGCTAGAGAAAGTTTCCTATATTTGCCTGTGCTATTGATTTGTGCAAAGTTTGTTGAAAGTCCAGTTCCCATTGAAAACATTTTACTGGGTGGTAAAGTGTTGCCCTTGCCTTAGGTTGCATGCAGTCTTTAGAATCTGCCGTGGCAAAAAGCCTCGTCCTGCTATGTGACCTGGCAAAGAAGCCAGTTTAAGCGTCAAAGATTCCTTGCGAGTCTTGACGACACTACTAAGCGTGAGTGTGTTTGCTAAAGCTTTCTAGCCATATTAGGAAAAGTTTGGAGATGCTGGGGGTTGAACCCAGGACCTCATACATGCGAAGCATGCGCTCTACCACTGAGCTACATCCCCAAAAGTCTCCTAGTGGGATGGAGCACTGACAAGTAATTCTTTCACCGAGTGACTGCAGGAACCACATAAGGAGAAGGAAAAGTAGTCACCTGTAGGAAGTGCGTCCTTTGCACGTAAACCCAGGCCATCGAGATGCCGGGGATTGAACCCGGGGCCTCAAACATGCAAAGCGTGCGCTCTACCACTGAGCTACATCCCAGTTATTTGCACCACTTTCAGAAACTTGCAGGAAACGGGTCAAGATTTTTGCAGACAAGGGTTGGCATTTATTCAAATCGCTGAACCACCTTGAGAAAAAAACTCTGTGAATTCTTAGAGATACATCAGCTGACCTATTCAAGCTTCCGGCACGACACTCCAACTCGGTTTTCTGATGATACCAAGTAGAGACTCTGAAGCTTGTCCTTAATGCAAAGCTATTGCACATTTCCCACTTTAATCAGGCTAGAGAAAGTTTCCTATATTTGCCTGTGCTATTGATTTGTGCAAAGTTTGTTGAAAGTCCAGTTCCCATTGAAAACATTTTACTGGGTGGTAAAGTGTTGCCCTTGCCTTAGGTTGCATGCAGTCTTTAGAATCTGCTGCGGCAAAAAGCCTCGTCCTGCTATGTGACCTGGCAAAGAAGCCAGTTTAAGCGTCAAAGATTCCTTGCGAGTCTTGACGACACTACTAAGCGTGAGTGTGTTTGCTAAAGCTTTCTAGCCATATTAGGAAAAGTTTGGAGATGCTGGGGGTTGAACCCAGGACCTCATACATGTGAAGCATGCGCTCTACCACTGAGCTACATCCCCAAAAGTCTCGTAGTGGGATGGAGAACTGACAAGTAATTCTTTCACCGAGTGACTGCAGGAACCACATAAGGAGAAGGAAAAGTAGTCACCTGTAGGAAGTGCGTCCTTTGCACGTAAACCCAGGCCATGGAGATGCCGGGGATTGAACCCGGGGCCTCACACATGCAAGGCGTGCACTCTGCCACTGAGCTACATCCCCGTTATTTGCACCACTTTCAGAAACTTGCAGGAAACGGGTCAAGATTTTTGCAGACAAGGGTTGGCATTTATTCAAATCGCTGAACCACCTTGAGAAAAAAACTCTGTGAATTCTTAGAGATACATCAGCTGACCTATTCAAGCTTCCGGCACGACACTCCAACTCGGTTTTCTGATGATACCAAGTAGAGACTCTGAAGCTTGTCCTTAATGCAAAGCTATTGCACATTTCCCACTTTAATCAGGCTAGAGAAAGTTTCCTATATTTGCCTGTGCTATTGATTTGTGCAAAGTTTGTTGAAAGTCCAGTTCCCATTGAAAACATTTTACTGGGTGGTAAAGTGTTGCCCTTGCCTTAGGTTGCATGCAGTCTTTAGAATCTGCTGCGGCAAAAAGCCTCGTCCTGCTATGTGACCTGGCAAAGAAGCCAGTTTAAGCGTCAAAGATTCCTTGCGAGTCTTGACGACACTACTAAGCGTGAGTGTGTTTGCTAAAGCTTTCTAGCCATATTAGGAAAAGTTTGGAGATGCTGGGGGTTGAACCCAGGACCTCATACATGCGAAGCATGCGCTCTACCACTGAGCTACATCCCCAAAAGTCTCCCAGTGGGATAGAGCACTGACAAGTAATTCTTTCACCGAGTGACTGCAGGAACCACATAAGGAGAAGGAAAAGTAGTCACCTGTAGGAAGTGCGTCCTTTGCACGTAAACCCAGGCCATGGAGATGCCGGGGATTGAACCCGGGGCCTCACACATGCAAAGCGTGCGCTCTACCACTGAGCTACATCCCCGTTATTTGCACCACTTTCAGAAACTTGCAGGAAACGGGTCAAGATTTTTGCAGACAAGGGTTGGCATTTATTCAAATCGCTGAACCACCTTGAGAAAAAAACTCTGTGAATTCTTAGAGATACATCAGCTGACCTATTCAAGCTTCCGGCACGACACTCCAACTCGGTTTTCTGATGATACCAAGTAGAGACTCTGAAGCTTGTCCTTAATGCAAAGCTATTGCACATTTCCCACTTTAATCAGGCTAGAGAAAGTTTCCTATATTTGCCTGTGCTATTGATTTGTGCAAAGTTTGTTGAAAGTCCAGTTCCCATTGAAAACATTTTACTGGGTGGTAAAGTGTTGCCCTTGCCTTAGGTTGCATGCAGTCTTTAGAATCTGCTGCGGCAAAAAGCCTCGTCCTGCTATGTGACCTGGCAAAGAAGCCAGTTTAAGCGTCAAAGATTCCTTGCGAGTCTTGACGACACTACTAAGCGTGAGTGTGTTTGCTAAAGCTTTCTAGCCATATTAGGAAAAGTTTGGAGATGCTGGGGGTTGAACCCAGGACCTCATACATGAGAAGCATGCGCTCTACCACTGAGCTACATCCCCAAAAGTCTCCTAGTGGGATGGAGCACTGACAAGTAATTCTTTCACCGAGTGACTGCAGGAACCACATAAGGAGAAGGAAAAGTAGTCACCTGTAGGAAGTGCGTCCTTTGCACGTAAACCCAGGCCATGGAGATGCCGGGGATTGAACCCGGGGCCTCACACATGCAAAGCGTGCGCTCTACCACTGAGCTACATCCCCGTTATTTGCACCACTTTCAGAAACTTGCAGGAAACGGGTCAAGATTTTTGCAGACAAGGGTTGGCATTTATTCAAATCGCTGAACCACCTTGAGAAAAAAACTCTGTGAATTCTTAGAGATACATCAGCTGACCTATTCAAGCTTCCGGCACGACACTCCAACTCGGTTTTCTGATGATACCAAGTAGAGACTCTGAAGCTTGTCCTTAATGCAAGGCTATTGCACATTTCCCACTTTAATCAGGCTAGAGAAAGTTTCCTATATTTGCCTGTGCTATTGATTTGTGCAAAGTTTGTTGAAAGTCCAGTTCCCATTGAAAACATTTTACTGGGTGGTAAAGTGTTGCCCTTGCCTTAGGTTGCATGCAGTCTTTAGAATCTGCTGCAGCAAAAAGCCTCGTCCTGCTATGTGACCTGGCAAAGAAGCCAGTTTAAGCGTCAAAGATTCCTTGCGAGTCTTGACGACACTACTAAGCGTGAGTGTGTTTGCTAAAGCTTTCTAGCCATATTAGGAAAATTTTGGAGATGCTGGGGGTTGAACCCAGGACCTCATACATGCAAAGCATGCGCTCTACCACTGAGCTACATCCCCAAAAGTCTCCCAGTGGGATAGAGCACTGACAAGTAATTCTTTCACCGAGTGACTGCAGGAACCACATAAGGAGAAGGAAAAGTAGTCACCTGTAGGAAGTGCGTCCTTTGCACGTAAACCCAGGCCATGGAGATGCCGGGGATTGAACCCGGGGCCTCACACATGCAAAGCGTGCGCTCTACCACTGAGCTACATCCCCGTTATTTGCACCACTTTCAGAAACTTGCAGGAAACGGGTCAAGATTTTTGCAGACAAGGGTTGGCATTTATTCAAATCGCTGAACCACCTTGAGAAAAAAACTCTGTGAATTCTTAGAGATACATCAGCTGACCTATTCAAGCTTCCGGCACGACACTCCAACTCGGTTTTCTGATGATACCAAGTAGAGACTCTGAAGCTTGTCCTTAATGCAAGGCTATTGCACATTTCCCACTTTAATCAGGCTAGAGAAAGTTTCCTATATTTGCCTGTGCTATTGATTTGTGCAAAGTTTGTTGAAAGTCCAGTTCCCATTGAAAACATTTTACTGGGTGGTAAAGTGTTGCCCTTGCCTTAGGTTGCATGCAGTCTTTAGAATCTGCTGCAGCAAAAAGCCTCGTCCTGCTATGTGACCTGGCAAAGAAGCCAGTTTAAGCGTCAAAGATTCCTTGCGAGTCTTGACGACACTACTAAGCGTGAGTGTGTTTGCTAAAGCTTTCTAGCCATATTAGGAAAATTTTGGAGATGCTGGGGGTTGAACCCAGGACCTCATACATGCAAAGCATGCGCTCTACCACTGAGCTACATCCCCAAAAGTCTCCCAGTGGGATAGAGCACTGACAAGTAATTCTTTCACCGAGTGACTGCAGGAACCACATAAGGAGAAGGAAAAGTAGTCACCTGTAGGAAGTGCGTCCTTTGCACGTAAACCCAGGCCATGGAGATGCCGGGGATTGAACCCGGGGCCTCACACATGCAAAGCGTGCGCTCTACCACTGAGCTACATCCCCGTTATTTGCACCACTTTCAGAAACTTGCAGGAAACGGGTCAAGATTTTTGCAGACAAGGGTTGGCATTTATTCAAATCGCTGAACCACCTTGAGAAAAAAACTCTGTGAATTCTTAGAGATACATCAGCTGACCTATTCAAGCTTCCGGCACGACACTCCAACTCGGTTTTCTGATGATACCAAGTAGAGACTCTGAAGCTTGTCCTTAATGCAAAGCTATTGCACATTTCCCACTTTAATCAGGCTAGAGAAAGTTTCCTATATTTGCCTGTGCTATTGATTTGTGCAAAGTTTGTTGAAAGTCCAGTTCCCATTGAAAACATTTTACTGGGTGGTAAAGTGTTGCCCTTGCCTTAGGTTGCATGCAGTCTTTAGAATCTGCTGCGGCAAAAAGCCTCGTCCTGCTATGTGACCTGGCAAAGAAGCCAGTTTAAGCGTCAAAGATTCCTTGCGAGTCTTGACGACACTACTAAGCGTGAGTGTGTTTGCTAAAGCTTTCTAGCCATATTAGGAAAAGTTTGGAGATGCTGGGGGTTGAACCCAGGACCTCATACATGCGAAGCATGCGCTCTACCACTGAGCTACATCCCCAAAAGTCTCCTAGTGGGATGGAGAACTGACAAGTAATTCTTTCACCGAGTGACTGCAGGAACCACATAAGGAGAAGGAAAAGTAGTCACCTGTAGGAAGTGCGTCCTTTGCACGTAAACCCAGGCCATGGAGATGCCGGGGATTGAACCCGGGGCCTCACACATGCAAGGCGTGCACTCTGCCACTGAGCTACATCCCCGTTATTTGCACCACTTTCAGAAACTTGCAGGAAACGGGTCAAGATTTTTGCAGACAAGTGTTGGCATTTATTCAAATCGCTGAACCACCTTGAGAAAAAAACTCTGTGAATTCTTAGAGATACATCAGCTGACCTATTCAAGCTTCCGGCACGACACTCCAACTCGGTTTTCTGATGATACCAAGTAGAGACTCTGAAGCTTGTCCTTAATGCAAAGCTATTGCACATTTCCCACTTTAATCAGGCTAGAGAAAGTTTCCTATATTTGCCTGTGCTATTGATTTGTGCAAAGTTTGTTGAAAGTCCAGTTCCCATTGAAAACATTTTACTGGGTGGTAAAGTGTTGCCCTTGCCTTAGGTTGCATGCAGTCTTTAGAATCTGCTGCGGCAAAATGCCTCGTCCTGCTATGTGACCTGGCAAAGAAGCCAGTTTAAGTGTCAAAGATTCCTTGCGAGTCTTGACGACACTACTAAGCGTGAGTGTGTTTGCTAAAGCTTTCTAGCCATATTAGGAAAATTTTGGAGATGCTGGGGGTTGAACCCAGGACCTCATACATGCGAAGCATGCGCTCTACCACTGAGCTACATCCCCAAAAGTCTCCCAGTGGGATAGAGCACTGACAAGTAATTCTTTCACCGAGTGACTGCAGGAACCACATAAGGAGAAGGAAAAGTAGTCACCTGTAGGAAGTGCGTCCTTTGCACGTAAACCCAGGCCATGGAGATGCCGGGGATTGAACCCGGGGCCTCACACATGCAAAGCGTGCGCTCTACCACTGAGCTACATCCCCGTTATTTGCACCACTTTCAGAAACTTGCAGGAAACGGGTCAAGATTTTTGCAGACAAGGGTTGGCATTTATTCAAATCGCTGAACCACCTTGAGAAAAAAACTCTGTGAATTCTTAGAGATACATCAGCTGAACTATTCAAGCTTCCGGCACGACACTCCAACTCGGTTTTCTGATGATACCAAGTAGAGACTCTGAAGCTTGTCCTTAATGCAAAGCTATTGCACATTTCCCACTTTAATCAGGCTAGAGAAAGTTTCCTATATTTGCCTGTGCTATTGATTTGTGCAAAGTTTGTTGAAAGTCCAGTTCCCATTGAAAACATTTTACTGGGTGGTAAAGTGTTGCCCTTGCCTTAGGTTGCATGCAGTCTTTAGAATCTGCTGCGGCAAAAAGCCTCGTCCTGCTATGTGACCTGGCAAAGAAGCCAGTTTAAGCGTCAAAGATTCCTTGCGAGTCTTGACGACACTACTAAGCGTGAGTGTGTTTGCTAAAGCTTTCTAGCCATATTAGGAAAAGTTTGGAGATGCTGGGGGTTGAACCCAGGACCTCATACATGCGAAGCATGCGCTCTACCACTGAGCTACATCCCCAAAAGTCTCCTAGTGGGATGGAGAACTGACAAGTAATTCTTTCACCGAGTGACTGCAGGAACCACATAAGGAGAAGGAAAAGTAGTCACCTGTAGGAAGTGCGTCCTTTGCACGTAAACCCAGGCCATGGAGATGCCGGGGATTGAACCCGGGGCCTCACACATGCAAGGCGTGCACTCTGCCACTGAGCTACATCCCCGTTATTTGCACCACTTTCAGAAACTTGCAGGAAACGGGTCAAGATTTTTGCAGACAAGTGTTGGCATTTATTCAAATCGCTGAACCACCTTGAGAAAAAAACTCTGTGAATTCTTAGAGATACATCAGCTGACCTATTCAAGCTTCCGGCACGACACTCCAACTCGGTTTTCTGATGATACCAAGTAGAGACTCTGAAGCTTGTCCTTAATGCAAAGCTATTGCACATTTCCCACTTTAATCAGGCTAGAGAAAGTTTCCTATATTTGCCTGTGCTATTGATTTGTGCAAAGTTTGTTGAAAGTCCAGTTCCCATTGAAAACATTTTACTGGGTGGTAAAGTGTTGCCCTTGCCTTAGGTTGCATGCAGTCTTTAGAATCTGCTGCGGCAAAAAGCCTCGTCCTGCTATGTGACCTGGCAAAGAAGCCAGTTTAAGCGTCAAAGATTCCTTGCGAGTCTTGACGACACTACTAAGCGTGAGTGTGTTTGCTAAAGCTTTCTAGCCATATTAGGAAAAGTTTGGAGATGCTGGGGGTTGAACCCAGGACCTCATACATGCGAAGCATGCGCTCTACCACTGAGCTACATCCCCAAAAGTCTCCTAGTGGGATGGAGCACTGACAAGTAATTCTTTCACCGAGTGACTGCAGGAACCACATAAGGAGAAGGAAAAGTAGTCACCTGTAGGAAGTGCGTCCTTTGCACGTAAACCCAGGCCATGGAGATGCCGGGGATTGAACCCGGGGCCTCACACATGCAAAGCGTGCGCTCTACCACTGAGCTACATCCCCGTTATTTGCACCACTTTCAGAAACTTGCAGGAAACGGGTCAAGATTTTTGCAGACAAGGGTTGGCATTTATTCAAATCGCTGAACCACCTTGAGAAAAAAACTCTGTGAATTCTTAGAGATACATCAGCTGACCTATTCAAGCTTCCGGCACGACACTCCAACTCGGTTTTCTGATGATACCAAGTAGAGACTCTGAAGCTTGTCCTTAATGCAAAGCTATTGCACATTTCCCACTTTAATCAGGCTAGAGAAAGTTTCCTATATTTGCCTGTGCTATTGATTTGTGCAAAGTTTGTTGAAAGTCCAGTTCCCATTGAAAACATTTTACTGGGTGGTAAAGTGTTGCCCTTGCCTTAGGTTGCATGCAGTCTTTAGAATCTGCCGCAGCAAAAAGCCTCGTCCTGCTATGTGACCTGGCAAAGAAGCCAGTTTAAGCGTCAAAGATTCCTTGCGAGTCTTGACGACACTACTAAGCGTGAGTGTGTTTGCTAAAGCTTTCTAGCCATATTAGGAAAAGTTTGGAGATGCTGGGGGTTGAACCCAGGACCTCATACATGCGAAGCATGCGCTCTACCACTGAGCTACATCCCCAAAAGTCTCCTAGTGGGATGGAGCACTGACAAGTAATTCTTTCACCGAGTGACTGCAGGAACCACATAAGGAGAAGGAAAAGTAGTCACCTGTAGGAAGTGCGTCCTTTGCACGTAAACCCAGGCCATGGAGATGCCGGGGATTGAACCAGGGGCCTCACACATGCAAAGCGTGCGCTCTACCACTGAGCTACATCCCCGTTATTTGCACCACTTTCAGAAACTTGCAGGAAACGGGTCAAGATTTTTGCAGACAAGGGTTGGCATTTATTCAAATCGCTGAACCACCTTGAGAAAAAAACTCTGTGAATTCTTAGAGATACATCAGCTGACCTATTCAAGCTTCCGGCACGACACTCCAACTCGGTTTTCTGATGATACCAAGTAGAGACTCTGAAGCTTGTCCTTAATGCAAAGCTATTGCACATTTCCCACTTTAATCAGGCTAGAGAAAGTTTCCTATATTTGCCTGTGCTATTGATTTGTGCAAAGTTTGTTGAAAGTCCAGTTCCCATTGAAAACATTTTACTGGGTGGTAAAGTGTTGCCCTTGCCTTAGGTTGCATGCAGTCTTTAGAATCTGCCGCGGCAAAAAGCCTCGTCCTGCTATGTGACCTGGCAAAGAAGCCAGTTTAAGCGTCAAAGATTCCTTGCGAGTCTTGACGACACTACTAAGCGTGAGTGTGTTTGCTAAAGCTTTCTAGCCATATTAGGAAAAGTTTGGAGATGCTGGGGGTTGAACCCAGGACCTCATACATGCGAAGCATGCGCTCTACCACTGAGTTACATTCCCAAAAGTCTCCTAGTGGGATGGAGCACTGACAAGTAATTCTTTCACCGAGTGACTGCAGGAACCACATAAGGAGAAGGAAAAGTAGTCACCTGTAGGAAGTGCGTCCTTTGCACGTAAACCCAGGCCATGGAGATGCTGGGGATTGAACCCGGGGCCTCACACATGCAAAGCGTGCGCTCTACCACTGAGCTACATCCCCGTTATTTGCACCACTTTCAGAAACTTGCAGGAAACGGGTCAAGATTTTTGCAGACAAGGGTTGGCATTTATTCAAATCGCTGAACCACCTTGAGAAAAAAACTCTGTGAATTCTTAGAGATACATCAGCTGACCTATTCAAGCTTCCGGCACGACACTCCAACTCGGTTTTCTGATGATACCAAGTAGAGACTCTGAAGCTTGTCCTTAATGCAAAGCTATTGCACATTTCCCACTTTAATCAGGCTAGAGAAAGTTTCCTATATTTGCCTGTGCTATTGATTTGTGCAAAGTTTGTTGAAAGTCCAGTTCCCATTGAAAACATTTTACTGGGTGGTAAAGTGTTGCCCTTGCCTTAGGTTGCATGCAGTCTTTAGAATCTGCTGCGGCAAAAAGCCTCGTCCTGCTATGTGACCTGGCAAAGAAGCCAGTTTAAGCGTCAAAGATTCCTTGCGAGTCTTGACGACACTACTAAGCGTGAGTGTGTTTGCTAAAGCTTTCTAGCCATATTAGGAAAAGTTTGGAGATGCTGGGGGTTGAACCCAGGACCTCATACATGCGAAGCATGCGCTCTACCACTGAGCTACATCCCCAAAAGTCTCCTAGTGGGATGGAGCACTGACAAGTAATTCTTTCACCGAGTGACTGCAGGAACCACATAAGGAGAAGGAAAAGTAGTCACCTGTAGGAAGTGCGTCCTTTGCACGTAAACCCAGGCCATGGAGATGCCGGGGATTGAACTCGGGGCCTCACACATGCAAAGCATGCGCTCTACCACTGAGCTACATCCCCGTTATTTGCACCACTTTCAGAAACTTGCAGGAAACGGGTCAAGATTTTTGCAGACAAGGGTTGGCATTTATTCAAATCGCTGAACCACCTTGAGAAAAAAACTCTGTGAATTCTTAGAGATACATCAGCTGACCTATTCAAGCTTCCGGCACGACACTCCAACTCGGTTTTCTGATGATACCAAGTAGAGACTCTGAAGCTTGTCCTTAATGCAAAGCTATTGCACATTTCCCACTTTAATCAGGCTAGAGAAAGTTTCCTATATTTGCCTGTGCTATTGATTTGTGCAAAGTTTGTTGAAAGTCCAGTTCCCATTGAAAACATTTTACTGGGTGGTAAAGTGTTGCCCTTGCCTTAGGTTGCATGCAGTCTTTAGAATCTGCTGCGGCAAAAAGCCTCGTCCTGCTATGTGACCTGGCAAAGAAGCCAGTTTAAGCGTCAAAGATTCCTTGCGAGTCTTGACGACACTACTAAGCGTGAGTGTGTTTGCTAAAGCTTTCTAGCCATATTAGGAAAAGTTTGGAGATGCTGGGGGTTGAACCCAGGACCTCATACATGCGAAGCATGCGCTCTACCACTGAGCTACATCCCCAAAAGTCTCTTAGTGGGATGGAGCACTGACAAGTAATTCTTTCACCGAGTGACTGCAGGAACCACATAAGGAGAAGGAAAAGTAGTCACCTGTAGGAAGTGCGTCCTTTGCACGTAAACCCAGGCCATGGAGATGCCGGGGATTGAACGCGGGGCCTCACACATCCAAAGCGTGCGCTCTACCACTGAGCTACATCCCCGTTATTTGCACCACTTTCAGAAACTTGCAGGAAACGGGTCAAGATTTTTGCAGACAAGGGTTGGCATTTATTCAAATCGCTGAACCACCTTGAGAAAAAAACTCTGTGAATTCTTAGAGATACATCAGCTGACCTATTCAAGCTTCCGGCACGACACTCCAACTCGGTTTTCTGATGATACCAAGTAGAGACTCTGAAGCTTGTCCTTAATACAAAGCTATTGCACATTTCCCACTTTAATCAGGCTAGAGAAAGTTTCCTATATTTGCCTGTGCTATTGATTTGTGCAAAGTTTGTTGAAAGTCCAGTTCCCATTGAAAACATTTTACTGGGTGGTAAAGTGTTGCCCTTGCCTTAGGTTGCATGCAGTCTTTAGAATCTGCTGCGGCAAAAAGCCTCGTCCTGCTATGTGACCTGGCAAAGAAGCCAGTTTAAGCGTCAAAGATTCCTTGCGAGTCTTGACGACACTACTAAGCGTGAGTGTGTTTGCTAAAGCTTTCTAGCCATATTAGGAAAAGTTTGGAGATGCTGGGGGTTGAACCCAGGACCTCATACATGCGAAGCATGCGCTCTACCACTGAGCTACATCCCCAAAAGTCTCCTGGTGGGATGGAGAACTGACAAGTAATTCTTTCACCGAGTGACTGCAGGAACCACATAAGGAGAAGGAAAAGTAGTCACCTGTAGGAAGTGCGTCCTTTGCACGTAAACCCAGGCCATGGAGATGCCGGGGATTGAACCCGGGGCCTCACACATGCAAGGCGTGCACTCTGCCACTGAGCTACATCCCCGTTATTTGCACCACTTTCAGAAACTTGCAGGAAACGGGTCAAGATTTTTGCAGACAAGTGTTGGCATTTATTCAAATCGCTGAACCACCTTGAGAAAAAAACTCTGTGAATTCTTAGAGATACATCAGCTGACCTATTCAAGCTTCCGGCACGACACTCCAACTCGGTTTTCTGATGATACCAAGTAGAGACTCTGAAGCTTGTCCTTAATGCAAAGCTATTGCACATTTCCCACTTTAATCAGGCTAGAGAAAGTTTCCTATATTTGCCTGTGCTATTGATTTGTGCAAAGTTTGTTGAAAGTCCAGTTCCCATTGAAAACATTTTACTGGGTGGTAAAGTGTTGCCCTTGCCTTAGGTTGCATGCAGTCTTTAGAATCTGCTGCGGCAAAATGCCTCGTCCTGCTATGTGACCTGGCAAAGAAGCCAGTTTAAGTGTCAAAGATTCCTTGCGAGTCTTGACGACACTACTAAGCGTGAGTGTGTTTGCTAAAGCTTTCTAGCCATATTAGGAAAATTTTGGAGATGCTGGGGGTTGAACCCAGGACCTCATACATGCGAAGCATGCGCTCTACCACTGAGCTACATCCCCAAAAGTCTCCCAGTGGGATAGAGCACTGACAAGTAATTCTTTCACCGAGTGACTGCAGGAACCACATAAGGAGAAGGAAAAGTAGTCACCTGTAGGAAGTGCGTCCTTTGCACGTAAACCCAGGCCATGGAGATGCCGGGGATTGAACCCGGGGCCTCACACATGCAAAGCGTGCGCTCTACCACTGAGCTACATCCCCGTTATTTGCACCACTTTCAGAAACTTGCAGGAAACGGGTCAAGATTTTTGCAGACAAGGGTTGGCATTTATTCAAATCGCTGAACCACCTTGAGAAAAAAACTCTGTGAATTCTTAGAGATACATCAGCTGACCTATTCAAGCTTCCGGCACGACACTCCAACTCGGTTTTCTGATGATACCAAGTAGAGACTCTGAAGCTTGTCCTTAATGCAAAGCTATTGCACATTTCCCACTTTAATCAGGCTAGAGAAAGTTTCCTATATTTGCCTGTGCTATTGATTTGTGCAAAGTTTGTTGAAAGTCCAGTTCCCATTGAAAACATTTTACTGGGTGGTAAAGTGTTGCCCTTGCCTTAGGTTGCATGCAGTCTTTAGAATCTGCTGCGGCAAAAAGCCTCGTCCTGCTATGTGACCTGGCAAAGAAGCCAGTTTAAGCGTCAAAGATTCCTTGCGAGTCTTGACGACACTACTAAGCGTGAGTGTGTTTGCTAAAGCTTTCTAGCCATATTAGGAAAAGTTTGGAGATGCTGGGGGTTGAACCCAGGACCTCATACATGCGAAGCATGCGCTCTACCACTGAGCTACATCCCCAAAAGTCTCCTAGTGGGATGGAGAACTGACAAGTAATTCTTTCACCGAGTGACTGCAGGAACCACATAAGGAGAAGGAAAAGTACTCACCTGTAGGAAGTGCGTCCTTTGCACGTAAACCCAGGCCATGGAGATGCCGGGGATTGAACCCGGGGCCTCACACATGCAAGGCGTGCACTCTGCCACTGAGCTACATCCCCGTTATTTGCACCACTTTCAGAAACTTGCAGGAAACGGGTCAAGATTTTTGCAGACAAGTGTTGGCATTTATTCAAATCGCTGAACCACCTTGAGAAAAAAACTCTGTGAATTCTTAGAGATACATCAGCTGACCTATTCAAGCTTCCGGCACGACACTCCAACTCGGTTTTCTGATGATACCAAGTAGAGACTCTGAAGCTTGTCCTTAATGCAAAGCTATTGCACATTTCCCACTTTAATCAGGCTAGAGAAAGTTTCCTATATTTGCCTGTGCTATTGATTTGTGCAAAGTTTGTTGAAAGTCCAGTTCCCATTGAAAACATTTTACTGGGTGGTAAAGTGTTGCCCTTGCCTTAGGTTGCATGCAGTCTTTAGAATCTGCTGCGGCAAAAAGCCTCGTCCTGCTATGTGACCTGGCAAAGAAGCCAGTTTAAGCGTCAAAGATTCCTTGCGAGTCTTGACGACACTACTAAGCGTGAGTGTGTTTGCTAAAGCTTTCTAGCCATATTAGGAAAAGTTTGGAGATGCTGGGGGTTGAACCCAGGACCTCATACATGCGAAGCATGCGCTCTACCACTGAGCTACATCCCCAAAAGTCTCCTAGTGGGATGGAGCACTGACAAGTAATTCTTTCACCGAGTGACTGCAGGAACCACATAAGGAGAAGGAAAAGTAGTCACCTGTAGGAAGTGCGTCCTTTGCACGTAAACCCAGGCCATGGAGATGCCGGGGATTGAACCCGGGGCCTCACACATGCAAAGCGTGCGCTCTACCACTGAGCTACATCCCCGTTATTTGCACCACTTTCAGAAACTTGCAGGAAACGGGTCAAGATTTTTGCAGACAAGGGTTGGCATTTATTCAAATCGCTGAACCACCTTGAGAAAAAAACTCTGTGAATTCTTAGAGATACATCAG
Organism: Ranitomeya variabilis; assembly: GCF_051348905.1. NCBI lineage: Eukaryota > Metazoa > Chordata > Amphibia > Anura > Dendrobatidae > Ranitomeya > Ranitomeya variabilis. The sequence continues at coordinate 832,557,370 of NC_135232.1, read as the reverse complement.
CTGACCTATTCAAGCTTCCGGCACGACACTCCAACTCGGTTTTCTGATGATACCAAGTAGAGACTCTGAAGCTTGTCCTTAATGCAAAGCTATTGCACATTTCCCACTTTAATCAGGCTAGAGAAAGTTTCCTATATTTGCCTGTGCTATTGATTTGTGCAAAGTTTGTTGAAAGTCCAGTTCCCATTGAAAACATTTTACTGGGTGGTAAAGTGTTGCCCTTGCCTTAGGTTGCATGCAGTCTTTAGAATCTGCCGCAGCAAAAAGCCTCGTCCTGCTATGTGACCTGGCAAAGAAGCCAGTTTAAGCGTCAAAGATTCCTTGCGAGTCTTGACGACACTACTAAGCGTGAGTGTGTTTGCTAAAGCTTTCTAGCCATATTAGGAAAAGTTTGGAGATGCTGGGGGTTGAACCCAGGACCTCATACATGCGAAGCATGCGCTCTACCACTGAGCTACATCCCCAAAAGTCTCCTAGTGGGATGGAGCACTGACAAGTAATTCTTTCACCGAGTGACTGCAGGAACCACATAAGGAGAAGGAAAAGTAGTCACCTGTAGGAAGTGCGTCCTTTGCACGTAAACCCAGGCCATGGAGATGCCGGGGATTGAACCAGGGGCCTCACACATGCAAAGCGTGCGCTCTACCACTGAGCTACATCCCCGTTATCTGCACCACTTTCAGAAACTTGAAGGAAACGGGTCAAGATTTTTGCAGACAAGGGTTGGCATTTATTCAAATCGCTGAACCACCTTGAGAAAAAAACTCTGTGAATTCTTAGAGATACATCAGCTGACCTATTCAAGCTTCCGGCACGACACTCCAACTCGGTTTTCTGATGATACCAAGTAGAGACTCTGAAGCTTGTCCTTAATGCAAAGCTATTGCACATTTCCCACTTTAATCAGGCTAGAGAAAGTTTCCTATATTTGCCTGTGCTATTGATTTGTGCAAAGTTTGTTGAAAGTCCAGTTCCCATTGAAAACATTTTACTGGGTGGTAAAGTGTTGCCCTTGCCTTAGGTTGCATGCAGTCTTTAGAATCTGCCGCGGCAAAAAGCCTCGTCCTGCTATGTGACCTGGCAAAGAAGCCAGTTTAAGCGTCAAAGATTCCTTGCGAGTCTTGACGACACTACTAAGCGTGAGTGTGTTTGCTAAAGCTTTCTAGCCATATTAGGAAAAGTTTGGAGATGCTGGGGGTTGAACCCAGGACCTCATACATGCGAAGCATGCACTCTACCACTGAGTTACATTCCCAAAAGTCTCCTAGTGGGATGGAGCACTGACAAGTAATTCTTTCACCGAGTGACTGCAGGAACCACATAAGGAGAAGGAAAAGTAGTCACCTGTAGGAAGTGCGTCCTTTGCACGTAAACCCAGGCCATGGAGATGCTGGGGATTGAACCCGGGGCCTCACACATGCAAAGCGTGCGCTCTACCACTGAGCTACATCCCCGTTATTTGCACCACTTTCAGAAACTTGCAGGAAACGGGTCAAGATTTTTGCAGACAAGGGTTGGCATTTATTCAAATCGCTGAACCACCTTGAGAAAAAAACTCTGTGAATTCTTAGAGATACATCAGCTGACCTATTCAAGCTTCCGGCACGACACTCCAACTCGGTTTTCTGATGATACCAAGTAGAGACTCTGAAGCTTGTCCTTAATGCAAAGCTATTGCACATTTCCCACTTTAATCAGGCTAGAGAAAGTTTCCTATATTTGCCTGTGCTATTGATTTGTGCAAAGTTTGTTGAAAGTCCAGTTCCCATTGAAAACATTTTACTGGGTGGTAAAGTGTTGCCCTTGCCTTAGGTTGCATGCAGTCTTTAGAATCTGCTGCGGCAAAAAGCCTCGTCCTGCTATGTGACCTGGCAAAGAAGCCAGTTTAAGCGTCAAAGATTCCTTGCGAGTCTTGACGACACTACTAAGCGTGAGTGTGTTTGCTAAAGCTTTCTAGCCATATTAGGAAAAGTTTGGAGATGCTGGGGGTTGAACCCAGGACCTCATACATGCGAAGCATGCGCTCTACCACTGAGCTACATCCCCAAAAGTCTCCTAGTGGGATGGAGCACTGACAAGTAATTCTTTCACCGAGTGACTGCAGGAACCACATAAGGAGAAGGAAAAGTAGTCACCTGTAGGAAGTGCGTCCTTTGCACGTAAACCCAGGCCATGGAGATGCCGGGGATTGAACTCGGGGCCTCACACATGCAAAGCATGCGCTCTACCACTGAGCTACATCCCCGTTATTTGCACCACTTTCAGAAACTTGCAGGAAACGGGTCAAGATTTTTGCAGACAAGGGTTGGCATTTATTCAAATCGCTGAACCACCTTGAGAAAAAAACTCTGTGAATTCTTAGAGATACATCAGCTGACCTATTCAAGCTTCCGGCACGACACTCCAACTCGGTTTTCTGATGATACCAAGTAGAGACTCTGAAGCTTGTCCTTAATGCAAAGCTATTGCACATTTCCCACTTTAATCAGGCTAGAGAAAGTTTCCTATATTTGCCTGTGCTATTGATTTGTGCAAAGTTTGTTGAAAGTCCAGTTCCCATTGAAAACATTTTACTGGGTGGTAAAGTGTTGCCCTTGCCTTAGGTTGCATGCAGTCTTTAGAATCTGCTGCGGCAAAAAGCCTCGTCCTGCTATGTGACCTGGCAAAGAAGCCAGTTTAAGCGTCAAAGATTCCTTGCGAGTCTTGACGACACTACTAAGCGTGAGTGTGTTTGCTAAAGCTTTCTAGCCATATTAGGAAAAGTTTGGAGATGCTGGGGGTTGAACCCAGGACCTCATACATGCGAAGCATGCGCTCTACCACTGAGCTACATCCCCAAAAGTCTCCTAGTGGGATGGAGCACTGACAAGTAATTCTTTCACCGAGTGACTGCAGGAACCACATAAGGAGAAGGAAAAGTAGTCACCTGTAGGAAGTGCGTCCTTTGCACGTAAACCCAGGCCATGGAGATGCCGGGGATTGAACGCGGGGCCTCACACATGCAAAGCGTGCGCTCTACCACTGAGCTACATCCCCGTTATTTGCACCACTTTCAGAAACTTGCAGGAAACGGGTCAAGATTTTTGCAGACAAGGGTTGGCATTTATTCAAATCGCTGAACCACCTTGAGAAAAAAACTCTGTGAATTCTTAGAGATACATCAGCTGACCTATTCAAGCTTCCGGCACGACACTCCAACTCGGTTTTCTGATGATACCAAGTAGAGACTCTGAAGCTTGTCCTTAATGCAAAGCTATTGCACATTTCCCACTTTAATCAGGCTAGAGAAAGTTTCCTATATTTGCCTGTGCTATTGATTTGTGCAAAGTTTGTTGAAAGTCCAGTTCCCATTGAAAACATTTTACTGGGTGGTAAAGTGTTGCCCTTGCCTTAGGTTGCATGCAGTCTTTAGAATCTGCTGCGGCAAAAAGCCTCGTCCTGCTATGTGACCTGGCAAAGAAGCCAGTTTAAGCGTCAAAGATTCCTTGCGAGTCTTGACGACACTACTAAGCGTGAGTGTGTTTGCTAAAGCTTTCTAGCCATATTAGGAAAAGTTTAGAGATGCTGGGGGTTGAACCCAGGAACTCATACATGCGAAGCATGCGCTCTACCACTGAGCTACATCCCCAAAAGTCTCCTAGTGGGATGGAGCACTGACAAGTAATTCTTTCACCGAGTGACTGCAGGAACCACATAAGGAGAAGGAAAAGTAGTCACCTGTAGGAAGTGCGTCCTTTGCACGTAAAACCAGGCCATGGAGATGCCGGGGATTGAACCCGGGGCCTCACACATGCAAAGCGTGCGCTCTACCACTGAGCTACATCCCCGTTATTTGCACCACTTTCAGAAAATTGCAGGAAACGGGTCAAGATTTTTGCAGACAAGGGTTGGCATTTATTCAAATCGCTGAACCACCTTGAGAAAAAAACTCTGTGAATTCTTAGAGATACATCAGCTGACCTATTCAAGCTTCCGGCACGACACTCCAACTCGGTTTTCTGATGATACCAAGTAGAGACTCTGAAGCTTGTCCTTAATGCAAAGCTATTGCACATTTCCCACTTTAATCAGGCTAGAGAAAGTTTCCTATATTTGCCTGTGCTATTGATTTGTGCAAAGTTTGTTGAAAGTCCAGTTCCCATTGAAAACATTTTACTGGGTGGTAAAGTGTTGCCCTTGCCTTAGGTTGCATGCAGTCTTTAGAATCTGCCGCAGCAAAAAGCCTCGTCCTGCTATGTGACCTGGCAAAGAAGCCAGTTTAAGTGTCAAAGATGCCTTGCGAGTCTTGACGACACTACTAAGCGTGAGTGTGTTTGCTAAAGCTTTCTAGCCATATTAGGAAAAGTTTGGAGATGCTGGGGGTTGAACCCAGGACCTCATACATGCGAAGCATGCGCTCTACCACTGAGCTACATCCCCAAAAGTCTCCCAGTGAGATGGAGCACTGACAAGTAATTCTTTCACCGAGTGACTGCAGGAACCACATAAGGAGAAGGAAAAGTAGTCACCTGTAGGAAGTGCGTCCTTTGCACGTAAACCCAGGCCATGGAGATGCCGGGGATTGAACCCGGGGCCTCACACATGCAAAGCGTGCGCTCTACCACTGAGCTACATCCCCGTTATTTGCACCACTTTCTGAAAATTGCAGGAAACGGGTCAAGATTTTTGCAGACAAGGGTTGGCATTTATTCAAATCGCTGAACCACCTTGAGAAAAAAACTGTGAATTCTTAGAGATACATCAGCTGACCTATTCAAGCTTCCGACACGACACTCCAACTCGGTTTTCTGATGATACCAAGTAGAGACTCTGAAGCTTGTCCTTAATGCAAAGCTATTGCACATTTCCCACTTTAATCAGGCTAGAGAAAGTTTCCTATATTTGCCTGTGCTATTGATTTGTGCAAAGTTTGTTGAAAGTCCAGTTCCCATTGAAAACATTTTACTGGGTGGTAAACTGTTGCCCTTGCCTTAGGTTGCATGCAGTCTTTAGAATCTGCCGCGGCAAAAAGCCTCGTCCTGCTATGTGACCTGGCAAAGAAGCCAGTTTAAGCGTCAAAGATTCCTTGCGAGTCTTGACGACACTACTAAGCGTGAGTGTGTTTGCTAAAGCTTTCTAGCCATATTAGGAAAAGTTTGGAGATGCTGGGGGTTGAACCCAGGACCTCATACATGCGAAGCATGCGCTCTACCACTGAGCTACATCCCCAAAAGTCTCCTAGTGGGATGGAGCACTGACAAGTAATTCTTTCACCGAGTGACTGCAGGAACCACATAAGGAGAAGGAAAAGTAGTCACCTGTAGGAAGTGCGTCCTTTGCACGTAAACCCAGGCCATGGAGATGCCGGGGATTGAACCCGGGGCCTCACACATGCAAAGCGTGCGCTCTACCACTGAGCTACATCCCCGTTATTTGCACCACTTTCAGAAACTTGCAGGAAACGGGTCAAGATTTTTGCAGACAAGGGTTGGCATTTATTCCAATCGCTGAACCACCTTGAGAAAAAAACTGTGAGTTCTTAGAGATACATCAGCTGACCAATTCAAGCTTCCGGCACGACACTCCAACTCGGTTTTCTGATGATACCAAGTAGAGACTCTGAAGCTTGTCCTTAATGCAAAGCTATTGCACATTTCCCACTTTAATCAGGCTAGAGAAAGTTTCCTATATTTGCCTGTGCTATTGATTTGTGCAAAGTTTGTTGAAAGTCCAGTTCCCACTGAAAACATTTTACTGGGTGGTAAAGTGTTGCCCTTGCCTTAGGTTGCATGCAGTCTTTAGAATCTGCCGCGGCAAAAAGCCTCGTCCTGCTATGTGACCTGGCAAAGAAGCCAGTTTAAGCGTCAAAGATTCCTTGCGAGTCTTGACGACACTACTAAGCGTGAGTGTGTTTGCTAAAGCTTTCTAGCCATATTAGGAAAAGTTTGGAGATGCTGGGGGTTGAACCCAGGACCTCATACATGCGAAGCATGCGCTCTACCACTGAGCTACATCCCCAAAAGTCTCCTAGTGGGATGGAGCACTGACAAGTAATTCTTTCACCGAGTGACTGCAGGAACCACATAAGGAGAAGGAAAAGTAGTCACCTGTAGGAAGTGCGTCCTTTGCACGTAAACCCAGGCCATGGAGATGCCGGGGATTGAACCCGGGGCCTCACACATGCAAAGCGTGCGCTCTACCACTGAGCTACATCCCCGTTATTTGCACCACTCTCAGAAACTTGCAGGAAACGGGTCAAGATTTTTGCAGACAAGGGTTGGCATTTATTCAAATCGCTGAACCACCTTGAGAAAAAAACTGTGAATTCTTAGAGATACATCAGCTGACCTATTCAAGCTTCCGACACAAAACTCCAACTTGGTTTTCTGATGATACCAAGTAGAGACTCTGAAGCTTGTCCTTAATGCAAAGCTATTGCACATTTCCCACTTTAATCAGGCTAGAGAAAGTTTCCTATATTTGCCTGTGCTATTGATTTGTGCAAAGTTTGTTGAAAGTCCAGTTCCCATTGAAAACATTTTACTGGGTGGTAAAGTGTTGCCCTTGCCTTAGGTTGCATGCAGTCTTTAGAATCTGCCGCGGCAAAAAGCCTCGTCCTGCTATGTGACCTGGCAAAGAAGCCAGTTTAAGCGTCAAAGATTCCTTGCGAGTCTTGACGACACTACTAAGCGTGAGTGTGTTTGCTAAAGCTTTCTAGCCATATTAGGAAAAGTTTGGAGATGCTGGGGGTTGAACCCAGGACCTCATACATGCGAAGCATGCGCTCTACCACTGAGCTACATTCCCAAAAGTCTCCTAGTGGGATGGAGCACTGACAAGTAATTCTTTCACCGAGTGACTGCAGGAACCACATAAGGAGAAGGAAAAGTAGTCACCTGTAGGAAGTGCGTCCTTTGCACGTAAACCCAGGCCATGGAGATGCCGGGGATTGAACCCGGGGCCTCACACATGCAAAGCGTGCGCTCTACCACTGAGCTACATCCCCATTATTTGCACCACTTTCAGAAACTTGCAGGAAACGGTTCAAGATTTTTGCAGACAAGGGTTGGCATTTATTCAAATCGCTGAACCACCTTGAGAAAAAAACTCTGTGAATTCTTAGAGATACATCAGCTGACCAATTCAAGCTTCCGGCACGACACTCCAACTCGGTTTTCTGATGATACCAAGTAGAGACTCTGAAGCTTGTCCTTAATGCAAAGCTATTGCACATTTCCCACTTTAATCAGGCTAGAGAAAGTTTCCTATATTTGCCTGTGCTATTGATTTGTGCAAAGTTTGTTGAAAGTCCAGTTCCCACTGAAAACATTTTACTGGGTGGTAAAGTGTTGCCCTTGCCTTAGGTTGCATGCAGTCTTTAGAATCTGCCGCGGCAAAAAGCCTCGTCCTGCTATGTGACCTGGCAAAGAAGCCAGTTTAAGCGTCAAAGATTCCTTGCGAGTCTTGACGACACTACTAAGCGTGAGTGTGTTTGCTAAAGCTTTCTAGCCATATTAGGAAAAGTTTGGAGATGCTGGGGGTTGAACCCAGGACCTCATACATGCGAAGCATGCGCTCTACCACTGAGCTACATCCCCAAAAGTCTCCTAGTGGGATGGAGCACTGACAAGTAATTCTTTCACCGAGTGACTGCAGGAACCACATAAGGAGAAGGAAAAGTAGTCACCTGTAGGAAGTGCGTCCTTTGCACGTAAACCCAGGCCATGGAGATGCCGGGGATTGAACCCGGGGCCTCACACATGCAAAGCGTGCGCTCTACCACTGAGCTACATCCCCGTTATTTGCACCACTTTCAGAAAATTGCAGGAAACGGGTCAAGATTTTTGCAGACAAGGGTTGGCATTTATTCAAATCGCTGAACCACCTTGAGAAAAAAACTGTGAATTCTTAGAGATACATCAGCTGACCTATTCAAGCTTCCGACACGACACTCCAACTCGGTTTTCTGATGATACCAAGTAGAGACTCTGAAGCTTGTCCTTAATGCAAAGCTATTGCACATTTCCCACTTTAATCAGGCTAGAGAAAGTTTCCTATATTTGCCTGTGCTATTGATTTGTGCAAAGTTTGTTGAAAGTCCAGTTCCCATTGAAAACATTTTACTGGGTGGTAAACTGTTGCCCTTGCCTTAGGTTGCATGCAGTCTTTAGAATCTGCCGTGGCAAAAAGCCTCGTCCTGCTATGTGACCTGGCAAAGAAGCCAGTTTAAGCGTCAAAGATTCCTTGCGAGTCTTGACGACACTACTAAGCGTGAGTGTGTTTGCTAAAGCTTTCTAGCCATATTAGGAAAAGTTTAGAGATGCTGGGGGTTGAACCCAGGAACTCATACATGCGAAGCATGCGCTCTACCACTGAGCTACATCCCCAAAAGTCTCCTAGTGGGATGGAGCACTGACAAGTAATTCTTTCACCGAGTGACTGCAGGAACCACATAAGGAGAAGGAAAAGTAGTCACCTGTAGGAAGTGCGTCCTTTGCACGTAAAACCAGGCCATGGAGATGCCGGGGATTGAACCCGGGGCCTCCCACATGCAAAGCGTGCGCTCTACCACTGAGCTACATCCCCATTATTTGCACCACTTTCAGAAAATTGCAGGAAACGGGTCAAGATTTTTGCAGACAAGGGTTGGCATTTATTCAAATCGCTGAACCACCTTGAGAAAAAATCTCTGTGAATTCTTAGAGATACATCAGCTGACCTATTCAAGCTTCCGGCACGACACTCCAACTCGGTTTTCTGATGATACCAAGTAGAGACTCTGAAGCTTGTCCTTAATGCAAAGCTATTGCACATTTCCCACTTTAATCAGGCTAGAGAAAGTTTCCTATATTTGCCTGTGCTATTGATTTGTGCAAAGTTTGTTGAAAGTCCAGTTCCCATTGAAAACATTTTACTGGGTGGTAAAGTGTTGCCCTTGCCTTAGGTTGCATGCAGTCTTTAGAATCTGCCGCAGCAAAAAGCCTCGTCCTGCTATGTGACCTGGCAAAGAAGCCAGTTTAAGTGTCAAAGATGCCTTGCGAGTCTTGACGACACTACTAAGCGTGAGTGTGTTTGCTAAAGCTTTCTAGCCATATTAGGAAAAGTTTGGAGATGCTGGGGGTTGAACCCAGGACCTCATACATGCGAAGCATGCGCTCTACCACTGAGCTACATTCCCAAAAGTCTCCTAGTGGGATGGAGCACTGACAAGTAATTCTTTCACCGAGTGACTGCAGGAACCACATAAGGAGAAGGAAAAGTAGTCACCTGTAGGAAGTGCGTCCTTTGCACGTAAACCCAGGCCATGGAGATGCCGGGGATTGAACCCGGGGCCTCACACATGCAAAGCGTGCGCTCTACCACTGAGCTACATCCCCATTATTTGCACCACTTTCAGAAACTTGCAGGAAACGGGTCAAGATTTTTGCAGACAAGGGTTGGCATTTATTCAAATCGCTGAACCACCTTGAGAAAAAAACTCTGTGAATTCTTAGAGATACATCAGCTGACCAATTCAAGCTTCCGGCACGACACTCCAACTCGGTTTTCTGATGATACCAAGTAGAGACTCTGAAGCTTGTCCTTAATGCAAAGCTATTGCACATTTCCCACTTTAATCAGGCTAGAGAAAGTTTCCTATATTTGCCTGTGCTATTGATTTGTGCAAAGTTTGTTGAAAGTCCAGTTCCCACTGAAAACATTTTACTGGGTGGTAAAGTGTTGCCCTTGCCTTAGGTTGCATGCAGTCTTTAGAATCTGCCGCGGCAAAAAGCCTCGTCCTGCTATGTGACCTGGCAAAGAAGCCAGTTTAAGCGTCAAAGATTCCTTGCGAGTCTTGACGACACTACTAAGCGTGAGTGTGTTTGCTAAAGCTTTCTAGCCATATTAGGAAAAGTTTGGAGATGCTGGGGGTTGAACCCAGGACCTCATACATGCGAAGCATGCGCTCTACCACTGAGCTACATCCCCAAAAGTCTCCTAGTGGGATGGAGCACTGACAAGTAATTCTTTCACCGAGTGACTGCAGGAACCACATAAGGAGAAGGAAAAGTAGTCACCTGTAGGAAGTGCGTCCTTTGCACGTAAACCCAGGTCATGGAGATGCCGGGGATTGAACCCGGGGCCTCACACATGCAAAGCGTGCGCTCTACCACTGAGCTACATCCCCGTTATTTGCACCACTTTCAGAAACTTGCAGGAAACGGGTCAAGATTTTTGCAGACAAGGGTTGGCATTTATTCAAATCGCTGAACCACCTTGAGAAAAAAACTGTGAATTCTTAGAGATACATCAGCTGACCTATTCAAGCTTCCGACACAAAACTCCAACTCGGTTTTCTGATGATACCAAGTAGAGACTCTGAAGCTTGTCCTTAATGCAAAGCTATTGCACATTTCCCACTTTAATCAGGCTAGAGAAAGTTTCCTATATTTGCCTGTGCTATTGATTTGTGCAAAGTTTGTTGAAAGTCCAGTTCCCATTGAAAACATTTTACTGGGTGGTAAAGTGTTGCCCTTGCCTTAGGTTGCATGCAGTCTTTAGAATCTGCCGCGGCAAAAAGCCTCGTCCTGCTATGTGACCTGGCAAAGAAGCCAGTTTAAGCGTCAAAGATTCCTTGCGAGTCTTGACGACACTACTAAGCGTGAGTGTGTTTGCTAAAGCTTTCTAGCCATATTAGGAAAAGTTTGGAGATGCTGGGGGTTGAACCCAGGACCTCATACATGCGAAGCATGCGCTCTACCACTAAGCTACATCCCCAAAAGTCTCCTAGTGGGATGGAGCACTGACAAGTAATTCTTTCACCGAGTGACTGCAGGAACCACATAAGGAGAAGGAAAAGTAGTCACCTGTAGGAAGTGCGTCCTTTGCACGTAAACCCAGGCCATGGAGATGCCGGGGATTGAACCCGGGGCCTCACACATGCAAAGCGTGCGCTCTACCACTGAGCTACATCCCCGTTATTTGCACCACTTTCAGAAACTTGCAGGAAACGGGTCAAGATTTTTGCAGACAAGGGTTGGCATTTATTCAAATCGCTGAACCACCTTGAGAAAAAAACTGTGAATTGTTAGAGATACATCAGCTGACCTATTCAAGCTTCCGACACGACACTCCAACTCGGTTTTCTGATGATACCAAGTAGAGACTCTGAAGCTTGTCCTTAATGCAAAGCTATTGCACATTTCCCACTTTAATCAGGCTAGAGAAAGTTTCCTATATTTGCCTGTGCTATTGATTTGTGCAAAGTTTGTTGAAAGTCCAGTTCCCACTGAAAACATTTTACTGGGTGGTAAAGTGTTGCCCTTGCCTTAGGTTGCATGCAGTCTTTAGAATCTGCCGCGGCAAAAAGCCTCGTCCTGCTATGTGACCTGGCAAAGAAGCCAGTTTAAGCGTCAAAGATTCCTTGCGAGTCTTGACGACACTACTAAGCGTGAGTGTGTTTGCTAAAGCTTTCTAGCCATATTAGGAAAAGTTTGGAGATGCTGGGGGTTGAACCCAGGACCTCATACATGCGAAGCATGCGCTCTACCACTGAGCTACATCCCCAAAAGTCTCCTAGTGGGATGGAGCACTGACAAGTAATTCTTTCACCGAGTGACTGCAGGAACCACATAAGGAGAAGGAAAAGTAGTCACCTGTAGGAAGTGCGTCCTTTGCACGTAAACCCAGGTCATGGAGATGCCGGGGATTGAACCCGGGGCCTCACACATGCAAAGCGTGCGCTCTACCACTGAGCTACATCCCCGTTATTTGCACCACTTTCAGAAACTTGCAGGAAACGGGTCAAGATTTTTGCAGACAAGGGTTGGCATTTATTCAAATCGCTGAACCACCTTGAGAAAAAAACTGTGAATTCTTAGAGATACATCAGCTGACCTATTCAAGCTTCCGACACAAAACTCCAACTCGGTTTTCTGATGATACCAAGTAGAGACTCTGAAGCTTGTCCTTAATGCAAAGCTATTGCACATTTCCCACTTTAATCAGGCTAGAGAAAGTTTCCTATATTTGCCTGTGCTATTGATTTGTGCAAAGTTTGTTGAAAGTCCAGTTCCCATTGAAAACATTTTACTGGGTGGTAAAGTGTTGCCCTTGCCTTAGGTTGCATGCAGTCTTTAGAATCTGCCGCGGCAAAAAGCCTCGTCCTGCTATGTGACCTGGCAAAGAAGCCAGTTTAAGCGTCAAAGATTCCTTGCGAGTCTTGACGACACTACTAAGCGTGAGTGTGTTTGCTAAATCTTTCTAGCCATATTAGGAAAAGTTTGGAGATGCTGGGGGTTGAACCCAGGACCTCATACATGCGAAGCATGCGCTCTACCACTGAGCTACATCCCCAAAAGTCTCCTAGTGGGATGGAGCACTGACAAGTAATTCTTTCACCGAGTGACTGCAGGAACCACATAAGGAGAAGGAAAAGTAGTCACCTGTAGGAAGTGCGTCCTTTGCACGTAAACCCAGGCCATGGAGATGCCGGGGATTGAACCCGGGGCCTCACACATGCAAAGCGTGCGCTCTACCACTGAGCTACATCCCCGTTATTTGCACCACTTTCAGAAACTTGCAGGAAACGGGTCAAGATTTTTGCAGACAAGGGTTGGCATTTATTCAAATCGCTGAACCACCTTGAGAAAAAAACTGTGAATTGTTAGAGATACATCAGCTGACCTATTCAAGCTTCCGACACGACACTCCAACTCGGTTTTCTGATGATACCAAGTAGAGACTCTGAAGCTTGTCCTTAATGCAAAGCTATTGCACATTTCCCACTTTAATCAGGCTAGAGAAAGTTTCCTATATTTGCCTGTGCTATTGATTTGTGCAAAGTTTGTTGAAAGTCCAGTTCCCATTGAAAACATTTTACTGGGTGGTAAAGTGTTGCCCTTGCCTTAGGTTGCATGCAGTCTTTAGAATCTGCCGTGGCAAAAAGCCTCGTCCTGCTATGTGACCTGGCAAAGAAGCCAGTTTAAGCGTCAAAGATTCCTTGCGAGTCTTGACGACACTACTAAGCGTGAGTGTGTTTGCTAAAGCTTTCTAGCCATATTAGGAAAAGTTTAGAGATGCTGGGTGTTGAACCCAGGAACTCATACATGCGAAGCATGCGCTCTACCACTGAGCTACATCCCCAAAAGTCTCCTAGTGGGATGGAGCACTGACAAGTAATTCTTTCACCGAGTGACTGCAGGAACCACATAAGGAGAAGGAAAAGTAGTCACCTGTAGGAAGTGCGTCCTTTGCACGTAAAACCAGGCCATGGAGATGCCGGGGATTGAACCCGGGGCCTCCCACATGCAAAGCGTGCGCTCTACCACTGAGCTACATCCCCATTATTTGCACCACTTTCAGAAAATTGCAGGAAACGGGTCAAGATTTTTGCAGACAAGGGTTGGCATTTATTCAAATCGCTGAACCACCTTGAGAAAAAAACTCTGTGAATTCTTAGAGATACATCAGCTGACCTATTCAAGCTTCCGGCACGACACTCCAACTCGGTTTTCTGATGATACCAAGTAGAGACTCTGAAGCTTGTCCTTAATGCAAAGCTATTGCACATTTCCCACTTTAATCAGGCTAGAGAAAGTTTCCTATATTTGCCTGTGCTATTGATTTGTGCAAAGTTTGTTGAAAGTCCAGTTCCCATTGAAAACATTTTACTGGGTGGTAAAGTGTTGCCCTTGCCTTAGGTTGCATGCAGTCTTTAGAATCTGCCGCAGCAAAAAGCCTCGTCCTGCTATGTGACCTGGCAAAGAAGCCAGTTTAAGTGTCAAAGATGCCTTGCGAGTCTTGACGACACTACTAAGCGTGAGTGTGTTTGCTAAAGCTTTCTAGCCATATTAGGAAAAGTTTGGAGATGCTGGGGGTTGAACCCAGGACCTCATACATGCGAAGCATGCGCTCTACCACTGAGCTACATCCCCAAAAGTCTCCCAGTGGGATGGAGCACTGACAAGTAATTCTTTCACCGAGTGACTGCAGGAACCACATAAGGAGAAGGAAAAGTAGTCACCTGTAGGAAGTGCATCCTTTGCACGTAAACCCAGGCCATGGAGATGCCGGGGATTGAACCCGGGGCCTCACACATGCAAAGCGTGCGCTCTACCACTGAGCTACATCCCCGTTATTTGCACCACTTTCTGAAAATTGCAGGAAACGGGTCAAGATTTTTGCAGACAAGGGTTGGCATTTATTCAAATCGCTGAACCACCTTGAGAAAAAAACTCTGTGAATTCTTAGAGATACATCAGCTGACCTATTCAAGCTTCCGGCACGACACTCCAACTCGGTTTTCTGATGATACCAAGTAGAGACTCTGAAGCTTGTCCTTAATGCAAAGCTATTGCACATTTCCCACTTTAATCAGGCTAGAGAAAGTTTCCTATATTTGCCTGTGCTATTGATTTGTGCAAAGTTTGTTGAAAGTCCAGTTCCCATTGAAAACATTTTACTGGGTGGTAAACTGTTGCCCTTGCCTTAGGTTGCATGCAGTCTTTAGAATCTGCCGCGGCAAAAAGCCTCGTCCTGCTATGTGACCTGGCAAAGAAGCCAGTTTAAGCGTCAAAGATTCCTTGCGAGTCTTGACGACACTACTAAGCGTGAGTGTGTTTGCTAAAGCTTTCTAGCCATATTAGGAAAAGTTTGGAGATGCTGGGGGTTGAACCCATGACCTCATACATGCGAAGCATGTGCTCTACCACTGAGCTACATCCCCAAAAGTCTCCTAGTGGGATGGAGCACTGACAAGTAATTCTTTCACCGAGTGACTGCAGGAACCACATAAGGAGAAGGAAAAGTAGTCACCTGTAGGAAGTGCGTCCTTTGCACGTAAACCCAGGCCATGGAGATGCCGGGGATTGAACCCGGGGCCTCACACATGCAAAGCGTGCGCTCTACCACTGAGCTACATCCCCGTTATTTGCACCACTTTCAGAAACTTGCAGGAAACGGGTCAAGATTTTTGCAGACAAGGGTTGGCATTTATTCAAATCGCTGAACCACCTTGAGAAAAAAACTGTGAATTCTTAGAGATACATCAGCTGACCTATTCAAGCTTCCGACACAAAACTCCAACTCGGTTTTCTGATGATACCAAGTAGAGACTCTGAAGCTTGTCCTTAATGCAAAGCTATTGCACATTTCCCACTTTAATCAGGCTAGAGAAAGTTTCCTATATTTGCCTGTGCTATTGATTTGTGCAAAGTTTGTTGAAAGTCCAGTTCCCATTGAAAACATTTTACTGGGTGGTAAAGTGTTGCCCTTGCCTTAGGTTGCATGCAGTCTTTAGAATCTGCCGCGGCAAAAAGCCTCGTCCTGCTATGTGACCTGGCAAAGAAGCCAGTTTAAGCGTCAAAGATTCCTTGCGAGTCTTGACGACACTACTAAGCGTGAGTGTGTTTGCTAAAGCTTTCTAGCCATATTAGGAAAAGTTTGGAGATGCTGGGGATTGAACCCAGGACCTCATACATGCGAAGCATGCGCTCTACCACTGAGCTACATCCCCAAAAGTCTCCTAGTGGGATGGAGCACTGACAAGTAATTCTTTCACCGAGTGACTGCAGGAACCACATAAGGAGAAGGAAAAGTAGTCACCTGTACGAAGTGCGTCCTTTGCACGTAAAACCAGGCCACGGAGATGCCGGGGATTGAACCCGGGGCCTCACACATGCAAAGCGTGCGCTCTACCACTGAGCTACATCCCCGTTATTTGCACCACTTTCAGAAAATTGCAGGAAACGGGTCAAGATTTTTGCAGACAAGGGTTGGCATTTATTCAAATCGCTGAACCACCTTGAGAAAAAAACTGTGAATTCTTAGAGATACATCAGCTGACCTATTCAAGCTTCCGACACGACACTCCAACTCGGTTTTCTGATGATACCAAGTAGAGACTCTGAAGCTTGTCCTTAATGCAAAGCTATTGCACATTTCCCACTTTAATCAGGCTAGAGAAAGTTTCCTATATTTGCCTGTGCTATTGATTTGTGCAAAGTTTGTTGAAAGTCCAGTTCCCATTGAAAACATTTTACTGGGTGGTAAAGTGTTGCCCTTGCCTTAGGTTGCATGCAGTCTTTAGAATCTGCCGCGGCAAAAAGCCTCGTCCTGCTATGTGACCTGGCAAAGAAGCCAGTTTAAGCGTCAAAGATTCCTTGCGAGTCTTGACGACACTACTAAGCGTGAGTGTGTTTGCTAAAGCTATCTAGCCATATTAGGAAAAGTTTGGAGATACTGGGGTTTGAACCCAGGACCTCATACATGCGAAGCATGCGCTCTACCACTGAGCTACATCCCCAAAAGTCTCCTAGTGGGATGGAGCACTGACAAGTAATTCTTTCACCGAGTGACTGCAGGAACCACATAAGGAGAAGGAAAAGTAGTCACCTGTAGGAAGTGCGTCCCTTGCACATAAACCCAGGCCATGGAGATGCCGGGGATTGAACCCGGGGCCTCACACATGCAAAGCGTGCGCTCTACCACTGAGCTACATCCCCATTATTTGCACCACTTTCAGAAACTTGCAGGAAACGGGTCAAGATTTTTGCAGACAAGGGTTGGCATTTATTCAAATCGCTGAACCACCTTGAGAAAAAAACTCTGTGAATTCTTAGAGATACATCAGCTGACCAATTCAAGCTTCCGGCACGACACTCCAACTCGGTTTTCTGATGATACCAAGTAGAGACTCTGAAGCTTGTCCTTAATGCAAAGCTATTGCACATTTCCCACTTTAATCAGGCTAGAGAAAGTTTCCTATATTTGCCTGTGCTATTGATTTGTGCAAAGTTTGTTGAAAGTCCAGTTCCCATTGAAAACATTTTACTGGGTGGTAAAGTGTTGCCCTTGCCTTAGGTTGCATGCAGTCTTTAGAATCTGCCGCAGCAAAAAGCCTCGTCCTGCTATGTGACCTGGCAAAGAAGCCAGTTTAAGCGTCAAAGATTCCTTGCGAGTCTTGACGACACTACTAAGCGTGAGTGTGTTTGCTAAAGCTTTCTAGCCATATTAGGAAAAGTTTAGAGATGCTGGGGGTTGAACCCAGGACCTCATACATGCGAAGCATGCGCTCTACCACTGAGCTACATCCCCAAAAGTCTCCTAGTGGGATGGAGCACTGACAAGTAATTCTTTCACCGAGTGACTGCAGGAACGACATAAGGAGAATAAAAGTAGTCACCTGAAGGAAGTGCGTCCTTTGCACGTAAAACCAGGCCATGGAGATGCCGGGGATTGAACCCGGGGCCTCACACATGCAAAGCGTGCGCTCTACCACTGAGCTACATCCCCGTTATTTGCACCACTTTCAGAAACTTGCAGGAAACGGGTCAAGATTTTTGCAGACAAGGGTTGGCATTTATTCAAATCGCTGAACCACCTTGAGAAAAAAAATTTGTGAATTCTTAGAGATACATCAGCTGACCTATTCAAGCTTCCGGCACGACACTCCAACTCGGTTTTCTGATGATACCAAGTAGAGACTCTGAAGCTTGTCCTTAATGCAAAGCTATTGCACATTTCCCACTTTAATCAGGCTAGAGAAAGTTTCCTATATTTGCCTGTGCTATTGATTTGTGCAAAGTTTGTTGAAAGTCCAGTTCCCATTGAAAACATTTTACTGGGTGGTAAAGTGTTGCCCTTGCCTTAGGTTGCATGCAGTCTTTAGAATCTGCCGCGGCAAAAAGCCTCGTCCTGCTATGTGACCTGGCAAAGAAGCCAGTTTAAGCGTCAAAGATTCCTTGCGAGTCTTGACGACACTACTAAGCGTGAGTGTGTTTGCTAAAGCTTTCTAGCCATATTAGGAAAAGTTTGGAGATGCTGGGGGTTGAACCCAGGACCTCATACATGCGAAGCATGCGCTCTACCACTGAGCTACATCCCCAAAAGTCTCCTAGTGGGATGGAGCACTGACAAGTAATTCTTTCACCGAGTGACTGCAGGAACCACATAAGGAGAAGGAAAAGTAGTCACCTGTAGGAAGTGCGTCCTTTGCACGTAAACCCAGGCCATGGAGATGCCGGGGATTGAACCCGGGGCCTCACACATGCAAAGCGTGCGCTCTACCACTGAGCTACATCCCCGTTATTTGCACCACTTTCAGAAAATTGCAGGAAACGGGTCAAGATTTTTGCAGACAAGGGTTGGCATTTATTCAAATCGCTGAACCACCTTGAGAAAAAAACTGTGAATTCTTAGAGATACATCAGCTGACCTATTCAAGCTTCCGGTACGACACTCCAACTCGGTTTTCTGATGATACCAAGTAGAGACTCTGAAGCTTGTCCTTAATGCAAAGCTATTGCACATTTCCCACTTTAATCAGGCTAGAGAAAGTTTCCTATATTTGCCTGTGCTATTGATTTGTGCAAAGTTTGTTGAAAGTCCAGTTCCCATTGAAAACATTTTACTGGGTGGTAAAGTGTTGCCCTTGCCTTAGGTTGCATGCAGTCTTTAGAATCTGCCGTGGCAAAAAGCCTCGTCCTGCTATGTGACCTGGCAAAGAAGCCAGTTTAAGCGTCAAAGATTCCTTGCGAGTCTTGACGACACTACCAAGCGTGAGTGTGTTTGCTAAAGCTTTCTAGCCATATTAGGAAAAGTTTGGAGATGCTGGGGGTTGAACCCAGGACCTCATACATGCGAAGCATGCGCTCTACCACTGAGCTACATCCCCAAAAGTCTCCTAGTGGGATGGAGCACTGACAAGTAATTCTTTCACCGAGTGACTGCAGGAACCACATAAGGAGAAGGAAAAGTAGTCACCTGTAGGAAGTGCGTCCTTTGCACGTAAACCCAGGCCACGGAGATGCCGGGGATTGAACCCGGGGCCTCACACATGCAAAGCGTGCGCTCTACCACTGAGCTACATCCCCGTTATTTGCACCACTTTCAGAAACCTGCAGGAAACGGGTCAAGATTTTTGCAGACAAGGGTTGGCATTTATTCAAATCGCTGAACCACCTTGAGAAAAAAACTGTGAATTCTTAGAGATACATCAGCTGACCTATTCAAGCTTCCGACACGACACTCCAACTCGGTTTTCTGATGATACCAAGTAGAGACTCTGAAGCTTGTCCTTAATGCAAAGCTATTGCACATTTCCCACTTTAATCAGGCTAGAGAAAGTTTCCTATATTTGCCTGTGCTATTGATTTGTGCAAAGTTTGTTGAAAGTCCAGATCCCATTGAAAACATTTTACTGGGTGGTAAAGTGTTGCCCTTGCCTTAGGTTGCATGCAGTCTTTAGAATCTGCTGCGGCAAAAAGCCTCGTCCTGCTATGTGACCTGGCAAAGAAGCCAGTTTAAGCGTCAAAGATTCCTTGCGAGTCTTGACGACACTACTAAGCGTGAGTGTGTTTGCTAAAGCTTTCTAGCCATATTAGGAAAAGTTTGGAGATGCTGGGGGTTGAACCCAGGACCTCATACATGCGAAGCATGCGCTCTACCACTGAGCTACATTCCCAAAAGTCTCCTAGTGGGATGGAGCACTGACAAGTAATTCTTTCACCGAGTGACTGCAGGAACCACATAAGGAGAAGGAAAAGTAGTCACCTGTAGGAAGTGCGTCCTTTGCACGTAAACCCAGGCCATGGAGATGCCGGGGATTGAACCCGGGGCCTCACACATGCAAAGCGTGCGCTCTTCCACTGAACTACATCCCCGTTATTTGCACCACTTTCAGAAACTTGCAGGAAACGGGTCAAGATTTTTGCAGACAAGGGTTGGCATTTATTCAAATCGCTGAACCACCTTGAGAAAAAAACTGTGAATTCTTAGAGATACATCAGCTGACCTATTCAAGCTTCCGACACAAAACTCCAACTCGGTTTTCTGATGATACCAAGTAGAGACTCTGAAGCTTGTCCTTAATGCAAAGCTATTGCACATTTCCCACTTTAATCAGGCTAGAGAAAGTTTCCTATATTTGCCTGTGCTATTGATTTGTGCAAAGTTTGTTGAAAGTCCAGTTCCCATTGAAAACATTTTACTGGGTGGTAAAGTGTTGCCCTTGCCTTAGGTTGCATGCAGTCTTTAGAATCTGCCGCGGCAAAAAGCCTCGTCCTGCTATGTGACCTGGCAAAGAAGCCAGTTTAAGCGTCAAAGATTCCTTGCGAGTCTTGACGACACTACTAAGCGTGAGTGTGTTTGCTAAAGCTTTCTAGCCATATTAGGAAAAGTTTGGAGATGCTGGGGATTGAACCCAGGACCTCATACATGCGAAGCATGCGCTCTACCACTGAGCTACATCCCCAAAAGTCTCCTAGTGGGATGGAGCACTGACAAGTAATTCTTTCACCGAGTGACTGCAGGAACCACATAAGGAGAAGGAAAAGTAGTCACCTGTACGAAGTGCGTCCTTTGCACGTAAAACCAGGCCATGGAGATGCCGGGGATTGAACCCGGGGCCTCACACATGCAAAGCGTGCGCTCTACCACTGAGCTACATCCCCGTTATTTGCACCACTTTCAGAAAATTGCAGGAAACGGGTCAAGATTTTTGCAGACAAGGGTTGGCATTTATTCAAATCGCTGAACCACCTTGAGAAAAAAACTGTGAATTCTTAGAGATACATCAGCTGACCTATTCAAGCTTCCGGTACGACACTCCAACTCGGTTTTCTGATGATACCAAGTAGAGACTCTGAAGCTTGTCCTTAATGCAAAACTATTGCACATTTCCCACTTTAATCAGGCTAGAGAAAGTTTCCTATATTTGCCTGTGCTATTGATTTGTGCAAAGTTTGTTGAAAGTCCAGTTCCCATTGAAAACATTTTACTGGGTGGTAAAGTGTTGCCCTTGCCTTAGGTTGCATGCAGTCTTTAGAATCTGCCGTGGCAAAAAGCCTCGTCCTGCTATGTGACCTGGCAAAGAAGCCAGTTTAAGCGTCAAAGATTCCTTGCGAGTCTTGACGACACTACTAAGCGTGAGTGTGTTTGCTGAAGCTTTCTAGCCATATTAGGAAAAGTTTGGAGATGCTGGGGGTTGAAACCAGGACCTCATACATGCGAAGCATGCGCTCTACCACTGAGCTACATCCCCAAAAGTCTTCTAGTGGGATGGAGCACTGACAAGTAATTCTTTCAACGAGTGACTGCAGGAACCACATAAGGAGAAGGAAAAGTAGTCACCTGTAGGAAGTGCGTCCTTTGCACGTAAACCCAGGCCATGGAGATGCCGGGGATTGAACCCGGGGCCTCACACATGCAAAGCGTGCGCTCTACCACTGAGCTACATCCCCGTTATTTGCACCACTTGCAGAAAACTGCAGGAAACGGGTCAAGATTTTTGCAGACAAGGGTTGGCATTTATTCAAATCGCTGAACCACCTTGAGAAAAATAATGTGAATTCTTAGAGATACATCAGCTGACCTATTCAAGCTTCCGACACAAAACTCCAACTCGGTTTTCTGATGATACCAAGTAGAGACTCTGAAGCTTGTCCTTAATGCAAAGCTATTGCACATTTCCCACTTTAATCAGGCTAGAGAAAGTTTCCTATATTTGCCTGTGCTATTGATTTGTGCAAAGTTTGTTGAAAGTCCAGTTCCCATTGAAAACATTTTACTGGGTGGTAAAGTGTTGCCCTTGCCTTAGGTTGCATGCAGTCTTTAGAATCTGCCGCGGCAAAAAGCCTCGTCCTGCTATGTGACCTGGCAAAGAAGCCAGTTTAAGCGTCAAAGATTCCTTGCGAGTCTTGACGACACTACTAAGCGTGAGTGTGTTTGCTAAAGCTTTCTAGCCATATTAGGAAAAGTTTGGAGATGCTGGGGGTTGAACCCAGAACCTCATACATGAGAAGCATGCGCTCTACCACTGAGCTACATTCCCAAAAGTCTCCTAGTGGGATGGAGCACTGACAAGTAATTCTTTCACCGAGTGACTGCAGGAACCACATAAGGAGAAGGAAAAGTAGTCACCTGTAGAAAGTGCATCCTTTGCACGTAAACCCAGGCCATGGAGATGCCGGGGATTGAACCCGGGGCCTCACACATGCAAAGCGTGCGCTCTACCACTGAGCTACATCCCCGTTATTTGCACCACTTTCAGAAACTTGCAGGAAACGGGTCAAGATTTTTGCAGACAAGGGTTGGCATTTATTCAAATCGCTGAACCACCTTGAGAAAAAAAATTTGTGAATTCTTAGAGATACATCAGCTGACCTATTCAAGCTTCCGGCACGACACTCCAACTCGGTTTTCTGATGATACCAAGTAGAGACTCTGAAGCTTGTCCTTAATGCAAAGCTATTGCACATTTCCCACTTTAATCAGGCTAGAGAAAGTTTCCTATATTTGCCTGTGCTATTGATTTGTGCAAAGTTTGTTGAAAGTCCAGTTCCCATTGAAAACATTTTACTGGGTGGTAAAGTGTTGCCCTTGCCTTAGGTTGCATGCAGTCTTTAGAATCTGCCGCGGCAAAAAGCCTCGTCCTGCTATGTGACCTGGCAAAGAAGCCAGTTTAAAGGGAACCTGTCACCTGAATTTGGCGGGACCAGTTTTGGGTCATATGGGCGGGGTTTTCGGGTGTTTGATTCACCCTTTCCTTACCCGCTGGCTGCATGCTGGCCGCAATATTGGATTGAAGTTCATTCTCTGTCCTCCATAGTACACACCTGTGTAAGGCAATATTGCCTTGCCCTGGCGTGTACTCCGGAGGACAGAGAATGAACTTCAATCCAATATTGCGACCAGCATGCAGCCAGCTGGTAAGGAAAGGGTGAATCAAACACTCGAAAACCCCGCCCATATGACCCAAAACTGGTCCTGCCAAATTCAGGTGACATGTTCCCTTTAAGCGTCAAAGATTCCTTGCGAGTCTTGACGACACTACTAAGCGTGAGTGTGTTTGCTAAAGCTATCTAGCCATATTAGGAAAAGTTTGGAGATGCTGGGGGTTGAACCCAGGACCTCATACATGCGAAGCATGCGCTCTACCACTGAGCTACATCCCCAAAAGTCTCCTAGTGGGATGGAGCACTGACAAGTAATTCTTTCACCGAGTGACTGCAGGAACCACATAAGGAGAAGGAAAAGTAGTCACCTGAAGGAAGTGCGTCCTTTGCACGTAAACCCAGGCCATGGAGATGCCGGGGATTGAACCCGGGGCCTCACACATGCAAAGCGTGCGCTCTACCACTGAGATACATCCCCGTTATTTGCACCACTTTCAGAAACTTGCAGGAAACGGGTCAAGATTTTTGCAGACAAGGGTTGGCATTTATTCAAATCGCTGAACCACCTTGAGAAAAAAACTGTGAATTCTTAGAGATACATCAGCTGACCTATTCAAGCTTCCGACACGACACTCCAACTCGGTTTTCTGATGATACCAAGTAGAGACTCTGAAGCTTGTCCTTAATGCAAAGCTATTGCACATTTCCCACTTTAATCAGGCTAGAGAAAGTTTCCTATATTTGCCTGTGCTATTGATTTGTGCAAAGTTTGTTGAAAGTCCAGTTCCCATTGAAAACATTTTACTGGGTGGTAAACTGTTGCCCTTGCCTTAGGTTGCATGCAGTCTTTAGAATCTGCCGCGGCAAAAAGCCTCGTCCTGCTATGTGACCTGGCAAAGAAGCCAGTTTAAGCGTCAAAGATTCCTTGCGAGTCTTGACGACACTACTAAGCGTGAGTGTGTTTGCTAAAGCTTTCTAGCCATATTAGGAAAAGTTTGGAGATGCTGGGGGTTGAACCCAGGACCTCATACATGCGAAGCATGCGCTCTACCACTGAGCTACATCCCCAAAAGTCTCCTAGTGGGATGGAGCACTGACAAGTAATTCTTTCACCGAGTGACTGCAGGAACCACATAAGGAGAAGGAAAAGTAGTCACCTGTAGGAAGTGCATCCTTTGCACGTAAACCCAGGCCATGGAGATGCCGGGGATTGAACCCAGGGCCTCACACATGCAAAGCGTGCGCTCTACCACTGAGCTACATCCCCGTTATTTGCACCACTTTCAGAAACTTGCAGGAAACGGGTCAAGATTTTTGCAGACAAGGGTTGGCATTTATTCAAATCGCTGAACCACCTTGAGAAAAAAACTGTGAATTGTTAGAGATACATCAGCTGACCTATTCAAGCTTCCGACACGACACTCCAACTCGGTTTTCTGATGATACCAAGTAGAGACTCTGAAGCTTGTCCTTAATGCAAAGCTATTGCACATTTCCCACTTTAATCAGGCTAGAGAAAGTTTCCTATATTTGCCTGTGCTATTGATTTGTGCAAAGTTTGTTGAAAGTCCAGTTCCCATTGAAAACATTTTACTGGGTGGTAAACTGTTGCCCTTGCCTTAGGTTGCATGCAGTCTTTAGAATCTGCCACGGCAAAAAGCCTCGTCCTGCTATGTGACCTGGCAAAGAAGCCAGTTTAAGCGTCAAAGATTCCTTGCGAGTCTTGACGACACTACTAAGCGTGAGTGTGTTTGCTAAAGCTTTCTAGCCATATTAGGAAAAGTTTGGAGATGCTGGGGGTTGAACCCAGGACCTCATACATGCGAAGCATGCGCTCTACCACTGAGCTACATCCCCAAAAGTCTCCTAGTGGGATGGAGCACTGACAAGTAATTCTTTCACCGAGTGACTGCAGGAACCACATAAGGAGAAGGAAAAGTAGTCACCTGTAGGAAGTGCGTCCTTTGCACGTAAACCCAGGCCATGGAGATGCCGGGGATTGAACCCGGGGCCTCACACATGCAAAGCGTGCGCTCTACCACTGAGCTACATCCCCGTCATTTGCACCACTTTCAGAAACCTGCAGGAAACGGGTCAAGATTTTTGCAGACAAGGGTTGGCATTTATTCAAATCGCTGAACCACCTTGAGAAAAAAACTGTGAATTCTTAGAGATACATCAGCTGACCTATTCAAGCTTCCGACACGACACTCCAACTCGGTTTTCTGATGATACCAAGTAGAGACTCTGAAGCTTGTCCTTAATGCAAAGCTATTGCACATTTCCCACTTTAATCAGGCTAGAGAAAGTTTCCTATATTTGCCTGTGCTATTGATTTGTGCAAAGTTTGTTGAAAGTCCAGTTCCCATTGAAAACATTTTACTGGGTGGTAAACTGTTGCCCTTGCCTTAGGTTGCATGCAGTCTTTATAATCTGCCGCGGCAAAAAGCCTCGTCCTGCTATGTGACCTGGCAAAGAAGCCAGTTTAAGCGTCAAAGATTCCTTGCGAGTCTTGACGACACTACTAAGCGTGAGTGTGTTTGCTAAAGCTTTCTAGCCATATTAGGAAAAGTTTGGAGATGCTGGGGGTTGAACCCAGGACCTCATACATGCGAAGCATGCGCTCTACCACTGAGCTACATCCCCAAAAGTCTCCTAGTGGGATGGAGCACTGACAAGTAATTCTTTCACCGAGTGACTGCAGGAACCACATAAGGAGAAGGAAAAGTAGTCACCTGTAGGAAGTGCGTCCTTTGCACGTAAACCCAGGCCATAGAGATGCCGGGGATTGAACCCGGGGCCTCACACATGCAAAGCGTGCGCTCTACCACTGAGCTACATCCCCGTTATTTGCACCACTTTCAGAAACTTTCAGGAAACGGGTCAAGATTTTTGCAGACAAGGGTTGGCATTTATTCAAATCGCTGAACCACCTTGAGAAAAAAACTGTGAATTCTTAGAGATACATCAGCTGACCTATTCAAGCTTCCGGTACGACACTCCAACTCGGTTTTCTGATGATACCAAGTAGAGACTCTGAAGCTTGTCCTTAATGCAAAACTATTGCACATTTCCCACTTTAATCAGGCTAGAGAAAGTTTCCTATATTTGCCTGTGCTATTGATTTGTGCAAAGTTTGTTGAAAGTCCAGTTCCCATTGAAAACATTTTACTGGGTGGTAAAGTGTTGCCCTTGCCTTAGGTTGCATGCAGTCTTTAGAATCTGCCGTGGCAAAAAGCCTCGTCCTGCTATGTGACCTGGCAAAGAAGCCAGTTTAAGCGTCAAAGATTCCTTGCGAGTCTTGACGACACTACTAAGCGTGAGTGTGTTTGCTAAAGCTTTCTAGCCATATTAGGAAAAGTTTAGAGATGCTGGGGGTTGAACCCAGGACCTCATACATGCGAAGCATGCGCTCTACCACTGAGCTACATCCCCAAAAGTCTCCTAGTGGGATGGAGCACTGACAAGTAATTCTTTCACCGAGTGACTGCAGGAACCACATAAGGAGAAGGAAAAGTAGTCACCTGTAGGAAGTGCGTCCTTTGCACGTAAAACCAGGCCATGGAGATGCCGGGGATTGAACCCGGGGCCTCACACATGCAAAGCGTGCGCTCTACCACTGAGCTACATCCCCGTTATTTGCACCACTTTCAGAAAATTGCAGGAAACGGGTCAAGATTTTTGCAGACAAGGGTTGGCATTTATTCAAATCGCTGAACCACCTTGAGAAAAAAACTCTGTGAATTCTTAGAGATACATCAGCTGACCTATTCAAGCTTCCGGCACGACACTCCAACTCGGTTTTCTGATGATACCAAGTAGAGACTCTGAAGCTTGTCCTTAATGCAAAGCTATTGCACATTTCCCACTTTAATCAGGCTAGAGATAGTTTCCTATATTTGCCTGTGCTATTGATTTGTGCAAAGTTTGTTGAAAGTCCAGTTCCCATTGAAAACATTTTACTGGGTGGTAAAGTGTTGCCCTTGCCTTAGGTTGCATGCAGTCTTTAGAATCTGCCGCAGCAAAAAGCCTCGTCCTGCTATGTGACCTGGCAAAGAAGCCAGTTTAAGTGTCAAAGATGCCTTGCGAGTCTTGACGACACTAGTAAGCGTGAGTGTGTTTGCTAAAGCTTTCTAGCCATATTAGGAAAAGTTTGGAGATGCTGGGGGTTGAACCCAGGACCTCATACATGCGAAGCATGCGCTCTACCACTGAGCTACATCCCCAAAAGTCTCCCAGTGGGATGGAGCACTGACAAGTAATTCTTTCACCGAGTGACTGCAGGAACCACATAAGGAGAAGGAAAAGTAGTCACCTGTAGGAAGTGCGTCCTTTGCACGTAAAACCAGGCCATGGAGATGCCGGGGATTGAACCCGGGGCCTCACACATGCA
The DNA here is from genome assembly GCF_051348905.1 of Ranitomeya variabilis. Classification (NCBI taxonomy): domain Eukaryota; kingdom Metazoa; phylum Chordata; class Amphibia; order Anura; family Dendrobatidae; genus Ranitomeya; species Ranitomeya variabilis. The sequence continues at coordinate 832,530,343 of NC_135232.1, read as the reverse complement.
AAGCGTGCGCTCTACCACTGAGCTACATCCCCGTTATTTGCACCACTTTCTGAAAATTGCAGGAAACGGGTCAAGATTTTTGCAGACAAGGGTTGGCATTTATTCAAATCGCTGAACCACCTTGAGAAAAAAACTCTGTGAATTCTTAGAGATACATCAGCTGACCTATTCAAGCTTCCGGCACGACACTCCAACTCGGTTTTCTGATGATACCAAGTAGAGACTCTGAAGCTTGTCCTTAATGCAAAGCTATTGCACATTTCCCACTTTAATCAGGCTAGAGAAAGTTTCCTATATTTGCCTGTGCTATTGATTTGTGCAAAGTTTGTTGAAAGTCCAGTTCCCATTGAAAACATTTTACTGGGTGGTAAAGTGTTGCCCTTGCCTTAGGTTGCATGCAGTCTTTAGAATCTGCTGCGACAAAAAGCCTCGTCCTGCTATGTGACCTGGCAAAGAAGCCAGTTTAAGCGTCAAAGATTCCTTGCGAGTCTTGACGACACTACTAAGCGTGAGTGTGTTTGCTGAAGCTTTCTAGCCATATTAGGAAAAGTTTGGAGATGCTGGGGGTTGAAACCAGGACCTCATACATGCGAAGCATGCGCTCTACCACTGAGCTACATCCCCAAAAGTCTCCTAGTGGGATGGAGCACTGACAAGTAATTCTTTCACCGAGTGACTGCAGGAACCACATAAGGAGAAGGAAAAGTAGTCACCTGAAGGAAGTGCGTCCTTTGCACGTAAACCCAGGCCATGGAGATGTCGGGGATTGAACCCGGGGCCTCACACATTTATTTATTCAAATCGCTGAACCACCTTGAGAAAAAAACTCTGTGAATTCTTAGAGATACATCAGCTGACCAATTCAAGCTTCCGGCACGACACTCCAACTCGGTTTTCTGATGATACCAAGTAGAGACTCTGAAGCTTGTCCTTAATGCAAAGCTATTGCACATTTCCCACTTTAATCAGGCTAGAGAAAGTTTCCTATATTTGCCTGTGCTATTGATTTGTGCAAAGTTTGTTGAAAGTCCAGTTCCCATTGAAAACATTTTACTGGGTGGTAAAGTGTTGCCCTTGCCTTAGGTTGCATGCAGTCTTTAGAATCTGCCGCGGCAAAAAGCCTCGTCCTGCTATGTGACCTGGCAAAGAAGCCAGTTTAAGCGTCAAAGATTCCTTGCGAGTCTTGACGACACTACTAAGCGTGAGTGTGTTTGCTAAAGCTTTCTAGCCATATTAGGAAAAGTTTGGAGATGCTGGGGGTTGAACCCCGAACCTCATACATGAGAAGCATGCGCTCTATCACTGAGCTACATTCCCAAAAGTCTCCTAGTGGGATGGAGCACTGACAAGTAATTCTTTCACCGAGTGACTGCAGGAACCACATAAGGAGAAGGAAAAGTAGTCACCTGTAGAAAGTGCGTCCTTTGCACGTAAACCCAGGCCATGGAGATGCCGGGGATTGAACCCGGGGCCTCACACATGCAAAGCGTGCGCTCTACCACTGAGCTACATCCCCGTTATTTGCACCACTTTCAGAAACTTGCAGGAAACGGGTCAAGATTTTTGCAGACAAGGGTTGGCATTTATTCAAATCGCTGAACCACCTTGAGAAAAAAAATTTGTGAATTCTTAGAGATACATCAGCTGACCTATTCAAGCTTCCGGCACGACACTCCAACTCGGTTTTCTGATGATACCAAGTAGAGACTCTGAAGCTTGTCCTTAATGCAAAGCTATTGCACATTTCCCACTTTAATCAGGCTAGAGAAAGTTTCCTATATTTGCCTGTGCTATTGATTTGTGCAAAGTTTGTTGAAAGTCCAGTTCCCATTGAAAACATTTTACTGGGTGGTAAAGTGTTGCCCTTGCCTTAGGTTGCATGCAGTCTTTAGAATCTGCCGCGGCAAAAAGCCTCGTCCTGCTATGTGACCTGGCAAAGAAGCCAGTTTAAGCGTCAAAGATTCCTTGCGAGTCTTGACGACACTACTAAGCGTGAGTGTGTTTGCTAAAGCTATCTAGCCATATTAGGAAAAGTTTGGAGATGCTGGGGGTTGAACCCAGGACCTCATACATGCGAAGCATGCGCTCTACCACTGAGCTACATCCCCAAAAGTCTCCTAGTGGGATGGAGCACTGACAAGTAATTCTTTCACCGAGTGACTGCAGGAACCACATAAGGAGAAGGAAAAGTAGTCACCTGTAGAAAGTGCGTCCTTTGCACGTAAACCCAGGCCATGGAGATGCCGGGGATTGAACCCGGGGCCTCACACATGCAAAGCGTGCGCTCTACCACTGAGCTACATCCCCGTTATTTGCACCACTTTCAGAAACTTGCAGGAAACGGGTCAAGATTTTTGCAGACAAGGGTTGGCATTTATTCAAATCGCTGAACCACCTTGAGAAAAAAAATTTGTGAATTCTTAGAGATACATCAGCTGACCTATTCAAGCTTCCGGCACGACACTCCAACTCGGTTTTCTGATGATACCAAGTAGAGACTCTGAAGCTTGTCCTTAATGCAAAGCTATTGCACATTTCCCACTTTAATCAGGCTAGAGAAAGTTTCCTATATTTGCCTGTGCTATTGATTTGTGCAAAGTTTGTTGAAAGTCCAGTTCCCATTGAAAACATTTTACTGGGTGGTAAAGTGTTGCCCTTGCCTTAGGTTGCATGCAGTCTTTAGAATCTGCCGCGGCAAAAAGCCTCGTCCTGCTATGTGACCTGGCAAAGAAGCCAGTTTAAGCGTCAAAGATTCCTTGCGAGTCTTGACGACACTACTAAGCGTGAGTGTGTTTGCTAAAGCTATCTAGCCATATTAGGAAAAGTTTGGAGATGCTGGGGGTTGAACCCAGGACCTCATACATGCGAAGCATGCGCTCTACCACTGAGCTACATCCCCAAAAGTCTCCTAGTGGGATGGAGCACTGACAAGTAATTCTTTCACCGAGTGACTGCAGGAACCACATAAGGAGAAGGAAAAGTAGTCACCTGAAGGAAGTGCGTCCTTTGCACGTAAACCCAGGCCATGGAGATGCCGGGGATTGAACCCGGGGCCTCACACATGCAAAGCGTGCGCTCTACCACTGAGATACATCCCCGTTATTTGCACCACTTTCAGAAACTTGCAGGAAACGGGTCAAGATTTTTGCAGACAAGGGTTGGCATTTATTCAAATCGCTGAACCACCTTGAGAAAAAAAATTTGTGAATTCTTAGAGATACATCAGCTGACCTATTCAAGCTTCCGGCACGACACTCCAACTCGGTTTTCTGATGATACCAAGTAGAGACTCTGAAGCTTGTCCTTAATGCAAAGCTATTGCACATTTCCCACTTTAATCAGGCTAGAGAAAGTTTCCTATATTTGCCTGTGCTATTGATTTGTGCAAAGTTTGTTGAAAGTCCAGTTCCCATTGAAAACATTTTACTGGGTGGTAAAGTGTTGCCCTTGCCTTAGGTTGCATGCAGTCTTTAGAATCTGCCGCGGCAAAAAGCCTCGTCCTGCTATGTGACCTGGCAAAGAAGCCAGTTTAAGCGTCAAAGATTCCTTGCGAGTCTTGACGACACTACTAAGCGTGAGTGTGTTTGCTAAAGCTATCTAGCCATATTAGGAAAAGTTTGGAGATGCTGGGGGTTGAACCCAGGACCTCATACATGCGAAGCATGCGCTCTACCACTGAGCTACATCCCCAAAAGTCTCCTAGTGGGATGGAGCACTGACAAGTAATTCTTTCACCGAGTGACTGCAGGAACCACATAAGGAGAAGGAAAAGTAGTCACCTGAAGGAAGTGCGTCCTTTGCACGTAAACCCAGGCCATGGAGATGCCGGGGATTGAACCCGGGGCCTCACACATGCAAAGCGTGCGCTCTACCACTGAGATACATCCCCGTTATTTGCACCACTTTCAGAAACTTGCAGGAAACGGGTCAAGATTTTTGCAGACAAGGGTTGGCATTTATTCAAATCGCTGAACCACCTTGAGAAAAAAAATTTGTGAATTCTTAGAGATACATCAGCTGACCTATTCAAGCTTCCGGCACGACACTCCAACTCGGTTTTCTGATGATACCAAGTAGAGACTCTGAAGCTTGTCCTTAATGCAAAGCTATTGCACATTTCCCACTTTAATCAGGCTAGAGAAAGTTTCCTATATTTGCCTGTGCTATTGATTTGTGCAAAGTTTGTTGAAAGTCCAGTTCCCATTGAAAACATTTTACTGGGTGGTAAAGTGTTGCCCTTGCCTTAGGTTGCATGCAGTCTTTAGAATCTGCCGCGGCAAAAAGCCTCGTCCTGCTATGTGACCTGGCAAAGAAGCCAGTTTAAGCGTCAAAGATTCCTTGCGAGTCTTGACGACACTACTAAGCGTGAGTGTGTTTGCTAAAGCTATCTAGCCATATTAGGAAAAGTTTGGAGATGCTGGGGGTTGAACCCAGGACCTCATACATGCGAAGCATGCGCTCTACCACTGAGCTACATCCCCAAAAGTCTCCTAGTGGGATGGAGCACTGACAAGTAATTCTTTCACCGAGTGACTGCAGGAACCACATAAGGAGAAGGAAAAATAGTCACCTGTAGAAAGTGCGTCCTTTGCACGTAAACCCAGGCCATGGAGATGCCGGGGATTGAACCCGGGGCCTCACACATGCAAAGCGTGCGCTCTACCACTGAGCTACATCCCCGTTATTTGCACCACTTTCAGAAACTTGCAGGAAACGGGTCAAGATTTTTGCAGACAAGGGTTGGCATTTATTCAAATCGCTGAACCACCTTGAGAAAAAAAATTTGTGAATTCTTAGAGATACATCAGCTGACCTATTCAAGCTTCCGGCACGACACTCCAACTCGGTTTTCTGATGATACCAAGTAGAGACTCTGAAGCTTGTCCTTAATGCAAAGCTATTGCACATTTCCCACTTTAATCAGGCTAGAGAAAGTTTCCTATATTTGCCTGTGCTATTGATTTGTGCAAAGTTTGTTGAAAGTCCAGTTCCCATTGAAAACATTTTACTGGGTGGTAAAGTGTTGCCCTTGCCTTAGGTTGCATGCAGTCTTTAGAATCTGCCGCGGCAAAAAGCCTCGTCCTGCTATGTGACCTGGCAAAGAAGCCAGTTTAAGCGTCAAAGATTCCTTGCGAGTCTTGACGACACTACTAAGCGTGAGTGTGTTTGCTAAAGCTATCTAGCCATATTAGGAAAAGTTTGGAGATGCTGGGGGTTTAACCCAGGACCTCATACATGCGAAGCATGCGCTCTACCACTGAGCTACATCCCCAAAAGTCTCCTAGTGGGATGGAGCACTGACAAGTAATTCTTTCACCGAGTGACTGCAGGAACCACATAAGGAGAAGGAAAAGTAGTCACCTGAAGGAAGTGCGTCCTTTGCACGTAAACCCAGGCCATGGAGATGCCGGGGATTGAACCCGGGGCCTCACACATGCAAAGCGTGCGCTCTACCACTGAGATACATCCCCGTTATTTGCACCACTTTCAGAAACTTGCAGGAAACGGGTCAAGATTTTTGCAGACAAGGGTTGGCATTTATTCAAATCGCTGAACCACCTTGAGAAAAAAAATTTGTGAATTCTTAGAGATACATCAGCTGACCTATTCAAGCTTCCGGCACGACACTCCAACTCGGTTTTCTGATGATACCAAGTAGAGACTCTGAAGCTTGTCCTTAATGCAAAGCTATTGCACATTTCCCACTTTAATCAGGCTAGAGAAAGTTTCCTATATTTGCCTGTGCTATTGATTTGTGCAAAGTTTGTTGAAAGTCCAGTTCCCATTGAAAACATTTTACTGGGTGGTAAAGTGTTGCCCTTGCCTTAGGTTGCATGCAGTCTTTAGAATCTGCCGCGGCAAAAAGCCTCGTCCTGCTATGTGACCTGGCAAAGAAGCCAGTTTAAGCGTCAAAGATTCCTTGCGAGTCTTGACGACACTACTAAGCGTGAGTGTGTTTGCTAAAGCTATCTAGCCATATTAGGAAAAGTTTGGAGATGCTGGGGGTTGAACCCAGGACCTCATACATGCGAAGCATGCGCTCTACCACTGAGCTACATCCCCAAAAGTCTCCTAGTGGGATGGAGCACTGACAAGTAATTCTTTCACCGAGTGACTGCAGGAACCACATAAGGAGAAGGAAAAATAGTCACCTGTAGAAAGTGCGTCCTTTGCACGTAAACCCAGGCCATGGAGATGCCGGGGATTGAACCCGGGGCCTCACACATGCAAAGCGTGCGCTCTACCACTGAGCTACATCCCCGTTATTTGCACCACTTTCAGAAACTTGCAGGAAACGGGTCAAGATTTTTGCAGACAAGGGTTGGCATTTATTCAAATCGCTGAACCACCTTGAGAAAAAAAATTTGTGAATTCTTAGAGATACATCAGCTGACCTATTCAAGCTTCCGGCACGACACTCCAACTCGGTTTTCTGATGATATCAAGTAGAGACTCTGAAGCTTGTCCTTAATGCAAAGCTATTGCACATTTCCCACTTTAATCAGGCTAGAGAAAGTTTCCTATATTTGCCTGTGCTATTGATTTGTGCAAAGTTTGTTGAAAGTCCAGTTCCCATTGAAAACATTTTACTGGGTGGTAAAGTGTTGCCCTTGCCTTAGGTTGCATGCAGTCTTTAGAATCTGCCGCGGCAAAAAGCCTCGTCCTGCTATGTGACCTGGCAAAGAAGCCAGTTTAAGCGTCAAAGATTCCTTGCGAGTCTTGACGACACTACTAAGCGTGAGTGTGTTTGCTAAAGCTATCTAGCCATATTAGGAAAAGTTTGGAGATGCTGGGGGTTGAACCCAGGACCTCATACATGCGAAGCATGCGCTCTACCACTGAGCTACATCCCCAAAAGTCTCCTAGTGGGATGGAGCACTGACAAGTAATTCTTTCACCGAGTGACTGCAGGAACCACATAAGGAGAAGGAAAAGTAGTCACCTGAAGGAAGTGCGTCCTTTGCACGTAAACCCAGGCCATGGAGATGCCGGGGATTGAACCCGGGGCCTCACACATGCAAAGCGTGCGCTCTACCACTGAGATACATCCCCGTTATTTGCACCACTTTCAGAAACTTGCAGGAAACGGGTCAAGATTTTTGCAGCCAAGGGTTGGCATTTATTCAAATCGCTGAACCACCTTGAGAAAAAAACTGTGAATTCTTAGAGATACATCAGCTGACCTATTCAAGCTTCCGACACGACACTCCAACTCGGTTTTCTGATGATACCAAGTAGAGACTCTGAAGCTTGTCCTTAATGCAAAGCTATTGCACATTTCCCACTTTAATCAGGCTAGAGAAAGTTTCCTATATTTGCCTGTGCTATTGATTTGTGCAAAGTTTGTTGAAAGTCCAGTTCCCATTGAAAACATTTTACTGGGTGGTAAAGTGTTGCCCTTGCCTTAGGTTGCATGCAGTCTTTAGAATCTGCCGCAGCAAAAAGCCTCGTCCTGCTATGTGACCTGGCAAAGAAGCCAGTTTAAGTGTCAAAGATGCCTTGCGAGTCTTGACGACACTAGTAAGCGTGAGTGTGTTTGCTAAAGCTTTCTAGCCATATTAGGAAAAGTTTGGAGATGCTGGGGGTTGAACCCAGGACCTCATACATGCGAAGCATGCGCTCTACCACTGAGCTACATCCCCAAAAGTCTCCCAGTGGGATGGAGCACTGACAAGTAATTCTTTCACCGAGTGACTGCAGGAACCACATAAGGAGAAGGAAAAGTAGTCACCTGTAGGAAGTGCGTCCTTTGCACGTAAAACCAGGCCATGGAGATGCCGGGGATTGAACCCGGGGCCTCACACATGCAAAGCGTGCGCTCTACCACTGAGCTACATCCCCGTTATTTGCACCACTTTCTGAAAATTGCAGGAAACGGGTCAAGATTTTTGCAGACAAGGGTTGGCATTTATTCAAATCGCTGAACCACCTTGAGAAAAAAACTCTGTGAATTCTTAGAGATACATCAGCTGACCTATTCAAGCTTCCGGCACGACACTCCAACTCGGTTTTCTGATGATACCAAGTAGAGACTCTGAAGCTTGTCCTTAATGCAAAGCTATTGCACATTTCCCACTTTAATCAGGCTAGAGAAAGTTTCCTATATTTGCCTGTGCTATTGATTTGTGCAAAGTTTGTTGAAAGTCCAGTTCCCATTGAAAACATTTTACTGGGTGGTAAAGTGTTGCCCTTGCCTTAGGTTGCATGCAGTCTTTAGAATCTGCTGCGACAAAAAGCCTCGTCCTGCTATGTGACCTGGCAAAGAAGCCAGTTTAAGCGTCAAAGATTCCTTGCGAGTCTTGACGACACTACTAAGCGTGAGTGTGTTTGCTGAAGCTTTCTAGCCATATTAGGAAAAGTTTGGAGATGCTGGGGGTTGAAACCAGGACCTCATACATGCGAAGCATGCGCTCTACCACTGAGCTACATCCCCAAAAGTCTCCTAGTGGGATGGAGCACTGACAAGTAATTCTTTCACCGAGTGACTGCAGGAACCACATAAGGAGAAGGAAAAGTAGTCACCTGAAGGAAGTGCGTCCTTTGCACGTAAACCCAGGCCATGGAGATGTCGGGGATTGAACCCGGGGCCTCACACATTTATTTATTCAAATCGCTGAACCACCTTGAGAAAAAAACTCTGTGAATTCTTAGAGATACATCAGCTGACCAATTCAAGCTTCCGGCACGACACTCCAACTCGGTTTTCTGATGATACCAAGTAGAGACTCTGAAGCTTGTCCTTAATGCAAAGCTATTGCACATTTCCCACTTTAATCAGGCTAGAGAAAGTTTCCTATATTTGCCTGTGCTATTGATTTGTGCAAAGTTTGTTGAAAGTCCAGTTCCCATTGAAAACATTTTACTGGGTGGTAAAGTGTTGCCCTTGCCTTAGGTTGCATGCAGTCTTTAGAATCTGCCGCGGCAAAAAGCCTCGTCCTGCTATGTGACCTGGCAAAGAAGCCAGTTTAAGCGTCAAAGATTCCTTGCGAGTCTTGACGACACTACTAAGCGTGAGTGTGTTTGCTAAAGCTTTCTAGCCATATTAGGAAAAGTTTGGAGATGCTGGGGGTTGAACCCCGAACCTCATACATGAGAAGCATGCGCTCTATCACTGAGCTACATTCCCAAAAGTCTCCTAGTGGGATGGAGCACTGACAAGTAATTCTTTCACCGAGTGACTGCAGGAACCACATAAGGAGAAGGAAAAGTAGTCACCTGTAGAAAGTGCGTCCTTTGCACGTAAACCCAGGCCATGGAGATGCCGGGGATTGAACCCGGGGCCTCACACATGCAAAGCGTGCGCTCTACCACTGAGCTACATCCCCGTTATTTGCACCACTTTCAGAAACTTGCAGGAAACGGGTCAAGATTTTTGCAGACAAGGGTTGGCATTTATTCAAATCGCTGAACCACCTTGAGAAAAAAAATTTGTGAATTCTTAGAGATACATCAGCTGACCTATTCAAGCTTCCGGCACGACACTCCAACTCGGTTTTCTGATGATACCAAGTAGAGACTCTGAAGCTTGTCCTTAATGCAAAGCTATTGCACATTTCCCACTTTAATCAGGCTAGAGAAAGTTTCCTATATTTGCCTGTGCTATTGATTTGTGCAAAGTTTGTTGAAAGTCCAGTTCCCATTGAAAACATTTTACTGGGTGGTAAAGTGTTGCCCTTGCCTTAGGTTGCATGCAGTCTTTAGAATCTGCCGCGGCAAAAAGCCTCGTCCTGCTATGTGACCTGGCAAAGAAGCCAGTTTAAGCGTCAAAGATTCCTTGCGAGTCTTGACGACACTACTAAGCGTGAGTGTGTTTGCTAAAGCTATCTAGCCATATTAGGAAAAGTTTGGAGATGCTGGGGGTTGAACCCAGGACCTCATACATGCGAAGCATGCGCTCTACCACTGAGCTACATCCCCAAAAGTCTCCTAGTGGGATGGAGCACTGACAAGTAATTCTTTCACCGAGTGACTGCAGGAACCACATAAGGAGAAGGAAAAGTAGTCACCTGTAGAAAGTGCGTCCTTTGCACGTAAACCCAGGCCATGGAGATGCCGGGGATTGAACCCGGGGCCTCACACATGCAAAGCGTGCGCTCTACCACTGAGCTACATCCCCGTTATTTGCACCACTTTCAGAAACTTGCAGGAAACGGGTCAAGATTTTTGCAGACAAGGGTTGGCATTTATTCAAATCGCTGAACCACCTTGAGAAAAAAAATTTGTGAATTCTTAGAGATACATCAGCTGACCTATTCAAGCTTCCGGCACGACACTCCAACTCGGTTTTCTGATGATACCAAGTAGAGACTCTGAAGCTTGTCCTTAATGCAAAGCTATTGCACATTTCCCACTTTAATCAGGCTAGAGAAAGTTTCCTATATTTGCCTGTGCTATTGATTTGTGCAAAGTTTGTTGAAAGTCCAGTTCCCATTGAAAACATTTTACTGGGTGGTAAAGTGTTGCCCTTGCCTTAGGTTGCATGCAGTCTTTAGAATCTGCCGCGGCAAAAAGCCTCGTCCTGCTATGTGACCTGGCAAAGAAGCCAGTTTAAGCGTCAAAGATTCCTTGCGAGTCTTGACGACACTACTAAGCGTGAGTGTGTTTGCTAAAGCTATCTAGCCATATTAGGAAAAGTTTGGAGATGCTGGGGGTTGAACCCAGGACCTCATACATGCGAAGCATGCGCTCTACCACTGAGCTACATCCCCAAAAGTCTCCTAGTGGGATGGAGCACTGACAAGTAATTCTTTCACCGAGTGACTGCAGGAACCACATAAGGAGAAGGAAAAGTAGTCACCTGAAGGAAGTGCGTCCTTTGCACGTAAACCCAGGCCATGGAGATGCCGGGGATTGAACCCGGGGCCTCACACATGCAAAGCGTGCGCTCTACCACTGAGATACATCCCCGTTATTTGCACCACTTTCAGAAACTTGCAGGAAACGGGTCAAGATTTTTGCAGACAAGGGTTGGCATTTATTCAAATCGCTGAACCACCTTGAGAAAAAAAATTTGTGAATTCTTAGAGATACATCAGCTGACCTATTCAAGCTTCCGGCACGACACTCCAACTCGGTTTTCTGATGATACCAAGTAGAGACTCTGAAGCTTGTCCTTAATGCAAAGCTATTGCACATTTCCCACTTTAATCAGGCTAGAGAAAGTTTCCTATATTTGCCTGTGCTATTGATTTGTGCAAAGTTTGTTGAAAGTCCAGTTCCCATTGAAAACATTTTACTGGGTGGTAAAGTGTTGCCCTTGCCTTAGGTTGCATGCAGTCTTTAGAATCTGCCGCGGCAAAAAGCCTCGTCCTGCTATGTGACCTGGCAAAGAAGCCAGTTTAAGCGTCAAAGATTCCTTGCGAGTCTTGACGACACTACTAAGCGTGAGTGTGTTTGCTAAAGCTATCTAGCCATATTAGGAAAAGTTTGGAGATGCTGGGGGTTGAACCCAGGACCTCATACATGCGAAGCATGCGCTCTACCACTGAGCTACATCCCCAAAAGTCTCCTAGTGGGATGGAGCACTGACAAGTAATTCTTTCACCGAGTGACTGCAGGAACCACATAAGGAGAAGGAAAAGTAGTCACCTGAAGGAAGTGCGTCCTTTGCACGTAAACCCAGGCCATGGAGATGCCGGGGATTGAACCCGGGGCCTCACACATGCAAAGCGTGCGCTCTACCACTGAGATACATCCCCGTTATTTGCACCACTTTCAGAAACTTGCAGGAAACGGGTCAAGATTTTTGCAGACAAGGGTTGGCATTTATTCAAATCGCTGAACCACCTTGAGAAAAAAAATTTGTGAATTCTTAGAGATACATCAGCTGACCTATTCAAGCTTCCGGCACGACACTCCAACTCGGTTTTCTGATGATACCAAGTAGAGACTCTGAAGCTTGTCCTTAATGCAAAGCTATTGCACATTTCCCACTTTAATCAGGCTAGAGAAAGTTTCCTATATTTGCCTGTGCTATTGATTTGTGCAAAGTTTGTTGAAAGTCCAGTTCCCATTGAAAACATTTTACTGGGTGGTAAAGTGTTGCCCTTGCCTTAGGTTGCATGCAGTCTTTAGAATCTGCCGCGGCAAAAAGCCTCGTCCTGCTATGTGACCTGGCAAAGAAGCCAGTTTAAGCGTCAAAGATTCCTTGCGAGTCTTGACGACACTACTAAGCGTGAGTGTGTTTGCTAAAGCTATCTAGCCATATTAGGCAAAGTTTGGAGATGCTGGGGGTTGAACCCAGGACCTCATACATGCGAAGCATGCGCTCTACCACTGAGCTACATCCCCAAAAGTCTCCTAGTGGGATGGAGCACTGACAAGTAATTCTTTCACCGAGTGACTGCAGGAACCACATAAGGAGAAGGAAAAATAGTCACCTGTAGAAAGTGCGTCCTTTGCACGTAAACCCAGGCCATGGAGATGCCGGGGATTGAACCCGGGGCCTCACACATGCAAAGCGTGCGCTCTACCACTGAGCTACATCCCCGTTATTTGCACCACTTTCAGAAACTTGCAGGAAACGGGTCAAGATTTTTGCAGACAAGGGTTGGCATTTATTCAAATCGCTGAACCACCTTGAGAAAAAAAATTTGTGAATTCTTAGAGATACATCAGCTGACCTATTCAAGCTTCCGGCACGACACTCCAACTCGGTTTTCTGATGATACCAAGTAGAGACTCTGAAGCTTGTCCTTAATGCAAAGCTATTGCACATTTCCCACTTTAATCAGGCTAGAGAAAGTTTCCTATATTTGCCTGTGCTATTGATTTGTGCAAAGTTTGTTGAAAGTCCAGTTCCCATTGAAAACATTTTACTGGGTGGTAAAGTGTTGCCCTTGCCTTAGGTTGCATGCAGTCTTTAGAATCTGCCGCGGCAAAAAGCCTCGTCCTGCTATGTGACCTGGCAAAGAAGCCAGTTTAAGCGTCAAAGATTCCTTGCGAGTCTTGACGACACTACTAAGCGTGAGTGTGTTTGCTAAAGCTATCTAGCCATATTAGGAAAAGTTTGGAGATGCTGGGGGTTTAACCCAGGACCTCATACATGCGAAGCATGCGCTCTACCACTGAGCTACATCCCCAAAAGTCTCCTAGTGGGATGGAGCACTGACAAGTAATTCTTTCACCGAGTGACTGCAGGAACCACATAAGGAGAAGGAAAAGTAGTCACCTGAAGGAAGTGCGTCCTTTGCACGTAAACCCAGGCCATGGAGATGCCGGGGATTGAACCCGGGGCCTCACACATGCAAAGCGTGCGCTCTACCACTGAGATACATCCCCGTTATTTGCACCACTTTCAGAAACTTGCAGGAAACGGGTCAAGATTTTTGCAGACAAGGGTTGGCATTTATTCAAATCGCTGAACCACCTTGAGAAAAAAAATTTGTGAATTCTTAGAGATACATCAGCTGACCTATTCAAGCTTCCGGCACGACACTCCAACTCGGTTTTCTGATGATACCAAGTAGAGACTCTGAAGCTTGTCCTTAATGCAAAGCTATTGCACATTTCCCACTTTAATCAGGCTAGAGAAAGTTTCCTATATTTGCCTGTGCTATTGATTTGTGCAAAGTTTGTTGAAAGTCCAGTTCCCATTGAAAACATTTTACTGGGTGGTAAAGTGTTGCCCTTGCCTTAGGTTGCATGCAGTCTTTAGAATCTGCCGCGGCAAAAAGCCTCGTCCTGCTATGTGACCTGGCAAAGAAGCCAGTTTAAGCGTCAAAGATTCCTTGCGAGTCTTGACGACACTACTAAGCGTGAGTGTGTTTGCTAAAGCTATCTAGCCATATTAGGAAAAGTTTGGAGATGCTGGGGGTTGAACCCAGGACCTCATACATGCGAAGCATGCGCTCTACCACTGAGCTACATCCCCAAAAGTCTCCTAGTGGGATGGAGCACTGACAAGTAATTCTTTCACCGAGTGACTGCAGGAACCACATAAGGAGAAGGAAAAATAGTCACCTGTAGAAAGTGCGTCCTTTGCACGTAAACCCAGGCCATGGAGATGCCGGGGATTGAACCCGGGGCCTCACACATGCAAAGCGTGCGCTCTACCACTGAGCTACATCCCCGTTATTTGCACCACTTTCAGAAACTTGCAGGAAACGGGTCAAGATTTTTGCAGACAAGGGTTGGCATTTATTCAAATCGCTGAACCACCTTGAGAAAAAAAATTTGTGAATTCTTAGAGATACATCAGCTGACCTATTCAAGCTTCCGGCACGACACTCCAACTCGGTTTTCTGATGATATCAAGTAGAGACTCTGAAGCTTGTCCTTAATGCAAAGCTATTGCACATTTCCCACTTTAATCAGGCTAGAGAAAGTTTCCTATATTTGCCTGTGCTATTGATTTGTGCAAAGTTTGTTGAAAGTCCAGTTCCCATTGAAAACATTTTACTGGGTGGTAAAGTGTTGCCCTTGCCTTAGGTTGCATGCAGTCTTTAGAATCTGCCGCGGCAAAAAGCCTCGTCCTGCTATGTGACCTGGCAAAGAAGCCAGTTTAAGCGTCAAAGATTCCTTGCGAGTCTTGACGACACTACTAAGCGTGAGTGTGTTTGCTAAAGCTATCTAGCCATATTAGGAAAAGTTTGGAGATGCTGGGGGTTGAACCCAGGACCTCATACATGCGAAGCATGTGCTCTACCACTGAGCTACATCCCCAAAAGTCTCCTAGTGGGATGGAGCACTGACAAGTAATTCTTTCACCGAGTGACTGCAGGAACCACATAAGGAGAAGGAAAAGTAGTCACCTGAAGGAAGTGCGTCCTTTGCACGTAAACCCAGGCCATGGAGATGCCGGGGATTGAACCCGGGGCCTCACACATGCAAAGCGTGCGCTCTACCACTGAGATACATCCCCGTTATTTGCACCACTTTCAGAAACTTGCAGGAAACGGGTCAAGATTTTTGCAGCCAAGGGTTGGCATTTATTCAAATCGCTGAACCACCTTGAGAAAAAAACTGTGAATTCTTAGAGATACATCAGCTGACCTATTCAAGCTTCCGACACGACACTCCAACTCGGTTTTCTGATGATACCAAGTAGAGACTCTGAAGCTTGTCCTTAATGCAAAGCTATTGCACATTTCCCACTTTAATCAGGCTAGAGAAAGTTTCCTATATTTGCCTGTGCTATTGATTTGTGCAAAGTTTGTTGAAAGTCCAGTTCCCATTGAAAACATTTTACTGGGTGGTAAACTGTTGCCCTTGCCTTAGGTTGCATGCAGTCTTTAGAATCTGCCGCGGCAAAAAGCCTCGTCCTGCTATGTGACCTGGCAAAGAAGCCAGTTTAAGCGTCAAAGATTCCTTGCGAGTCTTGACGACACTACTAAGCGTGAGTGTGTTTGCTAAAGCTTTCTAGCCATATTAGGAAAAGTTTGGAGATGCTGGGGGTTGAACCCAGGACCTCATACATGCGAAGCATGCGCTCTACCACTGAGCTACATCCCCAAAAGTCTCCTAGTGGGATGGAGCACTGACAAGTAATTCTTTCACCGAGTGACTGCAGGAACCACATAAGGAGAAGGAAAAGTAGTCACCTGTAGGAAGTGCGTCCTTTGCACGTAAACCCAGGCCATGGAGATGCCGGGGATTGAACCCGGGGCCTCACACATGCAAAGCGTGCGCTCTACCACTGAGCTACATCCCCATTATTTGCACCACTTTCAGAAACTTGCAGGAAACGGGTCAAGATTTTTGCAGACAAGGGTTGGCATTTATTCAAATCGCTGAACCACCTTGAGAAAAAAACTGTGAATTCTTAGAGATACATCAGCTGACCTATTCAAGCTTCCGACACGACACTCCAACTCGGTTTTCTGATGATACCAAGTAGAGACTCTGAAGCTTGTCCTTAATGCAAAGCTATTGCACATTTCCCACTTTAATCAGGCTAGAGAAAGTTTCCTATATTTGCCTGTGCTATTGATTTGTGCAAAGTTTGTTGAAAGTCCAGTTCCCATTGAAAACATTTTACTGGGTGGTAAAGTGTTGCCCTTGCCTTAGGTTGCATGCAGTCTTTAGAATCTGCTGCGGCAAAAAGCCTCGTCCTGCTATGTGACCTGGCAAAGAAGCCAGTTTAAGCGTCAAAGATTCCTTGCGAGTCTTGACGACACTACTAAGAGGGAGAGTGTTTGCTAAAGCTTTCTAGCCATATTAGGAAAAGTTTGGAGATGCTGGGGGTTGAACCCAGGACCTCATACATGCGAAGCATGCGCTCTACCACTGAGCTACATTCCCAAAAGTCTCCTAGTGGGATGGAGCACTGACAAGTAATTCTTTCACCGAGTGACTGCAGGAACCACATAAGGAGAAGGAAAAGTAGTCACCTGTAGGAAGTGCGTCCTTTGCACGTAAACCCAGGCCATGGAGATGCCGGGGATTGAACCCGGGGCCTCACACATGCAAAGCGTGCGCTCTACCACTGAGCTACATCCCCATTATTTGCACCACTTTCAGAAACTTGCAGGAAACGGTTCAAGATTTTTGCAGACAAGGGTTGGCATTTATTCAAATCGCTGAACCACCTTGAGAAAAAAACTCTGTGAATTCTTAGAGATACATCAGCTGACCAATTCAAGCTTCCGGCACGACACTCCAACTCGGTTTTCTGATGATACCAAGTAGAGACTCTGAAGCTTGTCCTTAATGCAAAGCTATTGCACATTTCCCACTTTAATCAGGCTAGAGAAAGTTTCCTATATTTGCCTGTGCTATTGATTTGTGCAAAGTTTGTTGAAAGTCCAGTTCCCACTGAAAACATTTTACTGGGTGGTAAAGTGTTGCCCTTGCCTTAGGTTGCATGCAGTCTTTAGAATCTGCCGCGGCAAAAAGCCTCGTCCTGCTATGTGACCTGGCAAAGAAGCCAGTTTAAGCGTCAAAGATTCCTTGCGAGTCTTGACGACACTACTAAGCGTGAGTGTGTTTGCTAAAGCTATCTAGCCATATTAGGAAAAGTTTGGAGATGCTGGGGGTTGAACCCAGGACCTCATACATGCGAAGCATGCGCTCTACCACTGAGCTACATCCCCAAAAGTCTCCTAGTGGGATGGAGCACTGACAAGTAATTCTTTCACCGAGTGACTGCAGGAACCACATAAGGAGAAGGAAAAGTAGTCACCTGTAGGAAGTGCGTCCTTTGCACGTAAACCCAGGCCATGGAGATGCCGGGGATTGAACCCGGGGCCTCACACATGCAAAGCGTGCGCTCTACCACTGAGCTACATCCCCGTTATTTGCACCACTTTCTGAAAATTGCAGGAAACGGGTCAAGATTTTTGCAGCCAAGGGTTGGCATTTATTCAAATCGCTGAACCACCTTGAGAAAAAAACTGTGAATTCTTAGAGATACATCAGCTGACCTATTCAAGCTTCCGGCACGAGACTCCAACTCGGTTTTCTGATGATGCCAAGTAGAGACTCTGAAGCTTGTCCTTAATGCAAAGCTATTGCACATTTCCCACTTTAATCAGGCTAGAGAAAGTTTCCTATATTTGCCTGTGCTATTGATTTGTGCAAAGTTTGTTGAAAGTCCAGTTCCCATTGAAAACATTTTACTGGGTGGTAAAGTGTTGCCCTTGCCTTAGGTTGCATGCAGTCTTTAGAATCTGCTGCGACAAAAGGCCTCGTCCTGCTATGTGACCTGGCAAAGAAGCCAGTTTAAGCGTCAAAGATTCCTTGCGAGTCTTGACGACACTACTAAGCGTGAGTGTGTTTGCTGAAGCTTTCTAGCCATATTAGGAAAAGTTTGGAGATGCTGGGGGTTGAAACCAGGACCTCATACATGCGAAGCATGCGCTCTACCACTGAGCTACATCCCCAAAAGTCTCCTAGTGGGATGGAGCACTGACAAGTAATTCTTTCACCGAGTGACTGCAGGAACCACATAAGGAGAAGGAAAAGTAGTCACCTGAAGGAAGTGCGTCCTTTGCACGTAAACCCAGGCCATGGAGATGCCGGGGATTGAACCCGGGGC
Source organism: Ranitomeya variabilis (assembly GCF_051348905.1). Taxonomy (NCBI): domain Eukaryota; kingdom Metazoa; phylum Chordata; class Amphibia; order Anura; family Dendrobatidae; genus Ranitomeya; species Ranitomeya variabilis. The sequence goes on along the minus strand of NC_135232.1, from coordinate 832,512,366 downwards.
CTCACACATTTATTTATTCAAATCGCTGAACCACCTTGAGAAAAAAACTCTGTGAATTCTTAGAGATACATCAGCTGACCAATTCAAGCTTCCGGCACGACACTCCAACTCGGTTTTCTGATGATACCAAGTAGAGACTCTGAAGCTTGTCCTTAATGCAAAGCTATTGCACATTTCCCACTTTAATCAGGCTAGAGAAAGTTTCCTATATTTGCCTGTGCTATTGATTTGTGCAAAGTTTGTTGAAAGTCCAGTTCCCATTGAAAACATTTTACTGGGTGGTAAAGTGTTGCCCTTGCCTTAGGTTGCATGCAGTCTTTAGAATCTGCCGCGGCAAAAAGCCTCGTCCTGCTATGTGACCTGGCAAAGAAGCCAGTTTAAGCGTCAAAGATTCCTTGCGAGTCTTGACGACACTACTAAGCGTGAGTGTGTTTGCTAAAGCTTTCTAGCCATATTAGGAAAAGTTTGGAGATGCTGGGGGTTGAACCCAGAACCTCATACATGAGAAGCATGCGCTCTACCACTGAGCTACATTCCCAAAAGTCTCCTAGTGGGATGGAGCACTGACAAGTAATTCTTTCACCGAGTGACTGCAGGAACCACATAAGGAGAAGGAAAAGTAGTCACCTGTAGAAAGTGCGTCCTTTGCACGTAAACCCAGGCCATGGAGATGCCGGGGATTGAACCCGGGGCCTCACACATGCAAAGCGTGCGCTCTACCACTGAGCTACATCCCCGTTATTTGCACCACTTTCAGAAACTTGCAGGAAACGGGTCAAGATTTTTGCAGACAAGGGTTGGCATTTATTCAAATCGCTGAACCACCTTGAGAAAAAAAATTTGTGAATTCTTAGAGATACATCAGCTGACCTATTCAAGCTTCCGGCACGACACTCCAACTCGGTTTTCTGATGATACCAAGTAGAGACTCTGAAGCTTGTCCTTAATGCAAAGCTATTGCACATTTCCCACTTTAATCAGGCTAGAGAAAGTTTCCTATATTTGCCTGTGCTATTGATTTGTGCAAAGTTTGTTGAAAGTCCAGTTCCCATTGAAAACATTTTACTGGGTGGTAAAGTGTTGCCCTTGCCTTAGGTTGCATGCAGTCTTTAGAATCTGCCGCGGCAAAAAGCCTCGTCCTGCTATGTGACCTGGCAAAGAAGCCAGTTTAAGCGTCAAAGATTCCTTGCGAGTCTTGACGACACTACTAAGCGTGAGTGTGTTTGCTAAAGCTATCTAGCCATATTAGGAAAAGTTTGGAGATGCTGGGGGTTGAACCCAGGACCTCATACATGCGAAGCATGCGCTCCACCACTGAGCTACATCCCCAAAAGTCTGCTAGTGGGATGGAGCACTGACAAGTAATTCTTTCACCGAGTGACTGCAGGAACCACATAAGGAGAAGGAAAAGTAGTCACCTGTAGAAAGTGCGTCCTTTGCACGTAAACCCAGGCCATGGAGATGCCGGGGATTGAACCCGGGGCCTCACACATGCAAAGCGTGCGCTCTACCACTGAGCTACATCCCCGCTATTTGCACCACTTTCAGAAACTTGCAGGAAACGGGTCAAGATTTTTGCAGACAAGGGTTGGCATTTATTCAAATCGCTGAACCACCTTGAGAAAAAAAATTTGTGAATTCTTAGAGATACATCAGCTGACCTATTCAAGCTTCCGGCACGACACTCCAACTCGGTTTTCTGATGATACCAAGTAGAGACTCTGAAGCTTGTCCTTAATGCAAAGCTATTGCACATTTCCCACTTTAATCAGGCTAGAGAAAGTTTCCTATATTTGCCTGTGCTATTGATTTGTGCAAAGTTTGTTGAAAGTCCAGTTCCCATTGAAAACATTTTACTGGGTGGTAAAGTGTTGCCCTTGCCTTAGGTTGCATGCAGTCTTTAGAATCTGCCGCAGCAAAAAGCCTCGTCCTGCTATGTGACCTGGCAAAGAAGCCAGTTTAAGCGTCAAAGATTCCTTGCGAGTCTTGACGACACTACTAAGCGTGAGTGTGTTTGCTAAAGCTATCTAGCCATATTAGGAAAAGTTTGGAGATGCTGGGGGTTGAACCCAGGACCTCATACATGCGAAGCATGCGCTCTACCACTGAGCTACATCCCCAAAAGTCTCCTAGTGGGATGGAGCACTGACAAGTAATTCTTTCACCGAGTGACTGCAGGAACCACATAAGGAGAAGGAAAAGTAGTCACCTGAAGGAAGTGCGTCCTTTGCACGTAAACCCAGGCCATGGAGATGCCGGGGATTGAACCCGGGGCCTCACACATGCAAAGCGTGCGCTCTACCACTGAGATACATCCCCGTTATTTGCACCACTTTCAGAAACTTGCAGGAAACGGGTCAAGATTTTTGCAGACAAGGGTTGGCATTTATTCAAATCGCTGAACCACCTTGAGAAAAAAACTGTGAATTCTTAGAGATACATCAGCTGACCTATTCAAGCTTCCGACACGACACTCCAACTCGGTTTTCTGATGATACCAAGTAGAGACTCTGAAGCTTGTCCTTAATGCAAAGCTATTGCACATTTCCCACTTTAATCAGGCTAGAGAAAGTTTCCTATATTTGCCTGTGCTATTGATTTGTGCAAAGTTTGTTGAAAGTCCAGTTCCCATTGAAAACATTTTACTGGGTGGTAAACTGTTGCCCTTGCCTTAGGTTGCATGCAGTCTTTAGAATCTGCCGCGGCAAAAAGCCTCGTCCTGCTATGTGACCTGGCAAAGAAGCCAGTTTAAGCGTCAAAGATTCCTTGCGAGTCTTGACGACACTACTAAGCGTGAGTGTGTTTGCTAAAGCTTTCTAGCCATATTAGGAAAAGTTTGGAGATGCTGGGGGTTGAACCCAGGACCTCATACATGCGAAGCATGCGCTCTACCACTGAGCTACATCCCCAAAAGTCTCCTAGTGGGATGGAGCACTGACAAGTAATTCTTTCACCGAGTGACTGCAGGAACCACATAAGGAGAAGTAAAAGTAGTCACCTGTAGGAAGTGCGTCCTTTGCACGTAAACCCAGGCCATGGAGATGCCGGGGATTGAACCCGGGGCCTCACACATGCAAAGCGTGCGCTCTACCACTGAGCTACATCCCCATTATTTGCACCACTTTCAGAAACTTGCAGGAAACGGGTCAAGATTTTTGCAGACAAGGGTTGGCATTTATTCAAATCGCTGAACCACCTTGAGAAAAAAACTGTGAATTCTTAGAGATACATCAGCTGACCTATTCAAGCTTCCGACACGACACTCCAACTCGGTTTTCTGATGATACCAAGTAGAGACTCTGAAGCTTGTCCTTAATGCAAAGCTATTGCACATTTCCCACTTTAATCAGGCTAGAGAAAGTTTCCTATATTTGCCTGTGCTATTGATTTGTGCAAAGTTTGTTGAAAGTCCAGTTCCCATTGAAAACATTTTACTGGGTGGTAAAGTGTTGCCCTTGCCTTAGGTTGCATGCAGTCTTTAGAATCTGCTGCGGCAAAAAGCCTCGTCCTGCTATGTGACCTGGCAAAGAAGCCAGTTTAAGCGTCAAAGATTCCTTGCGAGTCTTGACGACACTACTAAGCGTGAGTGTGTTTGCTAAAGCTTTCTAGCCATATTAGGAAAAGTTTGGAGATGCTGGGGGTTGAACCCAGGACCTCATACATGCGAAGCATGCGCTCTACCACTGAGCTACATTCCCAAAAGTCTCCTAGTGGGATGGAGCACTGACAAGTAATTCTTTCACCGAGTGACTGCAGGAACCACATAAGGAGAAGGAAAAGTAGTCACCTGTAGGAAGTGCGTCCTTTGCACGTAAACCCAGGCCATGGAGATGCCGGGGATTGAACCCGGGGCCTCACACATGCAAAGCGTGCGCTCTACCACTGAGCTACATCCCCATTATTTGCACCACTTTCAGAAACTTGCAGGAAACGGTTCAAGATTTTTGCAGACAAGGGTTGGCATTTATTCAAATCGCTGAACCACCTTGAGAAAAAAACTCTGTGAATTCTTAGAGATACATCAGCTGACCAATTCAAGCTTCCGGCACGACACTCCAACTCGGTTTTCTGATGATACCAAGTAGAGACTCTGAAGCTTGTCCTTAATGCAAAGCTATTGCACATTTCCCACTTTAATCAGGCTAGAGAAAGTTTCCTATATTTGCCTGTGCTATTGATTTGTGCAAAGTTTGTTGAAAGTCCAGTTCCCACTGAAAACATTTTACTGGGTGGTAAAGTGTTGCCCTTGCCTTAGGTTGCATGCAGTCTTTAGAATCTGCCGCGGCAAAAAGCCTCGTCCTGCTATGTGACCTGGCAAAGAAGCCAGTTTAAGCGTCAAAGATTCCTTGCGAGTCTTGACGACACTACTAAGCGTGAGTGTGTTTGCTAAAGCTATCTAGCCATATTAGGAAAAGTTTGGAGATGCTGGGGGTTGAACCCAGGACCTCATACATGCGAAGCATGCGCTCTACCACTGAGCTACATCCCCAAAAGTCTCCTAGTGGGATGGAGCACTGACAAGTAATTCTTTCACCGAGTGACTGCAGGAACCACATAAGGAGAAGGAAAAGTAGTCACCTGTAGGAAGTGCGTCCTTTGCACGTAAACCCAGGCCATGGAGATGCCGGGGATTGAACCCGGGGCCTCACACATGCAAAGCGTGCGCTCTACCACTGAGCTACATCCCCGTTATTTGCACCACTTTCAGAAACTTGCAGGAAACGGGTCAAGATTTTTGCAGCCAAGGGTTGGCATTTATTCAAATCGCTGAACCACCTTGAGAAAAAAACTGTGAATTCTTAGAGATACATCAGCTGACCTATTCAAGCTTCCGACACAAAACTCCAACTCGGTTTTCTGATGATACCAAGTAGAGACTCTGAAGCTTGTCCTTATTGAAAAGCTATTGCACATTTCCCACTTTAATCAGGCTAGAGAAAGTTTCCTATATTTGCCTGTGCTATTGATTTGTGCAAAGTTTGTTGAAAGTCCAGTTCCCATTGAAAACATTTTACTGGGTGGTAAAGTGTTGCCCTTGCCTTAGGTTGCATGCAGTCTTTAGAATCTGCCGCAGCAAAAAGCCTCGTCCTGCTATGTGACCTGGCAAAGAAGCCAGTTTAAGTGTCAAAGATGCCTTGCGAGTCTTGACGACACTAGTAAGCGTGAGTGTGTTTGCTAAAGCTTTCTAGCCATATTAGGAAAAGTTTGGAGATGCTGGGGGTTGAACCCAGGACCTCATACATGCGAAGCATGCGCTCTACCACTGAGCTACATCCCCAAAAGTCTTCCAGTGGGATGGAGCACTGACAAGTAATTCTTTCACCGAGTGACTGCAGGAACCACATAAGGAGAAGGAAAAGTAGTCACCTGTAGGAAGTGCGTCCTTTGCACGTAAAACCAGGCCATGGAGATGCCGGGGATTGAACCCGGGGCCTCACACATGCAAAGCGTGCGCTCTACCACTGAGCTACATCCCCGTTATTTGCACCACTTTCTGAAAATTGCAGGAAACGGGTCAAGATTTTTGCAGACAAGGGTTGGCATTTATTTAAATCGCTGAACCACCTTGAGAAAAAAACTCTGTGAATTCTTAGAGATACATCAGCTGACCTATTCAAGCTTCCGGCACGAGACTCCAACTCGGTTTTCTGATGATGCCAAGTAGAGACTCTGAAGCTTGTCCTTAATGCAAAGCTATTGCACATTTCCCACTTTAATCAGGCTAGAGAAAGTTTCCTATATTTGCCTGTGCTATTGATTTGTGCAAAGTTTGTTGAAAGTCCAGTTCCCATTGAAAACATTTTACTGGGTGGTAAAGTGTTGCCCTTGCCTTAGGTTGCATGCAGTCTTTAGAATCTGCTGCGACAAAAGGCCTCGTCCTGCTATGTGACCTGGCAAAGAAGCCAGTTTAAGCGTCAAAGATTCCTTGCGAGTCTTGACGACACTACTAAGCGTGAGTGTGTTTGCTGAAGCTTTCTAGCCATATTAGGAAAAGTTTGGAGATGCTGGGGGTTGAAACCAGGACCTCATACATGCGAAGCATGCGCTCTACCACTGAGCTACATCCCCAAAAGTCTCCTAGTGGGATGGAGCACTGACAAGTAATTCTTTCACCGAGTGACTGCAGGAACCACATAAGGAGAAGGAAAAGTAGTCACCTGAAGGAAGTGCGTCCTTTGCACGTAAACCCAGGCCATGGAGATGCCGGGGATTGAACCCGGGGCCTCACACATGCAAAGCGTGCGCTCTACCACTGAGATACATCCCCGTTATTTGCACCACTTTCAGAAACTTGCAGGAAACGGGTCAAGATTTTTGCAGACAAGGGTTGGCATTTATTCAAATCGCTGAACCACCTTGAGAAAAAAACTGTGAATTCTTAGAGATACATCAGCTGACCTATTCAAGCTTCCGACACGACACTCCAACTCGGTTTTCTGATGATACCAAGTAGAGACTCTGAAGCTTGTCCTTAATGCAAAGCTATTGCACATTTCCCACTTTAATCAGGCTAGAGAAAGTTTCCTATATTTGCCTGTGCTATTGATTTGTGCAAAGTTTGTTGAAAGTCCAGTTCCCATTGAAAACATTTTACTGGGTGGTAAACTGTTGCCCTTGCCTTAGGTTGCATGCAGTCTTTAGAATCTGCCGCGGCAAAAAGCCTCGTCCTGCTATGTGACCTGGCAAAGAAGCCAGTTTAAGCGTCAAAGATTCCTTGCGAGTCTTGACGACACTACTAAGCGTGAGTGTGTTTGCTAAAGCTTTCTAGCCATATTAGGAAAAGTTTGGAGATGCTGGGGGTTGAACCCAGGACCTCATACATGCGAAGCATGCGCTCTACCACTGAGCTACATCCCCAAAAGTCTCCTAGTGGGATGGAGCACTGACAAGTAATTCTTTCACCGAGTGACTGCAGGAACCACATAAGGAGAAGTAAAAGTAGTCACCTGTAGGAAGTGCGTCCTTTGCACGTAAACCCAGGCCATGGAGATGCCGGGGATTGAACCCGGGGCCTCACACATGCAAAGCGTGCGCTCTACCACTGAGCTACATCCCCATTATTTGCACCACTTTCAGAAACTTGCAGGAAACGGGTCAAGATTTTTGCAGACAAGGGTTGGCATTTATTCAAATCGCTGAACCACCTTGAGAAAAAAACTGTGAATTCTTAGAGATACATCAGCTGACCTATTCAAGCTTCCGACACGACACTCCAACTCGGTTTTCTGATGATACCAAGTAGAGACTCTGAAGCTTGTCCTTAATGCAAAGCTATTGCACATTTCCCACTTTAATCAGGCTAGAGAAAGTTTCCTATATTTGCCTGTGCTATTGATTTGTGCAAAGTTTGTTGAAAGTCCAGTTCCCATTGAAAACATTTTACTGGGTGGTAAACTGTTGCCCTTGCCTTAGGTTGCATGCAGTCTTTAGAATCTGCCGCGGCAAAAAGCCTCGTCCTGCTATGTGACCTGGCAAAGAAGCCAGTTTAAGCGTCAAAGATTCCTTGCGAGTCTTGACGACACTACTAAGCGTGAGTGTGTTTGCTAAAGCTTTCTAGCCATATTAGGAAAAGTTTGGAGATGCTGGGGGTTGAACCCAGGACCTCATACATGCGAAGCATGCGCTCTACCACTGAGCTACATCCCCAAAAGTCTCCTAGTGGGATGGAGCACTGACAAGTAATTCTTTCACCGAGTGACTGCAGGAACCACATAAGGAGAAGGAAAAATAGTCACCTGTAGGAAGTGCGTCCTTTGCACGTAAAACCAGGCCATGGAGATGCCGGGGATTGAACTCGGGGCCTCACACATGCAAAGCGTGTGCTCTACCACTGAGCTACATCCCCGTTATTTGCACCACTTTCAGAAAATTGCAGGAAACGGGTCAAGATTTTTGCAGACAAGGGTTGGCATTTATTCAAATCGCTGAACCACCTTGAGAAAAAAAACTGTGAATTCTTAGAGATACATCAGCTGACCTATTCAAGCTTCCGGTACGACACTCCAACTCGGTTTTCTGATGATACCAAGTAGAGACTCTGAAGCTTGTCCTTAATGCAAAGCTATTGCACATTTCCCACTTTAATCAGGCTAGAGAAAGTTTCCTATATTTGCCTGTGCTATTGATTTGTGCAAAGTTTGTTGAAAGTCCAGTTCCCATTGAAAACATTTTACTGGGTGGTAAAGTGTTGCCCTTGCCTTAGGTTGCATGCAGTCTTTAGAATCTGCCGCGGCAAAAAGCCTCGTCCTGCTATGTGACCTGGCAAAGAAGCCAGTTTAAGCGTCAAAGATTCCTTGCGAGTCTTGACGACACTACTAAGCGTGAGTGTGTTTGCTAAAGCTTTCTAGCCATATTAGGAAAAGTTTGGAGATGCTGGGGGTTGAACCCAGGACCTCATACATGCGAAGCATGCGCTCTACCACTGAGCTACATCCCCAAAAGTCTCCTAGTGGGATGGAGCACTGACAAGTAATTCTTTCACCGAGTGACTGCAGGAACCACATAAGGAGAAGGAAAAGTAGTCACCTGTAGGAAGTGCGTCCTTTGCACGTAAAACCAGGCCATGGAGATGCCGGGGATTGAACCCGGGGCCTCACACATGCAAAGCGTGCGCTCTACCACTGAGCTACATCCCCGTTATTTGCACCACTTTCAGAAAATTGCAGGAAACGGGTCAAGATTTTTGCAGACAAGGGTTGGCATTTATTCAAATCGCTGAACCACCTTGAGAAAAAAACTCTGTGAATTCTTAGAGATACATCAGCTGACCTATTCAAGCTTCCGGCACGACACTCCAACTCGGTTTTCTGATGATACCAAGTAGAGACTCTGAAGCTTGTCCTTAATGCAACGCTATTGCACATTTCCCACTTTAATCAGGCTAGAGAAAGTTTCCTATATTTGCCTGTGCTATTGATTTGTGCAAAGTTTGTTGAAAGTCCAGTTCCCATTGAAAACATTTTACTGGGTGGTAAAGTGTTGCCCTTGCCTTAGGTTGCATGCAGTCTTTAGAATCTGCCGCAGCAAAAAGCCTCGTCCTGCTATGTGACCTGGCAAAGAAGCCAGTTTAAGCGTCAAAGATTCCTTGCGAGTCTTGACGACACTACTAAGCGTGAGTGTGTTTGCTAAAGCTTTCTAGCCATATTAGGAAAAGTTTGGAGATGCTGGGGGTTGAACCCAGGACCTCATACATGCGAAGCATGCGCTCTACCACTGAGCTACATCCCCAAAAGTCTCCCAGTGGGATGGAGCACTGACAAGTAATTCTTTCACCGAGTGACTGCAGGAACCACCTAAGGAGAAGGAAAAGTAGTCACCTGTAGGAAGTGCGTCCTTTGCACGTAAACCCAGGCCATGGAGATGCCGGGGATTGAAACCGGGGCCTCACACATGCAAAGCGTGCGCTCTACCACTGAGCTACATCCCCGTTATTTGCACCACTTTCAGAAAATTGCAGGAAACGGGTCAAGATTTTTGCAGACAAGGGTTGGCATTTATTCAAATCGCTGAACCACCTTGAGAAAAAAACTCTGTGAATTCTTAGAGATACATCAGCTGACCTATTCAAGCTTCCGGCACGACACTCCAACTCGGTTTTCTGATGATACCAAGTAGAGACTCTGAAGCTTGTCCTTAATGCAAAGCTATTGCACATTTCCCACTTTAATCAGGCTAGAGAAAGTTTCCTATATTTGCCTGTGCTATTGATTTGTGCAAAGTTTGTTGAAAGTCCAGTTCCCATTGAAAACATTTTACTGGGTGGTAAAGTGTTGCCCTTGCCTTAGGTTGCATGCAGTCTTTAGAATCTGCCGCGGCAAAAAGCCTCGTCCTGCTATGTGACCTGGCAAAGAAGCCAGTTTAAGCGTCAAAGATTCCTTGCGAGTCTTGACGACACTACTAAGCGTGAGTGTGTTTGCTAAAGCTTTCTAGCCATATTAGGAAAAGTTTGGAGATGCTGGGGGTTGAACCCAGGACCTCATACATGCGAAGCATGCGCTCTACCACTGAGCTACATCCCCAAAAGTCTCCTAGTGGGATGGAGCACTGACAAGTAATTCTTTCACCGAGTGACTGCAGGAACCACATAAGGAGAAGGAAAAGTAGTCACCTGTAGGAAGTGCGTCCTTTGCACGTAAAACCAGGCCATGGAGATGCCGGGGATTGAACCCGGGGCCTCACACATGCAAAGCGTGCGCTCTACCACTGAGCTACATCCCCGTTATTTGCACCACTTTCAGAAAATTGCAGGAAACGGGTCAAGATTTTTGCAGACAAGGGTTGGCATTTATTCAAATCGCTGAACCACCTTGAGAAAAAAACTCTGTGAATTCTTAGAGATACATCAGCTGACCTATTCAAGCTTCCGGCACGACACTCCAACTCGGTTTTCTGATGATACCAAGTAGAGACTCTGAAGCTTGTCCTTAATGCAAAGCTATTGCACATTTCCCACTTTAATCAGGCTAGAGAAAGTTTCCTATATTTGCCTGTGCTATTGATTTGTGCAAAGTTTGTTGAAAGTCCAGTTCCCATTGAAAACATTTTACTGGGTGGTAAAGTGTTGCCCTTGCCTTAGGTTGCATGCAGTCTTTAGAATCTGCCGCAGCAAAAAGCCTCGTCCTGCTATGTGACCTGGCAAAGAAGCCAGTTTAAGCGTCAAAGATTCCTTGCGAGTCTTGACGACACTACTAAGCGTGAGTGTGTTTGCTAAAGCTTTCTAGCCATATTAGGAAAAGTTTGGAGATGCTGGGGGTTGAACCCAGGACCTCATACATGCGAAGCATGCGCTCTACCACTGAGCTACATCCCCAAAAGTCTCCCAGTGGGATGGAGCACTGACAAGTAATTCTTTCACCGAGTGACTGCAGGAACCACATAAGGAGAAGGAAAAGTAGTCACCTGTAGGAAGTGCGTCCTTTGCACGTAAACCCAGGCCATGGAGATGCCGGGGAATGAACCCGGGGCCTCACACATGCAAAGCGTGCGCTCTACCACTGAGCTACATCCCCGTTATTTGCACCACTTTCAGAAAATTGCAGGAAACGGGTCAAGATTTTTGCAGACAAGGGTTGGCATTTATTCAAATCGCTGAACCACCTTGAGAAAAAAACTCTGTGAATTCTTAGAGATACATCAGCTGACCTATTCAAGCTTCCGGCACGACACTCCAACTCGGTTTTCTGATGATACCAAGTAGAGACTCTGAAGCTTGTCCTTAATGCAAAGCTATTGCACATTTCCCACTTTAATCAGGCTAGAGAAAGTTTCCTATATTTGCCTGTGCTATTGATTTGTGCAAAGTTTGTTGAAAGTCCAGTTCCCATTGAAAACATTTTACTGGGTGGTAAAGTGTTGCCCTTGCCTTAGGTTGCATGCAGTCTTTAGAATCTGCCGCAGCAAAAAGCCTCGTCCTGCTATGTGACCTGGCAAAGAAGCCAGTTTAAGCGTCAAAGATTTCTTGCGAGTCTTGACGACACTACTAAGCGTGAGTGTGTTTGCTAAAGCTTTCTAGCCATATTAGGAAAAGTTTGGAGATGCTGGGGGTTGAACCCAGGACCTCATACATGCGAAGCATGCGCTCTACCACTGAGCTACATCCCCAAAAGTCTCCCAGTGGGATGGAGCACTGACAAGTAATTCTTTCACCGAGTGACTGCAGGAACCACCTAAGGAGAAGGAAAAGTAGTCACCTGTAGGAAGTGCGTCCTTTGCACGTAAACCCAGGCCATGGAGATGCCGGGGATTGAACCCGGGGCCTCACACATGCAAAGCGTGCGCTCTACCACTGAGCTACATCCCCGTTATTTGCACCACTTTCAGAAAATTGCAGGAAACGGGTCAAGATTTTTGCAGACAAGGGTTGGCATTTATTCAAATCGCTGAACCACCTTGAGAAAAAAACTCTGTGAATTCTTAGAGATACATCAGCTGACCTATTCAAGCTTCCGGCACGACACTCCAACTCGGTTTTCTGATGATACCAAGTAGAGACTCTGAAGCTTGTCCTTAATGCAAAGCTATTGCACATTTCCCACTTTAATCAGGCTAGAGAAAGTTTCCTATATTTGCCTGTGCTATTGATTTGTGCAAAGTTTGTTGAAAGTCCAGTTCCCATTGAAAACATTTTACTGGGTGGTAAAGTGTTGCCCTTGCCTTAGGTTGCATGCAGTCTTTAGAATCTGCCGCGGCAAAAAGCCTCGTCCTGCTATGTGACCTGGCAAAGAAGCCAGTTTAAGCGTCAAAGATTCCTTGCGAGTCTTGACGACACTACTAAGCGTGAGTGTGTTTGCTAAAGCTTTCTAGCCATATTAGGAAAAGTTTGGAGATGCTGGGGGTTGAACCCAGGACCTCATACATGCGAAGCATGCGCTCTACCACTGAGCTACATCCCCAAAAGTCTCCTAGTGGGATGGAGCACTGACAAGTAATTCTTTCACCGAGTGACTGCAGGAACCACATAAGGAGAAGGAAAAGTAGTCACCTGTAGGAAGTGCGTCCTTTGCACGTAAAACCAGGCCATGGAGATGCCGGGGATTGAACCCGGGGCCTCACACATGCAAAGCGTGCGCTCTACCACTGAGCTACATCCCCGTTATTTGCACCACTTTCAGAAAATTGCAGGAAACGGGTCAAGATTTTTGCAGACAAGGGTTGGCATTTATTCAAATCGCTGAACCACCTTGAGAAAAAAACTCTGTGAATTCTTAGAGATACATCAGCTGACCTATTCAAGCTTCCGGCACGACACTCCAACTCGGTTTTCTGATGATACCAAGTAGAGACTCTGAAGCTTGTCCTTAATGCAAAGCTATTGCACATTTCCCACTTTAATCAGGCTAGAGAAAGTTTCCTATATTTGCCTGTGCTATTGATTTGTGCAAAGTTTGTTGAAAGTCCAGTTCCCATTGAAAACATTTTACTGGGTGGTAAAGTGTTGCCCTTGCCTTAGGTTGCATGCAGTCTTTAGAATCTGCCGCAGCAAAAAGCCTCGTCCTGCTATGTGACCTGGCAAAGAAGCCAGTTTAAGCGTCAAAGATTCCTTGCGAGTCTTGACGACACTACTAAGCGTGAGTGTGTTTGCTAAAGCTTTCTAGCCATATTAGGAAAAGTTTGGAGATGCTGGGGGTTGAACCCAGGACCTCATACATGCGAAGCATGCGCTCTACCACTGAGCTACATCCCCAAAAGTCTCCTAGTGGGATGGAGCACTGACAAGTAATTCTTTCACCGAGTGACTGCAGGAACCACATAAGGAGAAGGAAAAGTAGTCACCTGTAGGAAGTGCGTCCTTTGCACGTAAAACCAGGCCATGGAGATGCCGGGGATTGAACCCGGGGCCTCACACATGCAAAGCGTGCGCTCTACCACTGAGCTACATCCCCGTTATTTGCACCACTTTCAGAAAATTGCAGGAAACGGGTCAAGATTTTTGCAGACAAGGGTTGGCATTTATTCAAATCGCTGAACCACCTTGAGAAAAAAACTCTGTGAATTCTTAGAGATACATCAGCTGACCTATTCAAGCTTCCGGCACGACACTCCAACTCGGTTTTCTGATGATACCAAGTAGAGACTCTGAAGCTTGTCCTTAATGCAAAGCTATTGCACATTTCCCACTTTAATCAGGCTAGAGAAAGTTTCCTATATTTGCCTGTGCTATTGATTTGTGCAAAGTTTGTTGAAAGTCCAGTTCCCATTGAAAACATTTTACTGGGTGGTAAAGTGTTGCCCTTGCCTTAGGTTGCATGCAGTCTTTAGAATCTGCCGCAGCAAAAAGCCTCGTCCTGCTATGTGACCTGGCAAAGAAGCCAGTTTAAGCGTCAAAGATTCCTTGCGAGTCTTGACGACACTACTAAGCGTGAGTGTGTTTGCTAAAGCTTTCTAGCCATATTAGGAAAAGTTTGGAGATGCTGGGGGTTGAACCCAGGACCTCATACATGCGAAGCATGCGCTCTACCACTGAGCTACATCCCCAAAAGTCTCCCAGTGGGATGGAGCACTGACAAGTAATTCTTTCACCGAGTGACTGCAGGAACCACCTAAGGAGAAGGAAAAGTAGTCACCTGTAGGAAGTGCGTCCTTTGCACGTAAACCCAGGCCATGGAGATGCCGGGGATTGAAACCGGGGCCTCACACATGCAAAGCGTGCGCTCTACCACTGAGCTACATCCCCATTATTTGCACCACTTTCAGAAAATTGCAGGAAACGGGTCAAGATTTTTGCAGACAAGGGTTGGCATTTATTCAAATCGCTGAACCACCTTGAGAAAAAAACTCTGTGAATTCTTAGAGATACATCAGCTGACCTATTCAAGCTTCCGGCACGACACTCCAACTCGGTTTTCTGATGATACCAAGTAGAGACTCTGAAGCTTGTCCTTAATGCAAAGCTATTGCACATTTCCCACTTTAATCAGGCTAGAGAAAGTTTCCTATATTTGCCTGTGCTATTGATTTGTGCAAAGTTTGTTGAAAGTCCAGTTCCCATTGAAAACATTTTACTGGGTGGTAAAGTGTTGCCCTTGCCTTAGGTTGCATGCAGTCTTTAGAATCTGCCGCAGCAAAAAGCCTCGTCCTGCTATGTGACCTGGCAAAGAAGCCAGTTTAAGCGTCAAAGATTCCTTGCGAGTCTTGACGACACTACTAAGCGTGAGTGTGTTTGCTAAAGCTTTCTAGCCATATTAGGAAAAGTTTGGAGATGCTGGGGGTTGAACCCAGGACCTCATACATGCGAAGCATGCGCTCTACCACTGAGCTACATCCCCAAAAGTCTCCCAGTGGGATGGAGCACTGACAAGTAATTCTTTCACCGAGTGACTGCAGGAACCACATAAGGAGAAGGAAAAGTAGTCACCTGTAGGAAGTGCGTCCTTTGCACGTAAACCCAGGCCATGGAGATGCCGGGGAATGAACCCGGGGCCTCACACATGCAAAGCGTGCGCTCTACCACTGAGCTACATCCCCGTTATTTGCACCACTTTCAGAAAATTGCAGGAAACGGGTCAAGATTTTTGCAGACAAGGGTTGGCATTTATTCAAATCGCTGAACCACCTTGAGAAAAAAACTCTGTGAATTCTTAGAGATACATCAGCTGACCTATTCAAGCTTCCGGCACGACACTCCAACTCGGTTTTCTGATGATACCAAGTAGAGACTCTGAAGCTTGTCCTTAATGCAAAGCTATTGCACATTTCCCACTTTAATCAGGCTAGAGAAAGTTTCCTATATTTGCCTGTGCTATTGATTTGTGCAAAGTTTGTTGAAAGTCCAGTTCCCATTGAAAACATTTTACTGGGTGGTAAAGTGTTGCCCTTGCCTTAGGTTGCATGCAGTCTTTAGAATCTGCCGCAGCAAAAAGCCTCGTCCTGCTATGTGACCTGGCAAAGAAGCCAGTTTAAGCGTCAAAGATTTCTTGCGAGTCTTGACGACACTACTAAGCGTGAGTGTGTTTGCTAAAGCTTTCTAGCCATATTAGGAAAAGTTTGGAGATGCTGGGGGTTGAACCCAGGACCTCATACATGCGAAGCATGCGCTCTACCACTGAGCTACATCCCCAAAAGTCTCCCAGTGGGATGGAGCACTGACAAGTAATTCTTTCACCGAGTGACTGCAGGAACCACCTAAGGAGAAGGAAAAGTAGTCACCTGTAGGAAGTGCGTCCTTTGCACGTAAACCCAGGCCATGGAGATGCCGGGGATTGAACCCGGGGCCTCACACATGCAAAGCGTGCGCTCTACCACTGAGCTACATCCCCGTTATTTGCACCACTTTCAGAAAATTGCAGGAAACGGGTCAAGATTTTTGCAGACAAGGGTTGGCATTTATTCAAATCGCTGAACCACCTTGAGAAAAAAACTCTGTGAATTCTTAGAGATACATCAGCTGACCTATTCAAGCTTCCGGCACGACACTCCAACTCGGTTTTCTGATGATACCAAGTAGAGACTCTGAAGCTTGTCCTTAATGCAAAGCTATTGCACATTTCCCACTTTAATCAGGCTAGAGAAAGTTTCCTATATTTGCCTGTGCTATTGATTTGTGCAAAGTTTGTTGAAAGTCCAGTTCCCATTGAAAACATTTTACTGGGTGGTAAAGTGTTGCCCTTGCCTTAGGTTGCATGCAGTCTTTAGAATCTGCCGCGGCAAAAAGCCTCGTCCTGCTATGTGACCTGGCAAAGAAGCCAGTTTAAGCGTCAAAGATTCCTTGCGAGTCTTGACGACACTACTAAGCGTGAGTGTGTTTGCTAAAGCTTTCTAGCCATATTAGGAAAAGTTTGGAGATGCTGGGGGTTGAACCCAGGACCTCATACATGCGAAGCATGCGCTCTACCACTGAGCTACATCCCCAAAAGTCTCCTAGTGGGATGGAGCACTGACAAGTAATTCTTTCACCGAGTGACTGCAGGAACCACATAAGGAGAAGGAAAAGTAGTCACCTGTAGGAAGTGCGTCCTTTGCACGTAAAACCAGGCCATGGAGATGCCGGGGATTGAACCCGGGGCCTCACACATGCAAAGCGTGCGCTCTACCACTGAGCTACATCCCCGTTATTTGCACCACTTTCAGAAAATTGCAGGAAACGGGTCAAGATTTTTGCAGACAAGGGTTGGCATTTATTCAAATCGCTGAACCACCTTGAGAAAAAAACTCTGTGAATTCTTAGAGATACATCAGCTGACCTATTCAAGCTTCCGGCACGACACTCCAACTCGGTTTTCTGATGATACCAAGTAGAGACTCTGAAGCTTGTCCTTAATGCAAAGCTATTGCACATTTCCCACTTTAATCAGGCTAGAGAAAGTTTCCTATATTTGCCTGTGCTATTGATTTGTGCAAAGTTTGTTGAAAGTCCAGTTCCCATTGAAAACATTTTACTGGGTGGTAAAGTGTTGCCCTTGCCTTAGGTTGCATGCAGTCTTTAGAATCTGCCGCAGCAAAAAGCCTCGTCCTGCTATGTGACCTGGCAAAGAAGCCAGTTTAAGCGTCAAAGATTCCTTGCGAGTCTTGACGACACTACTAAGCGTGAGTGTGTTTGCTAAAGCTTTCTAGCCATATTAGGAAAAGTTTGGAGATGCTGGGGGTTGAACCCAGGACCTCATACATGCGAAGCATGCGCTCTACCACTGAGCTACATCCCCAAAAGTCTCCTAGTGGGATGGAGCACTGACAAGTAATTCTTTCACCGAGTGACTGCAGGAACCACATAAGGAGAAGGAAAAGTAGTCACCTGTAGGAAGTGCGTCCTTTGCACGTAAAACCAGGCCATGGAGATGCCGGGGATTGAACCCGGGGCCTCACACATGCAAAGCGTGCGCTCTACCACTGAGCTACATCCCCGTTATTTGCACCACTTTCAGAAAATTGCAGGAAACGGGTCAAGATTTTTGCAGACAAGGGTTGGCATTTATTCAAATCGCTGAACCACCTTGAGAAAAAAACTCTGTGAATTCTTAGAGATACATCAGCTGACCTATTCAAGCTTCCGGCACGACACTCCAACTCGGTTTTCTGATGATACCAAGTAGAGACTCTGAAGCTTGTCCTTAATGCAAAGCTATTGCACATTTCCCACTTTAATCAGGCTAGAGAAAGTTTCCTATATTTGCCTGTGCTATTGATTTGTGCAAAGTTTGTTGAAAGTCCAGTTCCCATTGAAAACATTTTACTGGGTGGTAAAGTGTTGCCCTTGCCTTAGGTTGCATGCAGTCTTTAGAATCTGCCGCAGCAAAAAGCCTCGTCCTGCTATGTGACCTGGCAAAGAAGCAAGTTTAAGTGTCAAAGATGCCTTGCGAGTCTTGACGACACTACTAAGCGTGAGTGTGTTTTCTAAAGCTTTCTAGCCATATTAGGAAAAGTTTGGAGATGCTGGGGGTTGAACCCAGGACCTCATACATGCGAAGCATGCGCTCTACCACTGAGCTACATCCCCAAAAGTCTCCCAGTGGGATGGAGCACTGACAAGTAATTCTTTCACCGAGTGACTGCAGTAACCACATAAGGAGAAGGAAAAGTAGTCACCTGTAGGAAGTGCGTCCTTTGCACGTAAACCCAGGACATGGAGATGCCGGGGATTGAACCACCTTGAGAAAAAAACTCTGTGAATTCTTAGAGATACATCAGCTGACCTATTCAAGCTTCCGGCACGACACTCCAACTCGGTTTTCTGATGATACCAAGTAGAGACTCTGAAGCTTGTCCTTAATGCAAAGCTATTGCACATTTCCCACTTTAATCAGGCTAGAGAAAGTTTCCTATATTTGCCTGTGCTATTGATTTGTGCAAAGTTTGTTGAAAGTCCAGTTCCCATTGAAAACATTTTACTGGGTGGTAAAGTGTTGCCCTTGCCTTAGGTTGCATGCAGTCTTTAGAATCTGCCGCGGCAAAAAGCCTCGTCCTGCTATGTGACCTGGCAAAGAAGCCAGTTTAAGCGTCAAAGATTCCTTGCGAGTCTTGACGACACTACTAAGCGTGAGTGTGTTTGCTAAAGCTTTCTAGCCATATTAGGAAAAGTTTGGAGATGCTGGGGGTTGAACCCAGGACCTCATACATGCGAAGCATGCGCTCTACCACTGAGCTACATCCCCAAAAGTCTCCTAGTGGGATGGAGCACTGACAAGTAATTCTTTCACCGAGTGACTGCAGGAACCACATAAGGAGAAGGAAAAGTAGTCACCTGTAGGAAGTGCGTCCTTTGCACGTAAAACCAGGCCATGGAGATGCCGGGGATTGAACCCGGGGCCTCACACATGCAAAGCGTGCGCTCTACCACTGAGCTACATCCCCGTTATTTGCACCACTTTCAGAAAATTGCAGGAAACGGGTCAAGATTTTTGCAGACAAGGGTTGGCATTTATTCAAATCGCTGAACCACCTTGAGAAAAAAACTCTGTGAATTCTTAGAGATACATCAGCTGACCTATTCAAGCTTCCGGCACGACACTCCAACTCGGTTTTCTGATGATACCAAGTAGAGACTCTGAAGCTTGTCCTTAATGCAAAGCTATTGCACATTTCCCACTTTAATCAGGCTAGAGAAAGTTTCCTATATTTGCCTGTGCTATTGATTTGTGCAAAGTTTGTTGAAAGTCCAGTTCCCATTGAAAACATTTTACTGGGTGGTAAAGTGTTGCCCTTGCCTTAGGTTGCATGCAGTCTTTAGAATCTGCCGCAGCAAAAAGCCTCGTCCTGCTATGTGACCTGGCAAAGAAGCCAGTTTAAGCGTCAAAGATTCCTTGCGAGTCTTGACGACACTACTAAGCGTGAGTGTGTTTGCTAAAGCTTTCTAGCCATATTAGGAAAAGTTTGGAGATGCTGGGGGTTGAACCCAGGACCTCATACATGCGAAGCATGCGCTCTACCACTGAGCTACATCCCCAAAAGTCTCCCAGTGGGATGGAGCACTGACAAGTAATTCTTTCACCGAGTGACTGCAGGAACCACCTAAGGAGAAGGAAAAGTAGTCACCTGTAGGAAGTGCGTCCTTTGCACGTAAACCCAGGCCATGGAGATGCCGGGGATTGAACCCGGGGCCTCACACATGCAAAGCGTGCGCTCTACCACTGAGCTACATCCTCGTTATTTGCACCACTTTCAGAAAATTGCAGGAAACGGGTCAAGATTTTTGCAGACAAGGGTTGGCATTTATTCAAATCGCTGAACCACCTTGAGAAAAAAACTCTGTGAATTCTTAGAGATACATCAGCTGACCTATTCAAGCTTCCGGCACGACACTCCAACTCGGTTTTCTGATGATACCAAGTAGAGACTCTGAAGCTTGTCCTTAATGCAAAGCTATTGCACATTTCCCACTTTAATCAGGCTAGAGAAAGTTTCCTATATTTGCCTGTGCTATTGATTTGTGCAAAGTTTGTTGAAAGTCCAGTTCCCATTGAAAACATTTTACTGGGTGGTAAAGTGTTGCCCTTGCCTTAGGTTGCATGCAGTCTTTAGAATCTGCCGCGGCAAAAAGCCTCGTCCTGCTATGTGACCTGGCAAAGAAGCCAGTTTAAGCGTCAAAGATTCCTTGCGAGTCTTGACGACACTACTAAGCGTGAGTGTGTTTGCTAAAGCTTTCTAGCCATATTAGGAAAAGTTTGGAGATGCTGGGGGTTGAACCCAGGACCTCATACATGCGAAGCATGCGCTCTACCACTGAGCTACATCCCCAAAAGTCTCTTAGTGGGATGGAGCACTGACAAGTAATTCTTTCACCGAGTGACTGCAGGAACCACATAAGGAGAAGGAAAAGTAGTCACCTGTAGGAAGTGCGTCCTTTGCACGTAAAACCAGGCCATGGAGATGCCGGGGATTGAACCCGGGGCCTCACACATGCAAAGCGTGCGCTCTACCACTGAGCTACATCCCCGTTATTTGCACCACTTTCAGAAAATTGCAGGAAACGGGTCAAGATTTTTGCAGACAAGGGTTGGCATTTATTCAAATCGCTGAACCACCTTGAGAAAAAAACTCTGTGAATTCTTAGAGATACATCAGCTGACCTATTCAAGCTTCCGGCACGACACTCCAACTCGGTTTTCTGATGATACCAAGTAGAGACTCTGAAGCTTGTCCTTAATGCAAAGCTATTGCACATTTCCGACTTTAATCAGGCTAGAGAAAGTTTCCTATATTTGCCTGTGCTATTGATTTGTGCAAAGTTTGTTGAAAGTCCAGTTCCCATTGAAAACATTTTACTGGGTGGTAAAGTGTTGCCCTTGCCTTAGGTTGCATGCAGTCTTTAGAATCTGCCGCAGCAAAAAGCCTCGTCCTGCTATGTGACCTGGCGAAGAAGCCAGTTTAAGCGTCAAAGATTCCTTGCGAGTTGTGAAGAGCAGAACAAAAATGGTTACCTCAATGAACCACAAAAAAGAATTTGTGATAAATATTGACCTGTCCATTCAAAGACATTTTAGCTATAGTATGAAATCCTGGTTTTCTTGTCTGTGGAATTGCCTTTGTACTGTTTGCTTGTGAAACTGCCACTGTATTGTTTTGTTTGTGAAACTGCCGCCCACGAAACTGTTTTTACCTTCTTTCTTTGTTCAAACTTGTAAAACTTGTATAACCACTGAAACTAACTTAACCATTGAAACTACCTGTACAAACTATATAAAGAGAGGATAGCAGCATGAAGGCAGGCGTGCTTCAGAAGGCTTCCCAGTGATACACTATACGAGAGGTGTCTTGTGTATTATTTCTGGTGACTCCCCACTTCCAAGGGCTGCTCCGACTGAGTGAGATCTTGACATTTCCTGGCGCCTGAACAGGGACCCGAGGTCAGTGTATTCCTTCAAGAACACCGGCAGAATACGAACAAAAAGAGAATCTGGGATAATGGACGGCAGATGAACAAAAACCTGGCCAGGTAAGAGACACTGTTAGATCTCTTATCTGCCCTGCACTGTCCGTAAGATTTTCTGTGTCGTGTTCTTTAGCGGGTAGTTCTAGTAGAGGAGGATACCTATAGCTCGGGTTCTTGAACTATTTAGGAATTGATCACCTCACGGAGTACAGCATTGAATGAGAGTGAATGTGAATGGAAGGTGTGTGGAAGTTGGGAATAGCCCTATAAGCCGCCCAGGGTGTTGAAACAGAAGAAGTGACTGACCCACTGGGCAACGTGGTTGCGTCCTTTCGGGGAGACCTCTGAGCCTATGTTCAATCTCTGACCCTGTCTTTGATGAAAACCTGGTGACGGATAAGTGTATGATAGTATGAGCCCAGGACAGATAAATTAGCCTGGGACAAGTTTGATCTTCTGTATGATAGTATGAGCCCAGGACAGATAAATTAGCCTGGGACAAGATACGTCTGTCTGGTTGCATTTATGTTGTTTGCTATAGGTGTAGGAATCAGGATTTTCTTATATTAGCACGGTACGCAGAAGCCGTTAAACATCCTAGCTCCTTAGGAAGAAGGTAACGAGGTATTCTCATACCCAAACGCCACCTAGGGCAAGAAAAAAGACATCCTAGCTCCTTAGGAAGAAGGTAACGAGGTATTCTCATACCCAAACGCCACCTAGGGCAAAGAAGCTCAGGATAAGAAAATGGGGAATAAGCAAACAAAGTAGGAACCAGAAGAATTAGATATCTATACTATCATAAAGGAGAGAGATTCACTGGTTTATGTGTTGTGTTTAGTTAATTTGTAATTTCTGTTTGGAAAGATTGATTTGTTTATTTTTGTTTACTTCTGTGAAAATAGTTGGAAATAATTAACATGGAAATAGTCAGCAAGTTTATTGAAAAGTATGCCTCTGCTCAGTTTAATACTTGTGCAGATGATGCATTGACACATCAGTTTAATGACCTAATGAAACAATGTGAAGGGCAGAGTGAGAACAAGAGTAAATTGTCGAAAAAGAAAGCAAAGAAAGAGAAGTTAGCAAATGTTTTGTGTATGTTGTTGAAAATGAAAGGAATTGCAGAGCAAAAGGAATTGCATTGGTATTCAGAGAAAGCTCAATTTAGAGGTGAGGTGGACAAAATTGAACAGTTAGTCAGTATGGCTATTGCTAGTGCTGAAGATCCTAGTTGTGAATGTGAAAATCTAAGGGATGAGGTAGACAATATGAATTACCGAAATTGTGAGTTAAAAGATAAGCTCGAGGATTATAAGGAAAGATGTAAACTTAGGGAACAGCAAATTGCTTTGCTAGAAGAAAAAGAAGCTAAGTATAATGATGTTATGACAATACTTAGAAATCAATTGCATGATGCTAATGTAAAACTGGAACTAAAAGAACATGATACTATGTCTTTGAACTCACAGAAAAGTACTAAAGTGAATAGTCATTGCTGTAATCATATATGCAAATCTATTGACCAGGAAGAAAGAGACTTGAAAAGGGGGGAGGAGCAGCCTGTCTGCACTGCTGATAGCCCTGAAGGCAACCCAAATCAGAATTCCTCTCTCTTTACTCCTGAGTCAGGTAGATTAAGACAATTGAGGGAGAATTCGCTTATAAACAGCAGCAATCAAGTACATTGCACAACACTCACCATACAAGAGAAAACAAACCTATGCCAGATATTAGGGAAATTTGACACAAGCGCATCAGCCATTAGTCTCTCCAATAGGTTAGAAGCTGTAGTGACACAATACAATCTAGGTAATAGGGCTGCATGTGCATTACTTCGGGTATGGCTCCCATCCCAACTCTGTAAAAAGTTGCAGCCTCCTGTAGGATATCACAAAGGATTGTCTGCAGATCTTGAATACAATTGGGGAAATGCTAGTGACAGAATGGAGGAATTAAAGAGAGTCATAGGAGGACGAGATACAAGAGGTACTAATGCCTTAGAAAATGCAAAACTAAACAGGAAAAACAGGTTTTTTACAGAAGGAGATGGTGCCTTACAAACGATAGAATCAGGTACGCAATTTGTAGATCACTTAATGGTTTTCATGAGGGAGAGACAGAGGCAGAGAGGAACAACGGGAGTGGTGGCTCAGAAATCTGGACAATCAGTAGACGAATATTATGTAAGTGTAGAAAATAATTTCAGAGATGAAGGCATGGATCTAACCGCTTCAGGAATGATGAGGTTAGTTACAAAAACCTTTATAGATGGATTGTCTCCAAAAGTGAAGGAAAAGCTTAAGGCCGCAACCCCTGATTGGAGAACCTTGGAAGACCCACACCTGGCTAGACAGAAAGCTGTAGGGATAGAAATGGACTTAAGAGAAAATTCTAAGCCAGTAAGAATTGCACAGGCTAATACTGGCTCTGCTAATCAAAAGTTTACTTGTCATTACTGTAAGAAGCCAGGACATTTCCAAAGGGAATGTAGGAAGAGAAAAGCAGATATAGATTCAGGAACCTTTGTACCCAAAAAGTAGGATAAATAACCCAGCGCCTGATCAAACAGACAGTTCAGAATGACTGAAAGTTATGCAGGTCTCTCTTCCTTCTAGAAGACCAATAATACAAATTGAGGTTGAGGGTAAAAATGTACCTTTTCTGATAGATACGGGAGCAACATCCTCCATTTTAAATCAGGACTTTTTACCATATCCTGACAATATATCCTCAAAGGTAACATATGCAGAAGGGTATGATGGTAAAATTCAGGCGTTGCCCTTTACAAAACCTTTAAATGTGAGCTTTGGCCCTAAAACCTTTGTATCCAAATTTTTATTTGCTAAAGGTGCCCAACATTTCCTTTGCCAGGGTTCAGACTCTTAATCTCGCGTCTTTGCTCCCTTTAGAGTCTGAGGGGGGTACCATACCTGAGGAAACTGCACTCTCCAACTCCTTTGACCCATCAAAGTCAATGCATGATTGTGTACAATTAATGGAACAAGAGACTCAGGGCTTATGTAATGTACGTGACAAGCCACTCTGTAATGCTACATTTGAACTTTTCATAGATGGCAGTAGATATGCAGATATGAATGGACAATTTCATACAGGTTATGCGGTAGTAACTCAGCATGAAGTGCTGAAAGCAGAACCTCTCCCTGCTAATCAGTCTGCACAAGAAGCAGAACTTACAGCATTGGTTGAAGCTCTAAAAATAGCCAAAGATCAGACAGCAAACATATACACTGATTCTAGATATGCACATGGCATTATTTTCGATTTTGGCGTAATATGGAGAGCCAGAGGTTATATGACTGCTTCAGGCCAACCTGTTAAACATGCCTCCCTCATTAGACAGATTCTGGAGGCAGCACAAGAAACTAAAGAAATAGCGGTGATAAAGGTAGCTGCACATGTGAGACTCGACACCGAGGAAGCCAGGGGTAACGATAAAGCCGATAAGGCAGCAAAACAGGCAGCACGTAAACCCTTACATCATGCTCACACACTAGATAGCTCTGAAGATGATGAGGAGAGATTGAAGGAAGCTCAGAAACAGGTAGATGACGAAGAACGAGGGCAGTGGCAGAAAAAAGGGGCAGAAGAGCAGCAAGGATTATGGAAAAAAGGAACTTTGTTGTGTTTACCCAGAGCCTGGTACCCCGCAGTGGCAAGTGACCTCCACCTACCTACGCATGTGTCGGCAAATGGTATGACGCTCAAGGTAAAAGAAAGGTGGTTGGCTCCAGGCTTTAGTAATTTCGCTCGGAACATGTGTGCTGCATGCGCTATATGCCTGGCACACAATCCAGGTCAGACCATTAGAACCCTAACCAAGCATCATGTAAGACCACTGTATCCCTTTCAAAGACTCCAGATCGACTACATCCAACTTCCTAGGTACAATGGATACGAATATGTGCTTGTGTGTGTGGACATGTTCTCAGGGTGGCCAGAGGCTTATCCAGTTCGTAAAGCCTCAGCAAAAACTACTGCCATTAAAATAGCACATGAACTGATACCCCGTTACGGCATGCCTGAGGTGATCGAGTCAGATAGGGGTACCCATTTTACTGGGGAAATATTCCAGAATGTTATGAAAATGTTGGGAGTAGAAAACCAGTTTCACACTTCGTATCACCCACAGAGTTCAGGTAAAGTGGAAAGATTAAATGGAACAATAAAATTAAAAATCCAGAAGGCCATGGCAGAAACAGGAAAGCCTTGGACCGAGTGTCTACCACTTGCCCTGTATTCCATCCGAAACGCCCCAAGGGGGAAGGCTAAGCTGTCACCACATGAGATTCTTTTTGGTAGAGCAGCAAATTTGGGTTGTTATTTTCCACAACAACTGATGTTGAATACTGAGACTTTAACTGCTTATGTACAAGAATTACAAAAACGTTTAACTAAAGTGCATTCGCAAGTTTTTGCTTCCCTTCCAGATCCAGAAAATCTCGAAGGAGGCCACAAGTTGGAACCTGGTGATCAAGTCTACGTGAAAAGACACACCAGAAAGACTCTGGAACCGAGATTTGATGGACCTTTCCAAGTCCTGTTAACAACTCCAACAGCAGTCAAGCTTGAAGGAAAGGCATCATGGATACATGCAAGCCATTGCAAAAAAGCAGTATAAGACTCATGATATTGATGTTAATAATGTTAACCTCAACGGAATGCATGTATGTGGCCCCTTGGGACAAAAACCCTCTTGGTGTATGCTTCAGAATGTATCTAGTTTTGTGGATTTGGCTCACAGATTGGTATTGCAGCACTCAGCTTTGTGGGATCTGCCTGAGGGTACATTTTGGATATGCGGAGAAGGAGCATATAAATGGCTTCCCGTAGGTATAAAGGGTACTTGTACATTAGGACGCCTAACCCCGGCTACTTTCATAATTTCAAATAAACAAGTGAATATGCAAGCCGTGCCCAAGCACACACTGTATAAAAGAGCTGCAGATAACTCACCACGTCCCTCGGGGAGGCCACATATAGTACAAATGGGAATTCCCAACAAAATTGCTAGTACCATTTTTATTTATCCTATGTTAACACAGATGTGGGATAAATTAGTTAGAGCCACGGATTATCTAGATGACCAGATTTGGGATATATTGGACATATTAAATACTAGTATAGCTGTACAGAATCAGCTTATAATAGTCACTAACCAACATACCCTGGTATTGGATTACCTAACTGCCTCACAAGGGGGTATGTGTCAAATCATCGGACCCACCTGCTGTCATTATATAGACCCGAATAGTACTATGAATATGAGATTTAAATTAGAAGATGTACAACGACTCAGGGATCAGTATGACAAAGACAATGACCAAAATAAGGATAGCTGGTGGTCAGATACCTTTTCTTTTCTTAACCCGGCCAATTGGTTCAGAGGGTTCGGTGGGTGGGTTACCGGGATTATGCAAAGCCTAATACATGCAGTTATAGTTATTGTAATTATATATGTATTATTCAAGGTTGTACTCAAAGGTATCTCGGTATGCACAAATAAATTTTGTGTAATGGATGCGAGAATATAAAGTTTTTTATCTATATGACAAGGTTTTGAATGGAATATGTCAAAGGGGGGATTGTGAAGAGCAGAACAAAAATGGTTACCTCAATGAACCACAAAAAAGAATTTGTGATAAATATTGACCTGTCCATTCAAAGACATTTTAGCTATAGTATGAAATCCTGGTTTTCTTGTCTGTGGAATTGCCTTTGTACTGTTTGCTTGTGAAACTGCCACTGTATTGTTTTGTTTGTGAAACTGCCGCCCACGAAACTGTTTTTTCCTTCTTTCTTTGTTCAAACTTGTAAAACTTGTATAACCACTGAAACTAACTTAACCATTGAAACTACCTGTACAAACTATATAAAGAGAGGATAGCAGCTTGAAGGCAGGCGTGCTTCAGAAGGCTTCCCAGTGATACACTATATGAGAGGTGTCTTGTGTATTATTTCTGGTGACTCCCCACTTCCAAGGGCTGCTCCGACTGAGTGAGATCTTGACAGAGTCTTGACACTACTAAGCGTGAGTGTGTTTGCTAAAGCTTTCTAGCCATATTAGGAAAAGTTTGGAGATGCTGGGGGTTGAACCCAGGACCTCATACATGCGAAGCATGCGCTCTACCACTGAGCTACATCCCCAAAAGTCTCCCAGTGGGATGGAGCACTGACAAGTAATTCTTTCACCGAGTGACTGCAGGAACCACATAAGGAGAAGGAAAAGTAGTCACCTGTAGGAAGTGCGTCCTTTGCACGTAAACCCAGGCCATGGAGATGCCGGGGATTGAACCCGGGGCCTCACACATGCAAAGCGTGCGCTCTACCACTGAGCTACATCCCCGTTATTTGCACCACTTTCAGAAAATTGCAGGAAACGGGTCAAGATTTTTGCAGACAAGGGTTGGCATTTATTCAAATCGCTGAACCACCTTGAGAAAAAAACTCTGTGAATTCTTAGAGATACATCAGCTGACCTATTCAAGCTTCCGGCACGACACTCCAACTCGGTTTTCTGATGATACCAAGTAGAGACTCTGAAGCTTGTCCTTAATGCAAAGCTATTGCACATTTCCCACTTTAATCAGGCTAGAGAAAGTTTCCTATATTTGCCTGTGCTATTGATTTGTGCAAAGTTTGTTGAAAGTCCAGTTCCCATTGAAAACATTTTACTGGGTGGTAAAGTGTTGCCCTTGCCTTAGGTTGCATGCAGTCTTTAGAATCTGCCGCAGCAAAAAGCCTCGTCCTGCTATGTGACCTGGCAAAGAAGCCAGTTTAAGCGTCAAAGATTCCTTGCGAGTCTTGACGACACTACTAAGCGTGAGTGTGTTTGCTAAAGCTATCTAGCCATATTAGGAAAAGTTTGGAGATGCTGGGGGTTGAACCCAGGACCTCATACATGCGAAGCATGCGCTCTACCACTGAGCTACATCCCCAAAAGTCTCCCAGTGGGATGGAGCACTGACAAGTAATTCTTTCACCGAGTGACTGCAGGAACCACATAAGGAGAAGGAAAAGTAGTCACCCGTAGGAAGTGCGTCCTTTGCACGTAAACCCAGGACATGGAGATGCCGGGGATTGAACCGGGGGCCTCACACATGCAAAGCGTGCGCTCTACCACTGAGCTACATCCCCAAAAGTCTCCTAGTGGGATGGAGCACTGACAAGTAATTCTTTCACCGAGTGACTGCAAGAACCACATAAGGAGAAGGAAAAGTAGTCACCTGTAGGAAGTGCGTCCTTTGCACGTAAACCCAGGCCATGGAGATGCCGGGGATTGAACCCGGGGCCTCACACATGCAAAGCGTGCGCTCTACCACTGAGCTACATCCCCGTTATTTGCACCACTTTCAGAAACTTGCAGGAAACGGGTCAAGATTTTTGCAGACAAGGGTTGGCATTTATTCAAATCGCTGAACCACCTTGAGAAAAAAACTCTGTGAATTCTTAGAGATACATCAGCTGACCTATTCAAGCTTCCGGCACGACACTCCAACTCGGTTTTCTGATGATACCAAGTAGAGACTCTGAAGCTTGTCCTTAATGCAAAGCTATTGCACATTTCCCACTTTAATCAGGCTAGAGAAAGTTTCCTATATTTGCCTGTGCTATTGATTTGTGCAAAGTTTGTTGAAAGTCCAGTTCCCATTGAAAACATTTTACTGGGTGGTAAAGTGTTGCCCTTGCCTTAGGTTGCATGCAGTCTTTAGAATCTGCTGCAGCAAAAAGCCTCGTCCTGCTATGTGACCTGGCAAAGAAGCCAGTTTAAGCGTCAAAGATTCCTTGCGAGTCTTGACGACACTACTAAGCGTGAGTGTGTTTGCTAAAGCTTTCTAGCCATATTAGGAAAAGTTTGGAGATGCTGGGGGTTGAACCCAGGACCTCATACATGTGAAGCATGCGCTCTACCACTGAGCTACATCCCCAAAAGTCTCCAAGTGGGATGGAGCACTGACAAGTAATTCTTTCACCGAGTGACTGCAAGAACCACATAAGGAGAAGTAAAAGTAGTCACCTGTAGGAAGTGCGTCCTTTGCACGTAAACCCAGGCCATGGAGATGCCGGGGATTGAACCCGGGGCCTCACACATGCAAAGCGTGCGCTCTACCACTTAGCTACATCCCCGTTATTTGCACCACTTTCAGAAAATTGCAGGAAACGGGTCAAGATTTTTGCAGACAAGGGTTGGCATTTATTCAAATCGCTGAACCACCTTGAGAAAAAAACTCTGTGAATTCTTAGAGATACATCAGCTGACCTATTCAAGCTTCCGGCACGACACTCCAACTCGGTTTTCTGATGATACCAAGTAGAGACTCTGAAGCTTGTCCTTAATGCAAAGCTATTGCACATTTCCCACTTTAATCAGGCTAGAGAAAGTTTCCTATATTTGCCTGTGCTATTGATTTGTGCAAAGTTTGTTGAAAGTCCAGTTCCCATTGAAAACATTTTACTGGGTGGTAAAGTGTTGCCCTTGCCTTAGGTTGCATGCAGTCTTTAGAATCTGCCGCAGCAAAAAGCCTCGTCCTGCTATGTGACCTGGCAAAGAAGCCAGTTTAAGCGTCAAAGATTCCTTGCGAGTCTTGACGACACTACTAAGCGTGAGTGTGTTTGCTAAAGCTTTCTAGCCATATTAGGAAAAGTTTGGAGATGCTGGGGGTTGAACCCAGGACCTCATACATGCGAAGCATGCGCTCTACCACTGAGCTACATCCCCAAAAGTCTCCCAGTGGGATGGAGCACTGACAAGTAATTCTTTCACCGAGTGACTGCAGGAACCACATAAGGAGAAGGAAAAGTAGTCACCTGTAGGAAGTGCGTCCTTTGCACGTAAACCCAGGCCATGGAGATGCCGGGGATTGAACCCGGGGCCTCACACATGCAAAGCGTGCGCTCTACCACTGAGCTACATCCCCGTTATTTGCACCACTTTCAGAAACTTGCAGGAAACGGGTCAAGATTTTTGCAGACAAGGGTTGGCATTTATTCAAATCGCTGAACCACCTTGAGAAAAAAACTCTGTGAATTCTTAGAGGTACAACAGCTGACCTATTCAGGCTTCAGGCACGACACTCCAACTCGGTTTTCTGATGATACCAAGTAGAGACTCTGAAGCTTGTCCTTAATGCAAAGCTATTGCACATTTGCCACTTTAATCAGGCTAGAGAAAGTTTCCTATATTTGCCTGTGCTATTGATTTGTGCAAAGTTTGTTGAAAGTCCAGTTCCCATTAAAAACATTTTACTGGGTGGTAAAGTGTTGCCCTTGCCTTAGGTTGCATGCAGTCTTTAGAATCTGCCGCGGCAAAAAGCCTCGTCCTGCTATGTGACCTGGCAAAGAAGCCAGTTTAAGCGTCAAAGATTCCTTGCGAGTCTTGACGACACTACTAAGCGTGAGTGTGTTTGCTAAAGCTTTCTAGCCATATTAGGAAAAGTTTGGAGATGCTGGGGGTTGAACCCAGGACCTCATACATGCAAAGCATGCGCTCTACCACTGAGCTACATCCCCAAAAGTCTCCCAGTGGGATGGAGCACTGACAAGTAATTCTTTCACCGAGTGACTGCAGGAACCACCTAAGGAGAAGGAAAAGTAGTCACCTGTAGGAAGTGCGTCCTTTGCACGTAAACCCAGGCCATGGAGACGCCGGGGATTGAACCCGGGGCCTCACACATGCAAAGCGTGCGCTCTACCACTGAGCTACATCCCCGTTATTTGCACCACTTTCAGAAACTTGCAGGAAACGGGTCAAGATTTTTGCAGACAAGGGTTGGCATTTATTCAAATCGCTGAACCACCTTGAGAAAAAAACTCTGTGAATTCTTAGAGATACATCAGCTGACCTATTCAAGCTTCCGGCACGACACTCCAACTCGGTTTTCTGATGATACCAAGTAGAGACTCTGAAGCTTGTCCTTAATGCAAAGCTATTGCACATTTCCCACTTTAATCAGGCTAGAGAAAGTTTCCTATATTTGCCTGTGCTATTGATTTGTGCAAAGTTTGTTGAAAGTCCAGTTCCCATTGAAAACATTTTACTGGGTGGTAAAGTGTTGCCCTTGCCTTAGGTTGCATGCAGTCTTTAGAATCTGCCGCGGCAAAAAGCCTCGTCCTGCTATGTGACCTGGCAAAGAAGCCAGTTTAAGCGTCAAAGATTCCTTGCGAGTCTTGACGACACTACTAAGCGTGAGTGTGTTTGCTAAAGCTTTCTAGCCATATTAGGAAAAGTTTGGAGATGCTGGGGGTTGAACCCAGGACCTCATACATGCGAAGCATGCGCTCTACCACTGAGCTACATCCCCAAAAGTCTCCCAGTGGGATGGAGCACTGACAAGTAATTCTTTCACCGAGTGACTGCAGGAACCACATAAGGAGAAGGAAAAGTAGTCACCTGTAGGAAGTGCGTCCTTTGCACGTAAACCCAGGCCATGGAGATGCCGGGGATTGAACCCGGGGCCTCACACATGCAAAGCGTGCGCTCTACCACTGAGCTACATCCCCGTTATTTGCACCACTTTCAGAAACTTGCAGGAAACGGGTCAAGATTTTTGCAGACAAGGGTTGGCATTTATTCAAATCGCTGAACCACCTTGAGAAAAAAACTCTGTGAATTCTTAGAGATACATCAGCTGACCTATTCAAGCTTCCGGCACGACACTCCAACTCGGTTTTCTGATGATACCAAGTAGAGACTCTGAAGCTTGTCCTTAATGCAAAGCTATTGCACATTTCCCACTTTAATCAAGCTAGAGAAAGTTTCCTATATTTGCCTGTGCTATTGATTTGTGCAAAGTTTGTTGAAAGTCCAGTTCCCATTGAAAACATTTTACTGGGTCGTAAAGTGTTGCCCTTGCCTTAGGTTGCATGCAGTCTTTAGAATCTGCTGCAGCAAAAAGCCTCGTCCTGCTATGTGACCTGGCAAAGAAGCCAGTTTAAGCGTCAAAGATTCCTTGCGAGTCTTGACGACACTACTAAGCATGAGTGTGTTTGCTAAAGCTTTCTAGCCATATTAGGAAAAGTTTGGAGATGCTGGGGGTTGAACCCAGGACCTCATACATGCGAAGCATGCGCTCTACCACTGAGCTACATCCCCAAAAGTCTCCTAGTGGGATGGAGTACTGACAAGTAATTCTTTCACCGAGTGACTGCAGGAACCACATAAGTAGAAGGATAAGTAGTCACCTGTAGGAAGTGCGTCCTTTGCACGTAAAACCAGGCCATGGAGATGCCGGGGATTGAACCCGGGGCCTCACACATGCAAAGCGTGCGCTCTACCACTGAGCTACATCCCCGTTATTTGCACCACTTTCAGAAAATTGCAGGAAATGGGTCAAGATTTTTGCAGACAAGGGTTGGCATTTATTCAAATCGCTGAACCACCTTGAGAAAAAAACTCTGTGAATTCTTAGAGATACATCAGCTGACCTATTCAAGCTTCCGGCACGACACTCCAACTCGGTTTTCTGATGATACCAAGTAGAGACTCTGAAGCTTGTCCTTAATGCAAAGCTATTGCACATTTCCCACTTTAATCAGGCTAGAGAAAGTTTCCTATATTTGCCTGTGCTATTGATTTGTGCAAAGTTTGTTGAAAGTCCAGTTCCCATTGAAAACATTTTACTGGGTGGTAAAGTGTTGCCCTTGCCTTAGGTTGCATGCAGTCTTTAGAATCTGCCGCAGCAAAAAGCCTCGTCCTGCTATGTGACCTGGCAAAGAAGCCAGTTTAAGCGTCAAAGATTCCTTGCGAGTCTTGACGACACTACTAAGCGTGAGTGTGTTTGCTAAAGCTTTCTAGCCATATTAGGAAAAGTTTGGAGATGCTGGGGGTTGAACCCAGGACCTCATACATGCGAAGCATGCGCTCTACCACTGAGCTACATCCCCAAAAGTCTCCCAGTGGGATGGAGCACTGACAAGTAATTCTTTCACCGAGTGACTGCAGGAACCACATAAGGAGAAGGAAAAGTAGTCACCTGTAGGAAGTGCGTCCTTTGCACGTAAACCCAGGCCATGGAGATGCCGGGGATTGAACCCGGGGCCTCACACATGCAAAACGTGCGCTCTACCACTGAGCTACATCCCCGTTATTTGCACCACTTTCAGAAAATTGCAGGAAACGGGTCAAGATTTTTGCAGACAAGGGTTGGCATTTATTCAAATCGCTGAACCACCTTGAGAAAAAAACTCTGTGAATTCTTAGAGATACATCAGCTGACCTATTCAAGCTTCCGGCACGACACTCCAACTCGGTTTTCTGATGATACCAAGTAGAGACTCTGAAGTTTGTCCTTAATGCAAAGCTATTGCACATTTCCCACTTTAATCAGGCTAGAGAAAGTTTCCTATATTTGCCTGTGCTATTGATTTGTGCAAAGTTTGTTGAAAGTCCAGTTCCCATTGAAAACATTTTACTGGGTGGTAAAGTGTTGCCCTTGCCTTAGGTTGCATGCAGTCTTTAGAATCTGCCGCAGCAAAAAGCCTCGTCCTGCTATGTGACCTGGCAAATAAGCCAGTTTAAGCGTCAAAGATTCCTTGCGAGTCTTGACGACACTACTAAGCATGAGTGTGTTTGCTAAAGCTTTCTAGCCATATTAGGAAAAGTTTGGAGATGCTGAGGGTTGAACCCAGGACCTCATACATGCGAAGCATGCGCTCTACCACTGAGCTACATCCCCAAAAGTCTCCTAGTGGGATGGAGCACTGACAAGTAATTCTTTCACCGAGTGACTGCAGGAACCACATAAGGAGAAGGATAAGTAGTCACCTGTAGGAAGTGCGTCCTTTGCACGTAAAACCAGGCCATGGAGATGCCAGGGATTGAACCCGGGGCCTCACACATGCAAAGCGTGCGCTCTACCACTGAGCTACATCCCCATTATTTGCACCACTTTCAGAAACTTGCAGGAAACGGGTCAAGATTTTTGCAGACAAGGGTTGGCATTTATTCAAATCGCTGAACCACCTTGAGAAAAAAACTCTGTGAATTCTTAGAGATACATCAGCTGACCTATTCAAGCTTCCGGCACGACACTCCAACTCGGTTTTCTGATGATACCAAGTAGAGACTCTGAAGCTTGTCCTTAATGCAAAGCTATTGCACATTTCCCACTTTAATCAGGCTAGAGAAAGTTTCCTATATTTGCCTGTGCTATTGATTTGTGCAAAGTTTGTTGAAAGTCCAGTTCCCATTGAAAACATTTTACTGGGTGGTAAAGTGTTGCCCTTGCCTTAGGTTGCATGCAGTCTTTAGAATCTGCCGCAGCAAAAAGCCTCGTCCTGCTATGTGACCTGGCAAATAAGCCAGTTTAAGCGTCAAAGATTCCTTGCGAGTCTTGACGACACTACTAAGCGTGAGTGTGTTTGCTAAAGCTTTCTAGCCATATTAGGAAAAGTTTGGAGATGCTGGGGGTTGAACCCAGGACCTCATACATGCAAAGCATGTGCTCTACCACTGAGCTACATCCCCAAAAGTCTCCTAGTGGGATGGAGCACTGACAAGTAATTCTTTCACCGAGTGACTGCAGGAACCACATAAGGAGAAGGAAAAGCAGTCACCTGTAGGAAGTGCGTCCTTTGCACGTAAACCCAGGCCATGGAGATGCCGGGGATTGAACTCGGGGCCTCACACATGCAAAGCGTGCGCTCTACCACTGAGCTACATCCCCGTTATTTGCACCACTTTCAGAAACTTGCAGGAAACGGGTCAAGATTTTTGCAGACAAGGGTTGGCATTTATTCAAATCGCTGAACCACCTTGAGAAAAAAACTGTGAATTCTTAGAGATACATCAGCTGACCTATTCAAGCTTCCGGCACGACACTCCAACTCGGTTTTCTGATGATACCAAGTAGAGACTCTGAAGCTTGTCCTTAATGCAAAGCTATTGCACATTTCCCACTTTAATCAGGCTAGAAAAAGTTTCCTATATTTGCCTGTGCTATTGATTTGTGCAAAGTTTGTTGAAAGTCCAGTTCCCATTGAAAACATTTTACTGGGTGGTAAAGTGTTGCCCTTGCCTTAGGTTGCATGCAGTCTTTAGAATCTGCTGCAGCAAAAAGCCTCGTCCTGCTATGTGACCTGGCAAAGAAGCCAGTTTAAGCGTCAAAGATTCCTTGCGAGTCTTGACGACACTACTAAGCGTGAGTGTGTTTGCTAAAGCTTTCTAGCCATATTAGGAAAAGTTTGGAGATGCTGGGGGTTGAACCCAGGACCTCATACATGTGAAGCATGCGCTCTACCACTGAGATACATCCCCAAAAGTCTCCAAGTGGGATGGAGCACTGACAAGTAATTCTTTCACCGAGTGACTGCAAGAACCACATAAGGAGAAGTAAAAGTAGTCACCTGTAGGAAGTTCGTCCTTTGCACGTAAACCCAGGCCATGGAGATGCCGGGGATTGAACCCGGGTCCTCACACATGCAAAGCGTGCGCGCTACCACTGAGCTACATCCCCGTTATTTGCACCACTTTCAGAAACTTGCAGGAAACGGGTCAAGATTTTTGCAGACAAGGGTTGGCATTTATTCAAATCGCTGAACCACCTTGAGAAAAAAACTCTGTGAATTCTTAGAGATACATCAGCTGACCTATTCAAGCTTCCGGCACGACACTCCAACTCGGTTTTCTGATGATACCAAGTAGAGACTCTGAAGCTTGTCCTTAATGCAAAGCTATTGCACATTTCCCACTTTAATCAGGCTAGAGAAAGTTTCCTATATTTGCCTGTGCTATTGATTTGTGCAAAGTTTGTTGAAAGTCCAGTTCCCATTGAAAACATTTTACTGGGTGGTAAAGTGTTGCCCTTGCCTTAGGTTGCATGCAGTCTTTAGAATCTGCTGTGGCAAAAAGCCTCGTCCTGCTATGTGACCTGGCAAAGAAGCCAGTTTAAGCATCAAAGATTCCTTGCGAGTCTTGACGACACTACTAAGCGTGAGTGTGTTTGCTAAAGCTTTCTAGCCATATTAGGAAAAGTTTGGAGATGCTGAGGGTTGAACCCAGGACCTCATACATGCGAAGCATGCGCTCTACCACTGAGCTACATCCCCAA
The DNA here is from genome assembly GCF_051348905.1 of Ranitomeya variabilis. Lineage (NCBI taxonomy): Eukaryota > Metazoa > Chordata > Amphibia > Anura > Dendrobatidae > Ranitomeya > Ranitomeya variabilis. The sequence continues at coordinate 832,475,997 of NC_135232.1, read as the reverse complement.
AAGTCTCCTAGTGGGATGGAGCACTGACAAGTAATTCTTTCACCGAGTGACTGCAGGAACCACATAAGGAGAAGGATAAGTAGTCACCTGTAGGAAGTGCGTCCTTTGCACGTAAAACCAGGCCATGGAGATGCCGGGGATTGAACCCGGGGCCTCACACATGCAAAGCGTGCGCTCTACCACTGAGCTACATCCCCGTTATTTGCACCACTTTCAGAAACTTGCAGGAAACGGGTCAAGATTTTTGCAGACAAGGGTTGGCATTTATTCAAATCGCTGAACCACCTTGAGAAAAAAACTCTGTGAATTCTTAGAGATACATCAGCTGACCTATTCAAGCTTCCGGCACGACACTCCAACTCGGTTTTCTGATGATACCAAGTAGAGACTCTGAAGCTTGTCCTTAATGCAAAGCTATTGCACATTTCCCACTTTAATCAGGCTAGAGAAAGTTTCCTATATTTGCCTGTGCTATTGATTTGTGCAAAGTTTGTTGAAAGTCCAGTTCCCATTGAAAACATTTTACTGGGTGGTAAAGTGTTGCCCTTGCCTTAGGTTGCATGCAGTCTTTAGAATCTGCTGCAGCAAAAAGCCTCGTCCTGCTATGTGACCTGGCAAAGAAGCCAGTTTAAGCGTCAAAGATTCCTTGCGAGTCTTGACGACACTACTAAGCGTGAGTGTGTTTGCTAAAGCTTTCTAGCCATATTAGGAAAAGTTTGGAGATGCTGGGGGTTGAACCCAGGACCTCATACATGTGAAGCATGCGCTCTACCACTGAGATACATCCCCAAAAGTCTCCAAGTGGGATGGAGCACTGACAAGTAATTCTTTCACCGAGTGACTGCAAGAACCACATAAGGAGAAGTAAAAGTAGTCACCTGTAGGAAGTGCGTCCTTTGCACGTAAACCCAGGCCATGGAGATGCCGGGGATTGAACACGGGTCCTCACACATGCAAAGCGTGCGCTCTACCACTGAGCTACATCCCCGTTATTTGCACCACTTTCAGAAAATTGCAGGAAACGGGTCAAGATTTTTGCAGACAAGGGTTGGCATTTATTCAAATCGCTGAACCACCTTGAGAAAAAAACTCTGTGAATTCTTAGAGATACATCAGCTGACCTATTCAAGCTTCCGGCACGACACTCCAACTCGGTTTTCTGATGATACCAAGTAGAGACTCTGAAGCTTGTCCTTAATGCAAAGCTATTGCACATTTCCCACTTTAATCAGGCTAGAGAAAGTTTCCTATATTTGCCTGTGCTATTGATTTGTGCAAAGTTTGTTGAAAGTCCAGTTCCCATTGAAAACATTTTACTGGGTGGTAAAGTGTTGCCCTTGCCTTAGGTTGCATGCAGTCTTTAGAATCTGCCGCAGCAAAAAGCCTCGTCCTGCTATGTGACCTGGCAAAGAAGCCAGTTTAAGCGTCAAAGATTCCTTGCGAGTCTTGACGACACTACTAAGCGTGAGTGTGTTTGCTAAAGCTTTCTAGCCATATTAGGAAAAGTTTGGAGATGCTGGGGGTTGAACCCAGGACCTCATACATGCGAAGCATGCGCTCTACCACTGAGCTACATCCCCAAAACTCAACCAGTGGGATGGAGCACTGACAAGTAATTCTTTCACCGAGTGACTGCAGGAACCACATAAGGAGAAGGAAAAGTAGTCACCTGTAGGAAGTGCTTCCTTTACACGTAAACCCAGGCCATGGAGATGCCGGGGATTGAACCTGGGGCCTCCCACATGCAAAGCGTGCGCTCTACCACTGAGCTACATCCCCGTTATTTGCACCACTTTCAGAAACTTGCAGGAAACGGGTCAAGATTTTTGCAGACAAGGGTTGGCATTTATTCAAATCGCTGAACCACCTTGAGAAAAAAACTCTGTGAATTCTTAGAGATACATCAGCTGACCTATTCAAGCTTCCGGCACGACACTCCAACTCGGTTTTCTGATGATACCAAGTAGAGACTCTGAAGCTTGTCCTTAATGCAAAGCTATTGCACATTTCCCACTTTAATCAGGCTAGAGAAAGTTTCCTATATTTGCCTGTGCTATTGATTTGTGCAAAGTTTGTTGAAAGTCCAGTTCCCATTGAAAACATTTTACTGGGTGGTAAAGTGTTGCCCTTGCCTTAGGTTGCATGCAGTCTTTAGAATCTGCTGCAGCAAAAAGCCTAGTCCTGCTATGTGACCTGGCAAAGAAGCCAGTTTAAGCGTCAAAGATTCCTTGCGAGTCTTGACGACACTACTAAGCGTGAGTGTGTTTGCTAAAGCTTTCTAGCCATATTAGGAAAAGTTTGGAGATGCTGGGGGTTGAACCCAGGACCTCATACATGCGAAGCATGCGCTCTACCACTGAGCTACATCCCCAAAAGTCTTCAAGTGGGATGGAGCACTGACAAGTAATTCTTTCACCGAGTGACTGCAAGAACCACATAAGGAGAAGTAAAAGTAGTCACCTGTAGGAAGTGCGTCCTTTGCACGTAAACCCAGGCCATGGAGATGCCGGGGATTGAACCGGGGGCCTCACACCTGCAAAGCGTGCGCTCTACCACTGAGCTACATCCCCGTTAATTGCACCACTTTCAGAAACTTGCAGGAAACGGGTCAAGATTTTTGCAGACAAGGGTTGGCATTTATTCAAATCGCTGAACCACCTTGAGAAAAAAACTCTGTGAATTCTTAGAGATACATCAGCTGACCTATTCACGCTTCAGGCACGACACTCCAACTCGGTTTTCTGATGATACCAAGTAGAGACTCTGAAGCTTGTCCTTAATGCAAAGCTATTGCACATTTCCCACTTTAATCAGGCTAGAGAAAGTTTCCTATATTTGCCTGTGCTATTGATTTGTGCAAAGTTTGTTGAAAGTCCAGTTCCCATTGAAAACATTTTACTGGGTGGTAAAGTGTTGCCCTTGCCTTAGGTTGCATGCAGTCTTTAGAATCTGCCGCGGCAAAAAGCCTCGTCCTGCTATGTGACCTGGCAAAGAAGCCAGTTTAAGCGTCAAAGATTCCTTGCGAGTCTTGACGACACTACTAAGCGTGAGTGTGTTTGCTAAAGCTTTCTAGCCATATTAGGAAAAGTTTGGAGATGCTGGGGGTTGAACCCAAGACCTCATACATGCGAAGCATGCGCTCTACCACTGAGCTACATCCCCAAAAGTCTCCCAGTAGGATGGAGCACTGACAAGTAATTCTTTCACCGAGTGACTGCAGGAACCACCTAAGGAGAAGGAAAAGTAGTCACCTGTAGGAAGTGCGTCCTTTGCACGTAAACCCAGGCCATGGAGATGCCGGGGATTGAACCCGGGGCCTCACACATGCAAAGCGTGCGCTCTACAACTGAGCTACATCCCCGTTATTTGCACCACTTTCAGAAACTTGCAGGAAACGGGTCAAGATTTTTGCAGACAAGGGTTGGCATTTATTCAAATCGCTGAACCACCTTGAGAAAAAAACTCTGTGAATTCTTAGAGATACATCAGCTGACCTATTCAAGCTTCCGGCACGACACTCCAACTCGGTTTTCTGATGATACCAAGTAGAGACTCTGAAGCTTGTCCTTAATGCAAAGCTATTGCACATTTCCCACTTTAATCAGGCTAGAGAAAGTTTCCTATATTTGCCTGTGCTATTGATTTGTGCAAAGTTTGTTGAAAGTCCAGTTCCCATTGAAAACATTTTACTGGGTGGTAAAGTGTTGCCCTTGCCTTAGGTTGCATGCAGTCTTTAGAATCTGCTGCGGCAAAAAGCCTCGTCCTGCTATGTGACCTGGCAAAGAAGCCAATTTAAGCGTCAAAGATTCCTTGCGAGTCTTGACGACACTACTAAGCGTGAGTGTGTTTGCTAAAGCTTTCTAGCCATATTAGGAAAAGTTTGGAGATGCTGAGGGTTGAACCCAGGACCTCATACATGCGAAGCATGCGCTCTACCACTGAGCTACATCCCCAAAAGTCTCCTAGTGGGATGGAGTACTGACAAGTAATTCTTTCACCGAGTGACTGCAGGAACCACATAAGGAGAAGGAAAAGCAGTCACCTGTAGGAAGTGCGTCCTTTGCACGTAAACCCAGGCCATGGAGATGCCGGGGATTGAACCCGGGGCCTCACACATGCAAAGCGTGCGCGCTACCACTGAGCTACATCCCCGTTATTCGCACCACTTTCAGAAACTTGCAGGAAACGGGTCAAGATTTTTGCAGACAAGGGTTGGCATTTATTCAAATCGCTGAACCAGCTTGAGAAAAAAACTCTGTGAATTCTTAGAGATACATCAGCTGACCTATTCAAGCTTCCGGCACGACACTCCAACTCGGTTTTCTGATGATACCAAGTAGAGACTCTGAAGCTTGTCCTTAATGCAAAGCTATTGCACATTTCCCACTTTAATCAGGCTAGAGAAAGTTTCCTATATTTGCCTGTGCTATTGATTTGTGCAAAGTTTGTTGAAAGTCCAGTTCCCATTGAAAACATTTTACTGGGTGGTAAAGTGTTGCCCTTGCCTTAGGTTGCATGCAGTCTTTAGAATCTGCTGCGGCAAAAAGCCTCGTCCTGCTATGTGACCTGGCAAAGAAGCCAGTTTAAGCGTCAAAGATTCCTTGCGAGTCTTGACGACACTACTAAGCGTGAGTGTGTTTGCTAAAGCTTTCTAGCCATATTAGGAAAAGTTTGGAGATGCTGGGGGTTGAACCCAGGACCTCATACATGCGAAGCATGCGCTCTACCACTGAGCTACATCCCCAAAAGTCTCCTAGTGGGATGGAGCACTGACAAGTAATTCTTTCACCGAGTGACTGCAGGAACCACATAAGGAGAAGGAAAAGTAGTCATCTGTAGGAAGTGCGTCCTTTGCACGTAAACCCAGGCCATGGAGATGCCGGGGATTGAACCCGGGGCCTCACACATGCAAAGCGTGCGCTCTACCACTGAGCTACATCCCCGTTATTTGCACCACTTTCAGAAACTTGCAGGAAACGGGTCAAGATTTTTGCAGATAAGGGTTGGCATTTATTCAAATCGCTGAACCACCTTGAGAAAAAAACTGTGAATTCTTAGAGATACATCAGCTGACCTATTCAAGCTTCCGGCACGACACTCCAACTCGGTTTTCTGATGATACCAAGTAGAGACTCTGAAGCTTGTCCTTAATGCAAAGCTATTGCACATTTCCCACTTTAATCAGGCTAGAGAAAGTTTCCTATATTTGCATGTGCTATTGATTTGTGCAAAGTTTGTTGAAAGTCCAGTTCCCATTGAAAACATTTTACTGGGTGGTAAAGTGTTGCCCTTGCCTTAGGTTGCATGCAGTCTTTAGAATCTGCCGCGGCAAAAAGCCTCGTCCTGCTATGTGACCTGGCAAAGAAGCCAGTTTAAGCGTCAAAGATTCCTTGCGAGTCTTGACGACACTACTAAGCGTGAGTGTGTTTGCTAAAGCTATCTAGCCATATTAGGAAAAGTTTGGAGATGCTGGGGGTTGAACCCAGGACCTCATACATGCGAAGCATGCGCTCTACCACTGAGCTACATCCCCAAAAGTCTCCTAGTGGGATGGAGCACTGACAAGTAATTCTTTCACCGAGTGACTGCAGGAACCACATAAGGAGAAGGAAAAGTAGTCACCTGTAGGAAGTGCGTCCTTTGCACGTAAACCCAGGCCATGGAGATGCCGGGGATTGAACCCGGGGCCTCACACATGCAAAGCGTGCGCTCTACCACTGAGCTACATCCCCGTTATTTGCAACACTTTCAGAAACTTGCAGGAAACGGGTCAAGATTTTTGCAGACAAGGGTTGGCATTTATTCAAATCGCTGAACCACCTTGAGAAAAAAACTCTGTGAATTCTTAGAGATACATCAGCTGACCTATTCAAGCTTCCGGCACGACACTCCAACTCAGTTTTCTGATGATACCAAGTAGAGACTCTGAAGCTTGTCCTTAATGCAAAGCTATTGCACATTTCCCACTTTAATCAGGCTAGAGAAAGTTTCCTATATTTGCCTGTGCTATTGATTTGTGCAAAGTTTGTTGAAAGTCCAGTTCCCATTGAAAACATTTTACTGGGTGGTAAAGTGTTGCCCTTGCCTTAGGTTGCATGCAGTCTTTAGAATCTGCCGCAGCAAAAAGCCTCGTCCTGCTATGTGACCTGGCAAATAAGCCAGTTTAAGCGTCAAAGATTCCTTGCGAGTCTTGACGACACTACTAAGCGTGAGTGTGTTTGCTAAAGCTTTCTAGCCATATTAGGAAAAGTTTGGAGATGCTGGGGGTTGAACCCAAGACCTCATAAATGCGAAGCATGCGCTCTACCACTGAGCTACATCCCCCAAATTCTGCTAGTGGGATGGAGCACTGACAAGTAATTATTTCACCGAGTGACTGCAGGAACCACATAAGGAGAAGGAAAAGTAGTCACCTGTAGGAAGTGCGTCCTTTGCACGTAAACCCAGGCCATGGAGATGCCGGGGATTGAACCCGGGGCCTCACACATGCAAAGCGTGCGCTCTACCACTGAGATACATCCCCATTATTTGCACCACTTTCAGAAACTTGCAGGAAACGGGTCAAGATTTTTGCAGACAAGGGTTGGCATTTATTCAAATCGCTGAACCACCTTGAGAAAAAAACTATGAATTCTTAGAGATACATCAGCTGACCTATTCAAGCTTCCGGCACGACACTCCAACTCGGTTTTCTGATGATACCAAGTAGAGACTCTGAAGCTTGTCCTTAATGCAAAGCTATTGCACATTTCGCACTTTAATCAGGCTAGAGAAAGTTTCCTATATTTGCCTGTGCTATTGATTTGTGCAAAGTTTGTTGAAAGTCCAGTTCCCATTGAAAACATTTTACTGGGTCGTAAAGTGTTGCCCTTGCCTTAGGTTGCATGCAGTCTTTAGAATCTGCCGCGGCAAAAAGCCTCGTCCTGCTATGTGACCTGGCAAAGAAGCCAGTTTAAGCGTCAAAGATTCCTTGCGAGTCTTGACGACACTACTAAGCGTGAGTGTGTTTGCTAAAGCTATCTAGCCATATTAGGAAAAGTTTGGAGATGCTGGGGGTTGAACCCAGGACCTCATACATGCGAAGCATGCGCTCTACCACTGAGCTACATCCCCAAAAGTCTACTAGTGGGATGGAGCACTGACAAGTAATTCTTTCACCGAGTGACTGCAGGAACCACATAAGGAGAAGTAGTCACCTGTAGGAAGTGCGTCCTTTGCACGTAAACCCAGGCCATGGAGATGCCGGGGATTGAACCCGGGGCCTCACACATGCAAAGCGTACGCTCTACCACTGAGCTACATCCCCGTTATTTGCACCACTTTCAGAAACTTGCAGGAAACGGGTCAAGATTTTTGCAGACAAGGGTTGGCATTTATTCAAATCGCTGAACCACCTTGAGAAAAAAACTCTGTGAATTCTTAGAGATACATCAGCTGACCAATTCAAGCTGCCGGCACGACACTCCAACTCGGTTTTCTGATGATACCAAGTAGAGACTCTGAAGCTTGTCCTTAATGCAAAGCTATTGCACATTTCCCACTTTAATCAGGCTAGAGAAAGTTTCCTATATTTGCCTGTGCTATTGATTTGTGCAAAGTTTGTTGAAAGTCCAGTTCCCATTGAAAACATTTTACTGGGTGGTAAAGTGTTGCCCTTGCCTTAGGTTGCATGCAGTCTTTAGAATCTGCAGCGGCAAAAAGCCTCGTCCTGCTATGTGACCTGGCAAAGAAGCCAGTTTAAGCGTCAAAGATTCCTTGCGAGTCTTGACGACACTACTAAGCGTGAGTGTGTTTGCTAAAGCTTTTTAGCCATATTAGGAAAAGTTTGGAGATGCTGGGGGTTGAACCCAGGACCTCATACATGCGAAGCACGCGCTACATCACCACTGAGCTACATCCCCAAAAGTCTCCTAGTGGGATGGAGCACTGACAAGTAATTCTTTCACCGAGTGACTGCAGGAACCACATAAGGAGAAGTAGTCACCTGTAGGAAGTGCGTCCTTTGCACGTAAACCGAGGACATGGAGATGCCGGGGATTGAACCCGGGGCCTCACACATGCAAAGCGTACGCTCTACCACTGAGCTACATCCCCGTTATTTGCACCACTTTCAGAAACTTGCAGGAAACGGGTCAAGATTTTTGCAGACAAGGGTTGGCATTTATTCAAATCGCTGAACCACCTTGAGAAAAAAACTCTGTGAATTCTTAGAGATACATCAGCTGACCAATTCAAGCTGCCGGCACGACACTCCAACTCGGTTTTCTGATGATACCAAGTAGAGACTCTGAAGCTTGTCCTTAATGCAAAGCTATTGCACATTTCCCACTTTAATCAGGCTAGAGAAAGTTTCCTATATTTGCCTGTGCTATTGATTTGTGCAAAGTTTGTTGAAAGTCCAGTTCCCATTGAAAACATTTTACTGGGTGGTAAAGTGTTGCCCTTGCCTTAGGTTGCATGCAGTCTTTAGAATCTGCAGCGGCAAAAAGCCTCGTCCTGCTATGTGACCTGGCAAAGAAGCCAGTTTAAGCGTCAAAGATTTCTTGCGAGTCTTGACGACACTACTAAGCGTGAGTGTGTTTGCTAAAGCTTTTTAGCCATATTAGGAAAAGTTTGGAGATGCTGGGGGTTGAACCCAGGACCTCATACATGCGAAGCACGCGCTCTACCACTGAGCTACATCCCCAAAAGTCTCCTAGTGGGATGGAGCACTGACAAGTAATTCTTTCACCGAGTGACTGCAGGAACCACATAAGGAGAAGGAAAAGTAGTCACCTGTAGGAAGTGCGTCCTTTGCACGTAAACCCAGGCCATGGAGATGCCGGGGATTGAACCCGGGGCCTCACACATGCAAAGCGTGCGCTCTACCACTGAGCTACATCCCCATTATTTGCACAACTTTCAGAAACATGCAGGAAACGGGTCAAGATTTTTGCAGACAAGGGTTGGCATTTATTCAAATCGCTGAACCACCTTGAGAAAAAAACTCTGTGAATTCTTAGAGATACATCAGCTGACCTATTCAAGCTTCCGGCACGACACTCCAACTCGGTTTTCTGATGATACCAAGTAGAGACTCTGAAGCTTGTCCTTAATGCAAAGCTATTGCACATTTCCCACTTTAATCAGGCTAGAGAAAGTTTCCTATATTTGCCTGTGCTATTGATTTGTGCAAAGTTTGTTGAAAGTCCAGTTCCCATTGAAAACATTTTACTGGGTGGTAAAGTGTTGCCCTTGCCTTAGGTTGCATGCAGTCTTTAGAATCTGCCGCAGCAAAAAGCCTCGTCCTGCTATGTGACCTGGCAAAGAAGCCAGTTTAAGCGTCAAAGATTCCTTGCGAGTCTTGACGACACTACTAAGCGTGAGTGTGTTTGCTAAAGCATTCTAGCCATATTAGGAAAAGTTTGGAGATACTGGGGGTTGAACCCAGGACCTCATACATGTGAAGCATGCGCTCTACCACTGAGCTACATCCCCAAAAGCCTCCCAGTGGGATGGAGCACTGACAAGTAATTCTTTCAACGAGTGACTGCAGGAACCACATAAGGAGAAGGAAAAGTAGTCACCTGTAGGAAGTGCGTCCTTAGCAGGTAAACCCAGGCCATGGAGATGCCGGGGATTGAACCCGGGGCCTCACACATGCAAAGCGTGCGCTCTACCACTGAGATACATCCCCATTATTTGCACCACTTTCAGAAACTTGCAGGAAACGGGTCAAGATTTTTGCAGACAAGGGTTGGCATTTATTCAAATCGCTGAACCACCTTGAGAAAAAAACTATGAATTCTTAGAGATACATCAGCTGACCTATTCAAGCTTCTGGCACGACACTCCAACTCGGTTTTCTGATGATACCAAGTAGAGACTCTGAAGCTTGTCCTTAATGCAAAGCTATTGCACATTTCGCACTTTAATCAGGCTAGAGAAAGTTTCCTATATTTGCCTGTGCTATTGATTTGTGCAAAGTTTGTTGAAAGTCCAGTTCCCATTGAAAACATTTTACTGGGTGGTAAAGTGTTGCCCTTGCCTTAGGTTGCATGCAGTCTTTAGAATCTGCCGCGGCAAAAAGCCTCGTCCTGCTATGTGACCTGGCAAAGAAGCCAGTTTAAGCGTCAAAGATTCCTTGCGAGTCTTGACGACACTACTAAGCGTGAGTGTGTTTGCTAAAGCTATCTAGCCATATTAGGAAAAGTTTGGAGATGCTGGGGGTTGAACCCAGGACCTCATACATGCGAAGCATGCGCTCTACCACTGAGCTACATCCCCAAAAGTCTACTTGTGGGATGGAGCACTGACAAGTAATTCTTTCACCGAGTGACTGCAAGAACCACATAAGGAGAAGTAGTCACCTGTAGGAAGTGCGTCCTTTGCACGTAAACCCATGCCATGGAGATGCCGGGGATTGAACCCGGGGCCTCACACATGCAAAGCGTACGCTCTACCACTGAGCTACATCCCCGTTATTTGCACCACTTTCAGAAACTTGCAGGAAACGGGTCAAGATTTTTGCAGACAAGGGTTGGCATTTATTCAAATCGCTGAACCACCTTGAGAAAAAAACTCTGTGAATTCTTAGAGATACATCAGCTGACCAATTCAAGCTGCCGGTACGACGCTCCAACTCGGTTTTCTGATGATACCAAGTAGAGACTCTGAAGCTTGTCCTTAATGCAAAGCTATTGCACATTTCCCACTTTAATCAGGCTAGAGAAAGTTTCCTATATTTGCCTGTGCTATTGATTTGTGCAAAGTTTGTTGAAAGTCCAGTTCCCATTGAAAACATGTTACTGGGTGGTAAAGTGTTGCCCTTGCCTTAGGTTGCATGCAGTCTTTAGAATCTGCAGCGGCAAAAAGCCTCGTCCTGCTATGTGACCTGGCAAAGAAGCCAGTTTAAGCGTCAAAGATTCCTTGCGAGTCTTGACGACACTACTAAGCGTGAGTGTGTTTGCTAAAGCTTTTTAGCCATATTAGGAAAAGTTTGGAGATGCTGGGGGTTGAACCCAGGACCTCATACATGCGAAGCACGCGCTCTACCACTGAGCTACATCCCCAAAAGTCTCCTAGTGGGATGGAGCACTGACAAGTAATTCTTTCACCGAGTGACTGCAGGAACCACATAAGGAGAAGTAGTCACCTGTAGGAAGTGCGTTCTTTGCACGTAAACCCAGGCCATGGAGATGCCGGGGATTGAACCCGGGGCCTCACACATGCAAAGCGTACGCTCTACCACTGAGCTACATCCCCGTTATTTGCACCACTTTCAGAAACTTGCAGGAAACGGGTCAAGATTTTTGCAGACAAGGGTTGGCATTTATTCAAATCGCTGAACCACCTTGAGAAAAAAACTCTGTGAATTCTTAGAGATACATCAGCTGACCAATTCAAGCTGCCGGCACGACACTCCAACTCGGTTTTCTGATGATACCAAGTAGAGACTCTGAAGCTTGTCCTTAATGCAAAGCTATTGCACATTTCCCACTTTAATCAGGCTAGAGAAAGTTTCCTATATTTGCCTGTGCTATTGATTTGTGCAAAGTTTGTTGAAAGTCCAGTTCCCATTGAAAACATTTTACTGGGTGGTAAAGTGTTGCCCTTGCCTTAGGTTGCATGCAGTCTTTAGAATCTGCAGCGGCAAAAAGCCTCGTCCTGCTATGTGACCTGGCAAAGAAGCCAGTTTAAGCGTCAAAGATTCCTTGCGAGTCTTGACGACACTACTAAGCGTGAGTGTGTTTGCTAAAGCTTTTTAGCCATATTAGGAAAAGTTTGGAGATGCTGGGGGTTGAACCCAGGACCTCATACATGCGAAGCACGCGCTCTACCACTGAGCTACATCCCCAAAAGACTCCTAGTGGGATGGAGCACTGACAAGTAATTCTTTCACCGAGTGACTGCAGGAACCACATAAGGAGAAGGAAAAGTAGTCACCTGTAGGAAGTGCGTCCTTTGCACGTAAACCCAGGCCATGGAGATGCCGGGGATTGAACCCGGGGCCTCACACATGCAAAGCGTGCGCTCTACCACTGAGCTACATCCCCATTATTTGCACAACTTTCAGAAACATGCAGGAAACGGGTCAAGATTTTTGCAGACAAGGGTTGGCATTTATTCAAATCGCTGAACCACCTTGAGAAAAAAACTCTGTGAATTCTTAGAGATACATCAGCTGACCTATTCAAGCTTCCGGCACGACACTCCAACTCGGTTTTCTGATGATACCAAGTAGAGACTCTGAAGCTTGTCCTTAATGCAAAGCTATTGCACATTTCCCACTTTAATCAGGCTAGAGAAAGTTTCCTATATTTGCCTGTGCTATTGATTTGTGCAAAGTTTGTTGAAAGTCCAGTTCCCATTGAAAACATTTTACTGGGTGGTAAAGTGTTGCCCTTGCCTTAGGTTGCATGCAGTCTTTAGAATCTGTCGCAGCAAAAAGCCTCGTCCTGCTATGTGACCTGGCAAAGAAGCCAGTTTAAGCGTCAAAGATTCCTTGCGAGTCTTGACGACACTACTAAGCGTGAGTGTGTTTGCTAAAGCTTTCTAGCCATATTAGGAAAAGTTTGGAGATGCTGGGGGTTGAACCCAGGACCTCATACATGCGAAGCATGCGCTCTACCACTGAGCTACATCCCCAAAAGTCTCCCAGTGGGATGGAGCACTGACAAGTAATTCTTTCACCGAGTGACTGCAGGAACCACATAAGGAGAAGGAAAAGTAGTCACCTGTAGGAAGTGCGTCCTTTGCACGTAAAACCAGGCCATGGAGATGCCGGGGATTGAACCCGGGGCCTCACACATGCAAAGCGTGCGCTCTACCACTGAGCTACATCCCCGTTATTTGCACCACTTTCAGAAACTTGCAGGAAACGGTTCAAGATTTTTGCAGACAAGGGTTGGCATTTATTCAAATCGCTGAACCACCTTGAGAAAAAAACTCTGTGAATTCTTAGAGATACATCAGCTGACCTATTCAAGCTTCCGGCACGACACTCCAACTCGGTTTTCTGATGATACCAAGTAGAGACTCTGAAGCTTGTCCTTAATGCAAAGCTATTGCACATTTCCCACTTTAATCAGGCTAGAGAAAGTTTCCTATATTTGCCTGTGCTATTGATTTGTGCAAAGTTTGTTGAAAGTCCAGTTCCCATTGAAAACATTTTACTGGGTGGTAAAGTGTTGCCCTTGCCTTAGGTTGCATGCAGTCTTTAGAATCTGCCGCAGCAAAAAGCCTCGTCCTGCTATGTGACCTGGCAAATAAGCCAGTTTAAGCGTCAAAGATTCCTTGCGAGTCTTGACGACACTACGAAGCGTGAGTGTGTTTGCTAAAGCTTTCTAGCCATATTAGGAAAAGTTTGGAGATGCTGGGGGTTGAACCCAGGACCTCATACATGCGAAGCACGCGCTCTACCACTGAGCTACATCCCCAAAAGTCTCCTAGTGGGATGGAGCACTGACAAGTAATTCTTTCACCGAGTGACTGCAGGAACCACATAAGGAGAAGGAAAAGTAGTCACCTGTAGGAAGTGTGTCCTTTGCACGTAAACCCAGGCCATGGAGATGCCGGGGATTGAACCCGGGGCCTCACACATGCAAAGCGTGCGCTCTACCACTGAGCTACATCCCCGTTATTTGCACCACTTTCAGAAACTTGCAGGAAACGGGTCAAGATTTTTGCAGACAAGGGTTGGCATTTATTCAAATCGCTGAACCACCTTGAGAAAAAAACTCTGTGAATTCTTAGAGATACATCAGCTGACCTATTCAAGCTTCCGGCACGACACTCCAACTCGGTTTTCTGATGATACCAAGTAGAGACTCTGAAGCTTGTCCTTAATGCAAAGCTATTGCACATTTCCCACTTTAATCAGGCTAGAGAAAGTTTCCTATATTTGCCTGTGCTATTGATTTGTGCAAAGTTTGTTGAAAGTCCAGTTCCCATTGAAAACATTTTACTGGGTGGTAAAGTGTTGCCCTTGCCTTAGGTTGCATGCAGTCTTTAGAATCTGCCGCAGCAAAAAGCCTCGTCCTGCTATGTGACCTGGCAAATAAGCCAGTTTAAGCGTCAAAGATTCCTTGCGAGTCTTGACGACACTACTAAGCGTGAGTGTGTTTGCTAAAGCTTTCTAGCCATATTAGGAAAAGTTTGGAGATGCTGGGGGTTGAACCCAGGACCTCATACATGCGAAGCATGCGCTCTACCACTGAGCTACATCCCCAAAAGCCTCCCAGTGGGATGGAGCACTGACAAGTAATTCTTTCAACGAGTGACTGCAGGAACCACATAAGGAGAAGGAAAAGTAGTCACCTGTAGGAAGTGCGTCCTTTGCACGTAAACCCAGGCCATGGAGATGCCGGGGATTGAACCCGGGGCCTCACACATGCAAAGCGTGCGCTCTACCACTGAGCTACATCCCCGTTATTTGCACCACTTTCAGAAACTTGCAGGAAACGGGTCAAGATTTTTGCAGACAAGGGTTGGCATTTATTCAAATCGCTGAACCACCTTGAGAAAAAAACTCTGTGAATTCTTAGAGATACATCAGCTGACCTATTCAAGCTTCCGGCACGACACTCCAACTCGGTTTTCTGATGATACCAAGTAGAGACTCTGAAGCTTGTCCTTAATGCAAAGCTATTGCACATTTCCCACTTTAATCAGGCTAGAGAAAGTTTCCTATATTTGCCTGTGCTATTGATTTGTGCAAAGTTTGTTGAAAGTCCAGTTCCCATTGAAAACATTTTACTGGGTGGTAAAGTGTTGCCCTTGCCTTAGGTTGCATGCAGTCTTTAGAATCTGCCGCAGCAAAAAGCCTCGTCCTGCTATGTGACCTGGCAAATAAGCCAGTTTAAGCGTCAAAGATTCCTTGCGAGTCTTGACGACACTACTAAGCGTGAGTGTGTTTGCTAAAGCTTTCTAGCCATATTAGGAAAAGTTTGGAGATGCTGGGGGTTGAACCCAGGACCTCATACATGCGAAGCATGCGCTCTACCACTGAGCTACATCCCCAAAAGCCTCCCAGTGGGATGGAGCACTGACAAGTAATTCTTTCAACGAGTGACTGCAGGAACCACATAAGGAGAAGGAAAAGTAGTCACCTGTAGGAAGTGCGTCCTTTGCACGTAAACCCAGGCCATGGAGATGCCGGGGATTGAACCCGGGGCCTCACACATGCAAAGCGTGCGCTCTACCACTGAGCTACATCCCCGTTATTTGCACCACTTTCAGAAACTTGCAGGAAACGGGTCAAGATTTTTGCAGACAAGGGTTGGCATTTATTCAAATCGCTGAACCACCTTGAGAAAAAAACTCTGTGAATTCTTAGAGATACATCAGCTGACCTATTCAAGCTTCCGGCACGACACTCCAACTCGGTTTTCTGATGATACCAAGTAGAGACTCTGAAGCTTGTCCTTAATGCAAAGCTATTGCACATTTCCCACTTTAATCAGGCTAGAGAAAGTTTCCTATATTTGCCTGTGCTATTGATTTGTGCAAAGTTTGTTGAAAGTCCAGTTCCCATTGAAAACATTTTACTGGGTGGTAAAGTGTTGCCCTTGTCTTAGGTTGCATGCAGTCTTTAGAATCTGCCGCAGCAAAAAGCCTCGTCCTGCTATGTGACCTGGCAAATAAGCTAGTTGAAGCGTCAAAGATTCCTTGCGAGTCTTGACGACACTACTAAGCGTGAGTGTGTTTGCTAAAGCTTTCTAGCCATATTAGGAAAAGTTTGGAGATGCTGGGGGTTGAACCCAGGACCTCATACATGCGAAGCATGCGCTCTACCACTGAGCTACATCCCCAAAAGTCTCCTAGTGGGATGGAGCACTGACAAGTAATTCTTTCACCGAGTGACTGCAGGAACCACATAAGGAGAAGGAAAAGTAGTCACCTGTAGGAAGTGCATCCTTTGCACGTAAACCCAGGCCATGGAGATGCCGGGGATTGAACCCGGGGCCTCACACATGCAAAGCGTGCGCTCTACCACTGAGCTACATCCCCGTTATTTGCACCACTTTCAGAAACTTGCAGGAAACGGGTCAAGATTTTTGCAGACAAGGGTTGGCATTTATTCAAATCGCTGAACCACCTTGAGAAAAAAACTCTGTGAATTCTTAGAGATACATCAGCTGACCTATTCAAGCTTCCGGCACGACACTCCAACTCAGTTTTCTGATGATACCAAGTAGAGACTCTGAAGCTTGTCCTTAATGCAAAGCTATTGCACATTTCCCACTTTAATCAGGCTAGAGAAAGTTTCCTATATTTGCCTGTGCTATTGATTTGTGCAAAGTTTGTTGAAAGTCCAGTTCCCATTGAAAACATTTTACTGGGTGGTAAAGTGTTGCCCTTGCCTTAGGTTGCATGCAGTCTTTAGAATCTGCCGCAGCAAAAAGCCTCGTCCTGCTATGTGACCTGGCAAATAAGCCAGTTTAAGCGTCAAAGATTCCTTGCGAGTCTTGACGACACTACTAAGCGTGAGTGTGTTTGCTAAAGCTTTCTAGCCATATTAGGAAAAGTTTGGAGATGCTGGGGGTTGAACCCAGGACCTCATACATGCGAAGCATGCGCTCTACCACTGAGCTACATCCCCAAAAGCCTCCCAGTGGGATGGAGCACTGACAAGTAATTCTTTCAACGAGTGACTGCAGGAACCACATAAGGAGAAGGAAAAGTAGTCACCTGTAGGAAGTGCGTCCTTTGCACGTAAACCCAGGCCATGGAGATGCCGGGGATTGAACCCGGGGCCTCACACATGCAAAGCGTGCGCTCTACCACTGAGCTACATCCCCGTTATTTGCACCACTTTCAGAAACTTGCAGGAAACGGGTCAAGATTTTTGCAGACAAGGGTTGGCATTTATTCAAATCGCTGAACCACCTTGAGAAAAAAACTCTGTGAATTCTTAGAGATACATCAGCTGACCTATTCAAGCTTCCGGCACGACACTCCAACTCGGTTTTCTGATGATACCAAGTAGAGACTCTGAAGCTTGTCCTTAATGCAAAGCTATTGCACATTTCCCACTTTAATCAGGCTAGAGAAAGTTTCCTATATTTGCCTGTGCTATTGATTTGTGCAAAGTTTGTTGAAAGTCCAGTTCCCATTGAAAACATTTTACTGGGTGGTAAAGTGTTGCCCTTGCCTTAGGTTGCATGCAGTCTTTAGAATCTGCCGCAGCAAAAAGCCTCGTCCTGCTATGTGACCTGGCAAATAAGCCAGTTTAAGCGTCAAAGATTCCTTGCGAGTCTTGACGACACTACTAAGCGTGAGTGTGTTTGCTAAAGCTTTCTAGCCATATTAGGAAAAGTTTGGAGATGCTGGGGGTTGAACCCAGGACCTCATACATGCGAAGCATGCGCTCTACCACTGAGCTACATCCCCAAAAGTCTCCTAGTGGGATGGAGCACTGACAAGTAATTCTTTCACCGAGTGACTGCAGGAACCACATAAGGAGAAGGAAAAGTAGTCACCTGTAGGAAGTGCATCCTTTGCACGTAAACCCAGGCCATGGAGATGCCGGGGATTGAACCCGGGGCCTCACACATGCAAAGCGTGCGCTCTACCACTGAGCTACATCCCCGTTATTTGCACCACTTTCAGAAACTTGCAGGAAACGGGTCAAGATTTTTGCAGACAAGGGTTGGCATTTATTCAAATCGCTGAACCACCTTGAGAAAAAAACTCTGTGAATTCTTAGAGATACATCAGCTGACCAATTCAAGCTTCCGGCACGACACTCCAACTCGGTTTTCTGATGATACCAAGTAGAGACTCTGAAGCTTGTCCTTAATGCAAAGCTATTGCACATTTCCCACTTTAATCAGGCTAGAGAAAGTTTCCTATATTTGCCTGTGCTATTGATTTGTGCAAAGTTTGTTGAAAGTCCAGTTCCCATTGAAAACATTTTACTGGGTGGTAAAGTGTTGCCCTTGCCTTAAGTTGCATGCAGTCTTTAGAATCTGCCGCGGAAAAAAGCCTCGTCCTGCTATGTGACCTGGCAAAGAAGCCAGTTTAAGCGTCAAAGATTCCTTGCGAGTCTTGACGACACTACTAAGCGTGAGTGTGTTTGCTAAAGCTTTCTAGCCATAATAGGAAAAGTTTGGAGATGCTGGGGGTTGAACCCAGGACCTCATACATGCGAAGCATGCGCTCTACCACTGAGCTACATCCCCAAAAGTCTCCTAGTGGGATGGAGCACTGACAAGTAATTCTTTCACCGAGTGACTGCAGGAACCACATAAGGAGAAGGAAAAGTAGTCACCTGTAGGAAGTGCGTCCTTTGCACGTAAACCCAGGCCATGGAGATGCCAGGGATTGAACCCGGGGCCTCACACATGCAAACCATGCGCTCTACCACTGAGCTACATCCCCGTTATTTGCACCACTTTCAGAAACTTGCAGGAAACGGGTCAAGATTTTTGCAGACAAGGGTTGGCATTTATTCAAATCGCTGAACCACCTTGAGAAAAAAACTCTGTGAATTCTTAGAGATACATCAGCTGACCAATTCAAGCTTCCGGCATGACACTCCAACTCGGTTTTCTGATGATACCAAGTAGAGACTATGAAGCTTGTCCTTAATGCAAAGCTATTGCACATTTCCCACTTTAATCAGGCTAGAGAAAGTTTCCTATATTTGCCTGTGCTACTGATTTGTGCAAAGTTTGTTGAAAGTCCAGTTCCCATTGAAAACATTTTACTGGGTGGTAAAGTGTTGCCCTTGCCTTAGGTTGCATGCAGTCTTTAGAATCTGCCGCGGCAAAAAGCCTCGTCCTGCTATGTGACCTGGCAAAGAAGCCAGTTTAAGCGTCAAAGATTCCTTGTGAGTCTTGACGACACTACTAAGCGTGAGTGTGTTTGCTAAAGCTTTCTAGCCATATTAGGAAAAGTTTGGAGATGCTGGGGGTTGAACCCAGAACCTCATACATGCGAAGCATGCGCTTTACCACTGAGCTACATCCCCAAAAGTCTCCTAGTGGGATGGAGCACTGACAAGTAATTCTTTCACCGAGTTACATAGTTACATAGTTATTAAGGTTGAAGGAAGACTGTAAGTCCATCTAGTTCAACCCATAGCCTAACCTAACATGCCCTAACATGTTGATCCAGGGGAAGGCAAAAAAACCCCATGTGGCAAAGAGTAACTCCACCATGGGGAAAAAAATTCCTTCCCGACTCCACATACGGCAATCAGACTAGTTCCCTGGATCAACGCCTTATCAAGGAATCTAGTGTATATACCCTGTAACATTATACTTTTTCAGAAAGGTATCCAGTCCCCTCTTAAATTTAATTAATGAATCACTCATTACAACATCATACGGCAGAGAGTTCCATAGTCTCACTGCTCTTACAGTAAAGAATCCGCGTCTGTTATTATGCTTAAACCTTCTTTCCTCCAGACGTAGAGGATGCCCCCTTGTCCCTGTCTCAGGTCTATGATTAAAAAGATCATCAGAAAGGTCTTTGTACTGTCCCCTCATATATTTATACATTAACATAAGATCACCCCTTAGTCTTCGTTTTTCCAAACTAAATAGCCCCAAGTGTAATAACCTATCTTGGTATTGCAGACCCCTCAGTCCTCTAATAACCTTGGTCGCTCTTCTCTGCACCCGCTCCAGTTCAGCTATGTCTTTCTTATACACTGGAGACCAGAACTGTGCACAGTATTCTAAGTGTGGTCGAACTAGTGACTTGTATAGAGGTAAAATTATGTTCTCCTCATGAGCATCTATGCCTCTTTTAATACATCCCATTATTTTATTTGCCTTTGTAGCAGCTGCCTGACACTGGCCACTGAATATGAGTTTGTCATCCACCCATACACCCAGGTCTTTTTCATTGACGGTTTTGCCCAGAGTTTTAGAATTAAGCACATAGTTATACATCTTATTACTTCTACCCAAGTGCATGACCTTACATTTATCCCCATTAAAGCTCATTTGCCATTTATCAGCCCAAGCTTCTAGTTTACATAAATCATCCTGTAATATAAAATTGTCCTCCCCTGTATTGATTACCCTGCAGAGTTTAGTGTCATCTGCAAATATTGAAATTCTACTCTGAATGCCCCCTACAAGGTCATTAATAAATATGTTAAAAAGAAGAGGGCCCAATACTGACCCCTGTGGTACCCCACTGCTAACCGTGACCCAGTCCGAGTGTGCTCCATTAATAACCACCCTTTGTTTCCTATCCCTGAGCCAGCTCTCAACCCACTTACACATATTTTCCCCTATCCCCATTACTCTCATTTTATGTAACAACCTTTTGTGTGGCACCGTATCAAAAGCTTTGGAAAAGTCCATATATACTACGTCCACTGGGTTCCCTTGGTCCAGTCCGGAACTTACCTCTTCATAGAAGCTGATCAAATTAGTCTGACATGAACGGTCCCTAGTAAACCCGTGCTGATACTGGGTCATGAGGTTATTCCTCTTCAGATACTCCAGTATAGTATCCCTTAGAATGCCCTCCAGGATTTTACCCACAGTAGAGGTTAAACTTACTGGCCTATAATTACCGAGTTCAGTTTTTGCCCCTTTTTTGAATATTGGCACCACATTTGCTATACGCCAGTCCTGTGGTACAGACCCTGTTATTATGGAGTCTTTAAAGATTAAAAATAATGGTCTATCAATGACTGTACTTAGTTCCTGCAGTACTCGGGGGTGTATCCCATCCGGGCCCGGAGATTTGTCAATTTTAGTTATTTTTAGACGCCGCTGTACTTCCTGCTGGGTTAAGCAGGTGACATTTAATGGGGAATTATTATCACTAGTCATATTGGCTGCCATGGGATTTTCTTTTGTAAATACTGATGAAAAAAAGTCATTTAGCATATTGGCTTTTTCCTCATCCTCATCCACCATTTCACCCAGACTATTTTTAAGGGGGCCAACACTGTCATTTTTTAGTTTCTTACTATTTATATAGTTAAAGAATATTTTGGGATTATTTTTACTCTCTCTGGCAATGAGTCTCTCTGTCTCAATCTTTGCTGCCTTGATTTGCTTTTTACAGAATGTATTTAATTTTCTGTATTTATTTAATGCCTCCTCACTACCTACTTCCTTTAATTCTCTAAATGCTTTCTTTTTGTCCCTTATTGCGCCCCTTACAGCTCTATTTAGCCATATTGGTTTCCTCCTATTTCTAGTATGTTTATTCCCATACGGTATATACTGTGCACAGGTCCTATCCAGGATGCCAATAAACGTCTCCCATTTTCTTTGTGTATTTTTGTGTCTCAGGATATCGTCCCAGTTAATTGCACCAAGATCTTCTCTCATCCGTTGGAAATTTGCCCTCCTGAAGTTTAGTGTCCTTGTCACCCCCCTTCTACCCATCTTATTAAAGGTTACATGAAAACTTATTATTTTGTGATCACTATTCCCCAAGTGACCCCCAACCCTTATATTTGATATGCGGTCTGGCCTGTTGGTTAATATTAGGTCTAGCAGTGCCCCCCTCCTTGTTGGGTCCTGAACCAGTTGTGAAAGGTAATTGTCTCTCATAGTTGTCAAAAACCGATTACCTTTACTGGAACTGCAGGTTTCTGTTCCCCAATCTATTTCAGGATAGTTGAAGTCCCCCATAATAATGACTTCTCCTTGAGTCGCAGCTTCATCTATTTGCTTTACGAGGATATTCTCCATTGCTTCCATTAGTTTTGGAGATTTATAACAAACCCCTATCAGTAATTTAATTTTTTTTTCCCCTCCCCTTATCTCCACCCACAGAGACTCTACATTTTCATTAGATTCACCTATATTATCACGCAGGATGGGTTTTAAGGTCGATTTTACATACAGACACACCCCACCCCCTCGCTTATCTGTACGGTCATTTCTGAAAAGGCTATAGCCCTGCAAGTTAACAGCCCAGTCATGGCTCTCATCCAGCCACGTCTCAGATATCCCCACCATGTCATAATTATGCTCCAACAACATTAGTTCTAATTCATCCATTTTGTTGGCGAGGCTTCTGGCATTAGTATACATGCACTTGATGTTACTCTCTGTACCTCTATTCTTTCTTAAATTACTAACTGTTCTAACCCCACCCCCCATGCCTCCGCCACCCCCAACTTCCTTATTTGTGCCCAGGTCTCTATCTGCACTATCTTCCCCTCCTATAAAATGAATACCCTCCCCCCAATCCCTAGTTTAAACACTCCTCCAACCTTCTAACCATTTTCTCCCCCAGCACAGCTGCACCTTCCCCATTGAGGTGCAGCCCGTCCCTAGCGTAGAGCCTGTAGCCAACTGAGAAGTCGGCCCAGTTCTGCAGGAACCCAAACCCCTCCTTCCTACACCAATTCTTGAGCCACTTATTAACCTCCCTAATCTCCCGTTGCCTCTCTGGCGTGGCACGTGGTACAGGCAGTATTTCGGAAAATACCACGTTGGAGGTCCTTGCTTTCAGCTTGCAGCCTAATTCCCTGAAATCATCTTTAAGGACCTTCCACCTACCTCTAACTTTGTCATTTGTGCCAATGTGCACCATGACCGCTGGGTCCTCACCAGCCCCTCCCAGTAATCTGTCCACCCGATCAGCGATGTGTCGGACTCGAGCGCCAGGTAGGCAGCACACCGTCCGACGATCCCTGTCTTTGTGACAGATTGCCCTATCTGTTCCCCTAATAATTGAGTCCCCCACTACCAGCACCTGTCTGGCCTGCCCTGCTCTCCTTTTTCCCTCCTTACTGGAGCAGTCACTCCTCCGGCTTTCAGAGGACATGCCTGGCTGCAGCAGTGCTACCCCTGCACTGGCACCCCCCTCATCTGCCAACTTAGCAAACTTATTGGGGTGTGCCAGATCAGGACTAGCCTCCCTGGCACTCTTCCCTCTACCCCGCCTTCTATCTGTCACCCAGCTAACTGCCACACTGTCCTGCAGCTCCATCCTACCATCCCCCTCCTCATCTATCCCATTGAGCGTCTGCTCTGTGAGCAGAAGACTCCTCTCCATATTGTCTATGGATCTCAGTGTTGCCAGCTGCACATTTAGATCCAGTATCTGGGTTTCCAAATGCACAATGTGCTCACATCTCGCACAGCAGTATGCACCCTCGACCGGCTGGTCAAGGACTGCATACATGTGGCAAGATGTACACTGGATGGCATTAACAATTGTGGAGCACATTTCCTAATGGGGATTGCACCACACAGAAACGTTAATTAAAAATAAATACAAAGTATTAATTAAACCAAAAAAAACAAAAACAAAAAAAAAAAAACAGAAGCAATTTCTCCCTTGGAAACTCCCTGATTCCAAAGTCACTGAATCACAAGTCACACACTTACCGCCGTTCACACTTACGCTCAGGTCACACTCACTGTGCTGAAGATTTATAGATTTTTTTTTTTTTTCTCTCTCTATCTCCCCTCAACAGCAATCCACCTTGCTGTTCAGATGCACTTCCAAAAAGGACGTGACTGCAGGAACCACATAAGGAGAAGGAAAAGTAGTCACCTGTAGGAAGTGCGTCCTTTGCACGTAAACCCAGGCCATGGAGATGCCGGGGATTGAACCTGGGGCCTCACACATGCAAAGCGTGCGCTCTACCACTGAGCTACATCCCCGTTATTTGCACCACTTTCAGAAACTTGCAGGAAACGGGTCAAGATTTTTGCAGACAAGGGTTGGCATTTATTCAAATCGCTGAACCACCTTGAGAAAAAAACTCTGTGAATTCTTAGAGATACATCAGCTGACCAATTCAAGCTTCCGGCACGACACTCCAACTCGGTTTTCTGATGATACCAAGTAGAGACTCTGAAGCTTGTCCTTAATGCAAAGCTATTGCACATTTCCCACTTTAATCAGGCTAGAGAAAGTTTCCTATATTTGCCTGTGCTACTGATTTGTGCAAAGTTTGTTGAAAGTCCAGTTCCCATTGAAAATATTTTACTGGGTGGTAAAGTGTTGCCCTTGCCTTAGGTTGCATGCAGTCTTTAGAATCTGCCGCGGCAAAAAGCCTCGTCCTGCTATGTGACCTGGCAAAGAAGCCAGTTTAAGCGTCAAAGATTCCTTGTGAGTCTTGACGACACTACTAAGCGTGAGTGTGTTTGCTAAAGCTTTCTAGCCATATTAGGAAAAGTTTGGAGATTCTGGGGGTTGAACCCAGGACCTCATACATGCGAAGCATGCGCTTTACCACTGAGCTACATCCCCAAAAGTCTCCTAGTGGGATGGAGCACTGACAAGTAATTCTTTCACCGAGTGACTGCAGGAACCACATAAGGAGAAGGAAAAGTAGTCACCTGTAGGAAGTGCGTCCTTTGCACGTAAACCCAGGCCATGGAGATGCCGGGGATTGAACCCGAGGCCTCACACATGCAAAGCGTGCGCTCTACCACTGAGCTACATCCCCGTTTTTTGCACCACTTTCAGAAACTTGCAGGAAACGGGTCAAGATTTTTGCAGACAAGGGTTGGCATTTATTCAAATCGCTGAACCACCTTGAGAAAAAAACTCTGTGAATTCTTAGAGATACATCAGCTGACCAATTCAAGCTTCCGGCACGACACTCCAACTCGGTTTTCTGATGATACCAAGTAGAGACTCTGAAGCTTGTCCTTAATGCAAAGCTATTGCACATTTCCCACTTTAATCAGGCTAGAGAAAGTTTCCTATATTTGCCTGTGCTACTGATTTGTGCAAAGTTTGTTGAAAGTCCAGTTCCCATTGAAAACATTTTACTGGGTGGTAAAGTGTTGCCCTTGCCTTAGGTTGCATGCAGTCTTTAGAATCTGCTGCGGCAGAAAGCCTCGTCCTGCTATGTGACCTGGCAAAGAAGCCAGTTTAAGCGTCAAAGATTCCTTGCGAGTCTTGACGACACTACTAAGCGTGAGTGTGTTTGCTAAAGCTTTCTAGCCATATTAGGAAAAGTTTGGAGATGCTGGGGGTTGAACCCAGGACCTCATACATGCGAAGCATGCGCTCTACCACTGAGCTACATTCCCAAAAGTCTCCTAGTGGGATGGAGCACTGACAAGTAATTCTTTCACCGAGTGACTGCAGGAACCGCATAAGGAGAAGGAAAAGTAGTCACCTGTAGGAAGTGCGTCCTTTGCACGTAAAACCAGGCCATGGAGATGCCGGGGATTGAGCCCGGGGACTCACACATGCAAAGCGTGCGCTCTACCACTGAGCTACATCCCCGTTATTTGCACCACTTTCAGAAACTTGCAGGAAACGGGTCAAGATTTTTGCAGACAAGGGTTGGCATTTATTCAAATCGCTGAACCACCTTGAGAAAAAAACTCTGTGAATTCTTAGAGATACATCAGCTGACCTATTCAAGCTTCCGGCACGACACTCCTACTCGGTTTTCTGATGATACCAAGTAGAGACTCTGAAGCTTGTCCTTAATGCAAAGCTATTGCACATTTCCCACTTTAATCAGGCTAGAGAAAGTTTCCTATATTTGCCTGTGCTATTGATTTGTGCAAAATTTGTTGAAAGTCCAGTTCCCATTGAAAACATTTTACTGGGTGGTAAAGTGTTGCCCTTGCCTTAGGTTGCATGCAGTCTTTAGAATCTGCCGCGGCAAAAAGCCTCGTCCTGCTATGTGACCTGGCAAAGAAGCCAGTTTAAGCGTCAAAGATTCCTTGCGAGTCTTGACGACACTACTAAGCGTGAGTGTGTTTGCTAAAGCTTTCTAGCCATATTAGGAAAAGTTTGGAGATGCTGGGGGTTGAACCCAGGACCTCATACATGCGAAGCATGCGCTCTAGCACTGAGCTACATCCCCAAAAGTCTCCTAGTGGGATGGAACACTGACAAGTAATTCTTTCACCGAGTGACTGCAGGAACCACATAAGGAGAAGGAAAAGTAGTCACCTGTAGGAAGTGCGTCCTTTGCACGTAAACCCAGGCCATGGAGATGCCGGGGATTGAACCTGGGGCCTCACACATGCAAAGCGTGCGCTCTACCACTGAGCTACATCCCCGTTATTTGCACCACTTTCAGAAACTTGCAGGAAACGGGTCAAGATTTTTGCAGACAAGGGTTGGCATTTATTCAAATCGCTGAACCACCTTGAGAAAAAAACTCTGTGAATTCTTAGAGATACATCAGCTGACCTATTCAAGCTTCCGGCACGACACTCCAACTCGGTTTTCTGATGATACCAAGTAGATACTCTGAAGCTTGTCCTTAATGCAAAGCTATTGCACATTTCCCACTTTAATCAGGCTAGAGAAAGTTTCCTATATTTGCCTGTGCTATTGATTTGTGCAAAGTTTGTTGAAAGTCCAGTTCCCATTGAAAACATTTTACTGGGTGGTAAAGTGTTGCCCTTGCCTTAGGTTGCATGCAGTCTTTAGAATCTGCCACAGCAAAAAGCCTCGTCCTGCTATGTGACCTGGCAAATAAGCCAGTTTAAGCGTCAAAGATTCCTTGCGAGTCTTGACGACACTACTAAGCGTGAGTGTGTTTGCTAAAGCTTTCTAGCCATATTAGGAAAAGTTTGGAGATGCTGGGGGTTGAACCCAGGACCTCATACATGCGAAGCATGCGCTCTACCACTGAGCTACATCCCCAAAAGTCTCCTAGTGGGATGGAGCACTGACAAGTAATTCTTTCACCGAGTGACTGCAGGAACCACATAAGGAGAAGGAAAAGTAGTCACCTGTAGGAAGTGCGTCCTTTGCACGTAAACCCAGGCCATGGAGATGCCGGGGATTGAACCCGGGGCCTCACACATGCAAAGCGTGCGCTCTACCACTGAGCTACATCCCCGTTATTTGCACCACTTTCAGAAACTTGCAGGAAACGGGTCAAGATTTTTGCAGACAAGGGTTGGCATTTATTCAAATCGCTGAACCACCTTGAGAAAAAAACTCTGTGAATTCTTAGAGATACATCAGCTGACCAATTCAAGCTTCCGGCACGACACTCCAACTCGGTTTTCTGATGATACCAAGTAGAGACTCTGAAGCTTGTCCTTAATGCAAAGCTATTGCACATTTCCCACTTTAATCAGGCTAGAGAAAGTTTCCTATATTTGCCTGTGCTACTGATTTGTGCAAAGTTTGTTGAAAGTCCAGTTCCCATTGAAAACATTTTACTGGGTGGTAAAGTGTTGCCCTTGCCTTAGGTTGCATGCAGTCTTTAGAATCTGCCGCGGCAAAAAGCCTCGTCCTGCTATGTGACCTGGCAAAGAAGCCAGTTTAAGCGTCAAAGATTCCTTGTGAGTCTTGACGACACTACTAAGCGTGAGTGTGTTTGCTAAAGCTTTCTAGCCATATTAGGAAAAGTTTGGAGATGCTGGGGGTTGAACCCAGGACCTCATACATGCGAAGCATGCGCTTTACCACTGAGCTACATCCCCAAAAGTCTCCTAGTGGGATGGAGCACTGACAAGTAATTCTTTCACCGAGTGACTGCAGGAACCACATAAGGAGAAGGAAAAGTAGTCACCTGTAGGAAGTGCGTCCTTTGCACGTAAACCCAGGCCATGGAGATGCACGGGGATTGAACCCGGGGCCTCACACATGCAAAGCGTGCGCTCTACCACTGAGCTACATCCCCGTTATTTGCAACACTTTCAGAAACTTGCAGGAAACGGGTCAAGATTTTTGCAGACAAGGGTTGGCATTTATTCAAATCGCTGAACCACCTTGAGAAAAAAACTCTGTGAATTCTTAGAGACACATCAGCTGACCTATTCAAGCTTCCGGCACGACACTCCAACTCGGTTTTCTGATGATACCAAGTAGAGACTCTGAAGCTTGTCCTTAATGCAAAGCTATTGCACATTTCCCACTTTAATCAGGCTAGAGAAAGTTTCCAATATTTGCCTGTGCTATTGATTTGTGCAAAGTTTGTTGAATGTCCAGTTCCCATTGAAAACATTTTACTGGGTGGTAAAGTGTTGCCTTTGCCTCAGGTTGCATGCAGTCTTTAGAATCTGCCGCGGCAAAAAGCCTCGTCCTGCTATGTGACCTGGCAAAGAAGCCAGTTTAAGAGTCAAAGATTCCTTGCGAGTCTTGACGACACTACTAAGCGTGAGTGTGTTTGCTAAAGCTTTCTAGCCATATTAGGAAAAGTTTGGAGATGCTGGGGGTTGAACCCAGGACCTCATACATGCGAAGCATGCGCTCTACCACTGAGCTACATCCCCAAAAGTCTCCTAGTGGGATGGAGCACTGACAAGTAATTCTTTCACCGAGTGACTGCAGGAACAACATAAGGAGAAGGAAAAGTAGTCACCTGTAGGAAGTGCGTCCTTTGCACGTAAAACCAGGCCATGGAGATGCCGGGGATTGAGCCCGGGGCCTCACACATGCAAAGCGTGCGCTCAACCACTGAGCTACATCCCCGTTATTTGCACCACTTTCAGAAACTTGCAGGAAACGGGTCAAGATTTTTGCAGACAAGGGTTGGCATTTATTCAAATCGCTGAACCACCTTGAGAAAAAAACTCTGTGAATTCTTAGAGATACATCAGCTGACCTATTCAAGCTTCCGGCACGACACTCCAACTCGGTTTTCTGATGATACCAAGTAGAGACTCTGAAGCTTGTCCTTAATGCAAAGCTATTGCACATTTCCCACTTTAATCAGGCTAGAGAAAGTTTCCTATATTTGCCTGTGCTATTGATTTGTGCAAAATTTGTTGAAAGTCCAGTTCCCATTGAAAACATTTTACTGGGTGGTAAAGTGTTGCCCTTGCCTTAGGTTGCATACAGTCTTTAGAATCTGCCGCGGCAAAAAGCCTCGTCCTGCTATGTGACCTGGCAAAGAAGCCAGTTTAAGCGTCAAAGATTCCTTGCGAGTCTTGACGACACTACTAAGCGTGAGTGTGTTTGCTAAAGCTTTCTAGCCATATTAGGAAAAGTTTGGAGATGCTGGGGGTTGAACCCAGGACCTCATACATGCGAAGCATGCGCTCTACCACTGAGCTACATCCCCAAAAGTCTCCTAGTGGGATGGAGCACTGACAAGTAATTCTTTCACCGAGTGACTGCAGGAACCACATAAGGAGAAGGAAAAGTAGTCACCTGTAGGAAGTGCGTCCTTTGCACGTAAACCCAGGCCATGGAGATGCCGGGGATTGAACCCGGGGCCTCACACATGCAAAGCGTGCGCTCTACCACTGAGCTACATCCCCGTTATTTGCACCACTTTCAGAAACTTGCAGGAAACGGGTCAAGATTTTTGCAGACAAGGGTTGGCATTTATTCAAATCGCTGAACCACCTTGAGAAAAAAACTGTGAATTCTTAGAGATACATCAGCTGACCAATTCAAGCTTCCGGCACGACACTCCAACTCGGTTTTCTGATGATACCAAGTAGAGACTCTGAAGCTTGTCCTTAATGCAAAGCTATTGCACATTTCCCACTTTAATCAGGCTAGAGAAAGTTTCCTATATTTGCCTGTGCTACTGATTTGTGCAAAGTTTGTTGAAAGTCCAGTTCCCATTGAAAACATTTTACTGGGTGGTAAAGTGTTGCCCTTGCCTTAGGTTGCATGCAGTCTTTAGAATCTGCCGCGGCAAAAAGCCTCGTCCTGCTATGTGACCTGGCAAAGAAGCCAGTTTAAGCGTCAAAGATTCCTTGTGAGTCTTGACGACACTACTAAGCGTGAGTGTTTGCTAAAGCTTTCTAGCCATATTAGGAAAAGTTTGGAGATGCTGGGGGTTGAACCCAGGACCTCATACATGTGAAGCATGCGCTCTACCACTGAGCTACATCCCCAAAAGTCTGCTGGTGGGAAGGAGCACTGACAAGTAATTCTTTCACCGAGTGACTGCAGGAACCACAGAAGGAGAAGGAAAAGTAGTCACCTGTAGGAAGTGCGTCCTTTGCACGTAAACCCAGGCCATGGAGATGCCGGGGATTGAACCCGGGGCCTCACACATGCAAAGCGTGCGCTCTACCACTGAGCTACATCCCCGTTATTTGCAGCACTTTCAGAAACTTGCAGGAAACGGGTCAAGATTTTTGCAGACAAGGGTTGGCATTTATTCAAATCGCTGAACCACCTTGAGAAAAAAACTCTGTGAATTCTTAGAGACACATCAGCTGACCTATTCAAGCTTCCGGCACGACACTCCAACTCGGTTTTCTGATGATACCAAGTAGAGACTCTGAAGCTTGTCCTTAATGCAAAGCTATTGCACATTTCCCACTTTAATCAGGCTAGAGAAAGTTTCCTATATTTGCCTGTGCTATTGATTTGTGCAAAGTTTGTTGAAAGTCCAGTTCCCATTGAAAACATTTTCCTGGGTGGTAAAGTGTTGCCCTTGCCTTAGGTTGCATGCAGTCTTTAGAATCTGCCGCGGCAAAAAGCCTCGTCCTGCTATGTGACCTGGCAAAGAAGCCAGTTTAAGAGTCAAAGATTCCTTGCGAGTCTTGTCGACACTACTAAGCGTGAGTGTGTTTGCTAAAGCTTTCTAGCCATATTAGGAAAAGTTTGGAGATGCTGGGGGTTGAACCCAGGACCTCATACATGCGAAGCATGAGTTCTACCACTGAGCTACATCCCCAAAAGTCTCCCAGTGGGATGGAGCACTGACAAGTAATTCTTTCACCGAGTGACTGCAGGAACCACATAAGGAGAAGGAAAAGTAGTCACCTGTAGGAAGTGCGTCCTTTGCACGTAAACCCAGGCCATGGAGATGCCGGGGATTGAACCCTAGGCCTCACACATGCAAAGCGTGCGCTCTACCACTGAGCTACATCCCCGTTATTTGCACCACTTTCAGAAACTTGCAGGAAACGGGTCAAGATTTTTGCAGACAAGGGTTGGCATTTATTCAAATCGCTGAACCACCTTGAGAAAAAAACTCTGTGAATTCTTAGAGATACATCAGCTGACCTATTCAAGCTTCCTGCACGACACTCCAACTCGGTTTTCTGATGATACCAAGTAGAGACTCTGAAGCTTGTCCTTAATGCAAAGCTATTGCACATTTCCCACTTTAATCAGGCTAGAGAAAGTTTCCTATATTTGCCTGTGCTATTGATTTGTGCAAAGTTTGTTGAAAGTCCAGTTCCCATTGAAAACATTTTACTGGGTGGTAAAGTGTTGCCCTTGCCTTAGGTTGCATGCAGTCTTTAGAATCTGCTGCGGCAAAAAGCCTCGTCCTGCTATGTGACCTGGCAAAGAAGCCAGTTTAAGCGTCAAAGATTCCTTGCGAGTCTTGACTACACTACTAAGCGTGAGTGTGTTTGCTAAAGCTTTCTAGCCATATTAGGAAAATTTTGGAGATGCTGGGGGTTGAACCCAGAACCTCATACATGCGAAGCATGCACTCTACCACTGAGCTACATCCCCAAAAGTCTCCCAGTGGGATAGATCACTGACAAGTAATTCTTTCACCGAGTGACTGCAGGAACCACATAAGGAGAAGGAAAAGTAGTCACCTGTAGGAAGTGCGTCCTTTGCACGTAAACCCAGGCCATGGAGATGCCGGGGATTGAACCCGGGGCCTCACACATGCAAAGCGTGCGCTCTACCACTGAGCTACATCCCCGTTATTTGCACCACTTTCAGAAACTTGCAGGAAACGGGTCAAGATTTTTGCAGACAAGGGTTGGCATTTATTCAAATCGCTGAACCACCTTGAGAAAAAAACTCTGTGAATTCTTAGAGACACATCAGCTGACCTATTCAAGCTTCCGGCATGACACTCCAACTCGGTTTTCTGATGATACCAAGTAGAGACTCTGACGCTTGTCCTTAATGCAAAGCTATTGCACATTTCCCACTTTAATCAGGCTAGAGAAAGTTTCCTATATTTGCCTGTGCTATTGATTTGTGCAAAGTTTGTTGAAAGTCCAGTTCCCATTGAAAACATTTTACTGGGTGGTAAAGTGTTGCCCTTGCCTTAGGTTGCATGCAGTCATTAGAATCTGCTGCGGCAAAAAGCCTCGTCATGCTATGTGACCTGGCAAAGAAGCCAGTTTAAGCGTCAAAGATTCCTTGCGAGTCTTGACGACACTACTAAGCGTGAGTGTGTTTGCTAAAGCTTTCTAGCCATATTAGGAAAAGTTTGGAGATGCTGGGGGTTGAACCCAGGACCTCATACATGCGAAGCATGAGTTCTACCACTGAGCTACATCCCCAAAAGTCTCCCAGTGGGATGGAGCACTGACAAGTAATTCTTTCACCGAGTGACTGCAGGAACCACATAAGGAGAAGGAAAAGTAGTCACCTGTAGGAAGTGCGTCCTTTGCACGTAAACCCAGGCCATGGAGATGCCGGGGATTGAACCCTAGGCCTCACACATGCAAAGCGTGCGCTCTACCACTGAGCTACATCCCCGTTATTTGCACCACTTTCAGAAACTTGCAGGAAACGGGTCAAGATTTTTGCAGACAAGGGTTGGCATTTATTCAAATCGCTGAACCACCTTGAGAAAAAAACTCTGTGAATTCTTAGAGATACATCAGCTGACCTATTCAAGCTTCCGGCACGACACTCCAACTCGGTTTTCTGATGATACCAAGTAGAGACTCTGAAGCTTGTCCTTAATTCAAAGCTATTGCACATTTCCCACTTTAATCAGGCTAGAGAAAGTTTCCTATATTTGCCTGTGCTATTGATTTGTGCAAAGTTTGTTGAAAGTCCAGTTCCCATTGAAAACATTTTACTGGGTGGTAAAGTGTTGCCCTTGCCTTAGGTTGCATGCAGTCTTTAGAATCTGCTGCGGCAAAAAGCCTCGTCCTGCTATGTGACCTGGCAAAGAAGCCAGTTTAAGCGTCAAAGATTCCTTGCGAGTCTTGACGACACTACTAAGCGTGAGTGTGTTTGCTAAAGCTTTCTAGCCATATTAGGAAAAGTTTGGAGATGCTGGGGGTTGAACCCAGGACCTCATACATCAAAGCATGCGCTCTACCACTGAGCTACATTCCCAAAAGTCTCTTAGTGGGATGGAGCACTGACAAGTAATTATTTCACCGAGTGACTGCAGGAACCACATGAGGAGAAGGAAAAGTAGTCACCTGTAGGAAGTGCGTCCTTTGCACGTAAACCCAGGCCATGGAGATGCCGGGGATTGAACCCGGGGCCTCACACATGCAAAGCGTGCGCTCTACCACTGAGCTACATCCCCGTTATTTGCACCACTTTCAGAAACTTGCAGGAAACGGGTCAAGATTTTTGCAGACAAGGGTTGGCATTTATTCAAATCGCTGAACCACCTTGAGAAAAAAACTCTGTGAATTCTTAGAGATACATCAGCTGACCTATTCAAGCTTCCGGCACAACACTCCAACTCGGTTTTCTGATGATACCAAGTAGAGACTCTGAAGCTTGTCCTTAATGCAAAGCTATTGCACATTTCCCACTTTAATCAGGCTAGAGAAAGTTTGCTATATTTGCCTGTGCTATTGATTTGTGCAAAGTTTGTTGAAAGTCCAGTTCCCATTGAAATCATTTTACTGGGTGGTAAAGTGTTGCCCTTGCCTTAGGTTGCATGCAGTCTTTAGAATCTGCCGCGGCAAAAAGCCTCGTCCTGCTATGTGACCTGGCAAAGAAGCCAGTTTAAGCGTCAAAGATTCCTTGCGAGTCTTGACGACACTACTAAGCGTGAGTGTGTTTGCTAAAGCTTTCTAGCCATATTAGGAAAAGTTTGGAGATGCTGGGGTTTGAACACAGGACCTCATACGTGCGAAGCATGCGCTCTACCACTGAGCTACATCCCCAAAAGTCTCCTAGTGGGATGGAGCACTGACAAGTAATTCTTTCACCGAGTGACTGCAGGAAGCACATAAGGAGAAGGAAAAGTAGTCACCTGTAGGAAGTGCATCCTTTGCACGTAAACCCAGGCCATGGAGATGCCGGGGATTGAGCCCGGGGCCTCACACATGCAAAGCGTGCGCTCTACCACTGAGCTACATCCCCGTTATTTGCACCACCTGCAGGAAACGGGTCAAGATTTTTGCAGATAAGGGTTGGCATTTATTCAAATCGCTGAACCACCTTGAGAAAAAAACTCTGTGAATTCTTAGAGATACATCAGCTGACCTATTCAAGCTTCCGGCATGACACTCCAACTCGGTTTTCTGATGATACCAAGTAGAGACTCTGAAACTTGTCCTTAATGCAAAGCTATTGCACATTTCCCACTTTAATCAGGCTAGAGAAAGTTTCCTATATTTGCCTGTGCTATTGATTTGTGCAAAGTTTGTTGAAAGTCCAGTTCCCATTGAAAACATTTTACTGGGTGGTAAAGTGTTGCCCTTGCCTTAGGTTGCATGCAGTCTTTAGCATCTGCCGCGGCAAAAAGCCTCGTCCTGCTATGTGACCTGGCAAAGAATCCAGTTTAAGCGTCAAAGATTCCTTGCGAGTCTTGACGACACTACTAAGCGTGAGTGTGTTTGCTAAAGCTTTCTAGCCATATTAGGAAAAGTTTGGAGATGCTGGGGGTTGAACCCAAGACCTCATACATGCGAAGCATGAGCTCTACCACTGAGCTACATCCCCAAAAGTCTCCTAGTGTGATGGAGCACTGACAAGTAATTCTTTCACCGAGTGACTGCAGGAACCACATAAGGAGAAGGAAAAGTAGTCACCTGTAGGAAGTGCGTCCTTTGCACGTAAACCCAGGCCATGCAGATGCCGGGGATTGAACCCAGGGCCTCACACATGCAAAGCGTGCGCTCTACCACTGAGCTACATCCCCGTTATTTGCACCACTTTTAGAAACTTGCAGGAAACGGGTCAAGATTTTTGCAGACAAGGGTTGGCATTTATTCAAATCGCTGAACCACCTTGAGAAAAAAACTCAGTGAATTCTTAGAGATACATCAGCTGACCTATTCAAGCTTCCGGCACGACACTCCAACTCGGTTTTCTGATGATACCAAGTAGAGACTCTGAAGCTTGTCCTTAATGCAAAGCTATTGCACATTTCCCACTTTAATCAGGCTAGAGAAAGTTTCCTATATTTGCCTGTGCTATTGATTTGTGCAAAGTTTGTTGAAAGTCCAGTTCCCATTGAAAACATTTTACTGGGTGGTAAAGTGTTGCCCTTGCCTTAGGTTGCATGCAGTCTTTAGAATCTGCCGCGGCAAAAAGCCTCGTCCTGCTATGTGACCTGGCAAAGAAGCCAGTTTAAGCGTCAAAGATTCCTTGGGAGTCTTGACGACACTACTAAGCGTGAGTGTGTTTGCTAAAGCTTTCTAGCCATATTAGGAAAAGTTTGGAGATGCTGGGGGTCGAACCCAGGACCTCATACATGCAAAGCATGCGCTCTACCACTGAGTTTCATCCCCAAAAGTCTCCTAGTGGGATGGAGCACTGACAAGTAATTCTTTCACTGAGTGACTGCAGGAACCACATAAGGAGAAGGAAAAGTAGTCACCTGTAGGAAGTGCATCCTTTGCACGTAAACCCAGGCCATGGAGATGCCGGGGATTGAACCCGGGGCCTCACACATGCAAAGCGTGCGCTCTACCACTGAGCTACATCCCCATTATTTGCACCACTTTCAGAAACTTGCAGGAAACGGGTCAAGATTTTTGCAGACAAGGGTTGGCATTTATTCAAATCGCTGAACCACCTTGAGAAAAAAACTCTGTGAATTCTTAGAGATACATCAGCTGACCTATTCAAGCTTCCGGCACGACACTCCAACTCGGTTTTCTGATGATACCAAGTAGAGACTCTGAAGCTTGTCCTTAATGCAAAGCTATTGCACATTTCCCACTTTAATCAGGCTAGAGAAAGTTTCCTATATTTGCCTGTGCTATTGATTTGTGCAAAGTTTGTTGAAAGTCCAGTTCCCATTGAAAACATTTTACTGGGTGGTAAAGTGTTGCCCTTGCCTTAGGTTGCATGCAGTCTTTAGAATCTGCCGCGGCAAAAAGCCTCGTCCTGCTATGTGACCTGGCAAAGAAGCCAGTTTAAGCGTCAAAGATTCCTTGCGAGTCTTGACGACACTACTAAGCGTGAGTGTGTTTGCTAAAGCTTTCTAGCCATATTAGGAAAAGTTTGGAGATGCTGGGGGTTGAACCCAGGACCTCATACATGCGAAGCATGCGCTCTACCACTGAGTTACATCCCCAAAAGTCTCCTAGTGGGATGGAGCACTGACAAGTAATTCTTTCACCGAGTGACTGCAGGAACCACATAAGGAGAAGGAAAAGTAGTCACCTGTAGGAAGTGCGTCCTTTGCACGTAAACCCAGGCCATGGAGATGCCGGGGATTGAACGCGGGGCCTCACACATGCAAAGCGTGCGCTCTACCACTGAGCTACATCCCCGTTATTTGCACCACTTTCAGAAACTTGCAGGAAACGGGTCAAGATTTTTGCAGACAAGGGTTGGCATTTATTCAAATCGCTGAACCACCTTGAGAAAAAAACTCTGTGAATTCTTAGAGATACATCAGCTGACCTGTTCAAGCTTCCGGCACGACACTCCAACTCGGTTTTCTGATGATACCAAGTAGAGACTCTGAAGCTTGTCCTTAATGCAAAGCTATTGCACATTTCCCACTTTAATCAGGCTAGAGAAAGTTTCCTATATTTGCCTGTGCTATTGATTTGTGCAAAGTTTGTTGAAAGTCCAGTTCCCATTGAAAACATTTTACTGGGTGGTAAAGTGTTGCCCTTGCCTTAGGTTGCATGCAGTCTTTAGAATCTGCCGCGGCAAAAAGCCTCGTCCTGCTATGTGACCTGGCAAAGAAGCCAGTTTAAGCGTCAAAGATTCCTTGCGAGTCTTGACGACACTACTAAGCGTGAGTGTGTTTGCTAAAGCTTTATAGCCATATTAGGAAAAATTTGGAGATGCTGGGGTTGAACCCAGGACCTCATACATGCAAAGCATGCGCTCTACCACTGAGCTACATCCCCAAAAGTCTCCCAGTGGGATGGAGCACTGACAAGTAATTATTTCACCGAATGACTGCAGGAACCACATAAGGAGAAGGAAAAGTAGTCACCTGTAGGAAGTGCGTCCTTTGCACGTAAACCCAGGCCATGGAGATGCCGGGGATTGAACTCGGGGCCTCACACATGCAAAGCGTGCGCTCTACCACTGAGCTACATCCCCATTATTTGCACCACTTTCAGAAACTTGCAGGAAATGGGTCAAGATTTTTGCAGACAAGGGTTGGCATTTATTCAAATCGCTGAACCACCTTGAGAAAAAAACTCTGTGAATTCTTAGAGATACATCAGCTGACCTATTCAAGCTTCCGGCACGACACTCCAACTCGGTTTTCTGATGATACCAAGTAGAGACTCTGAAGCTTGTCCTTAATGCAAAGCTATTGCACATTTCCCACTTTAATCAGGCTAGAGAAAGTTTCCTATATTTGCCTGTGCTATTGATTTGTGCAAAGTTTGTTGAAAGTCCAGTTCCCATTGAAAACATTTTACTGGGTGGTAAAGTGTTGCCCTTGCCTTAGGTTGCATGCAGTCTTTAGAATCTGCCGCGGCAAAAAGCCTCGTCCTGCTATGTGACCTGGCAAAGAAGCCAGTTTAAGCGTCAAAGATTCCTTGCGAGTCTTGACGACACTACTAAGCGTGAGTGTGTTTGCTAAAGCTTTATAGCCATATTAGGAAAAATTTGGAGATGCTGGGGTTGAACCCAGGACCTCATACATGCAAAGCATGCGCTCTACCACTGAGCTACATCCCCAAAAGTCTCCCAGTGGGATGGAGCACTGACAAGTAATTATTTCACCGAGTGACTGCAGGAACCACATAAGGAGAAGGAAAAGTAGTCACCTGTAGGAAGTGCGTCCTTTGCACGTAAACCCAGGCCATGGAGATGCCGGGGATTGAACTCGGGGCCTCACACATGCAAAGCGTGCGCTCTACCACTGAGCTACATCCCCATTATTTGCACCACTTTCAGAAACTTGCAGGAAATGGGTCAAGATTTTTGCAGACAAGGGTTGGCATTTATTCAAATCGCTGAACCACCTTGAGAAAAAAACTCTGTGAATTCTTAGAGATACATCAGCTGACCTATTCAAGCTTCCGGCACGACACTCCAACTCGGTTTTCTGATGATACCAAGTAGAGACTCTGAAGCTTGTCCTTAATGCAAAGCTATTGCACATTTCCCACTTTAATCAGGCTAGAGAAAGTTTCCTATATTTGCCTGTGCTATTGATTTGTGCAAAGTTTGTTGAAAGTCCAGTTCCCATTGAAAACATTTTACTGGGTGGTAAAGTGTTGCCCTTGCCTTAGGTTGCATGCAGTCTTTAGAATCTGCCGCGGCAAAAAGCCTCGTCCTGCTATGTGACCTGGCAAAGAAGCCAGTTTAAGCGTCAAAGATTCCTTGCGAGTCTTGACGACACTACTAAGCGTGAGTGTGTTTGCTAAAGCTTTCTAGCTATATTAGGAAAAGTTTGGAGATGCTGGGGGTTGAACCCAGGACCTCATACATGCGAAGCATGCGCTCTACCACTGAGCTACATCCCCAAAAGTCTCCCAGTGGGATGGAGCACTGACAAGTAATTCTTTCACCGAGTGACTGCAGGAACCACATAAGGAGAAGGAAAAGGAGTCACCTGTAGGAAGTGCGTCCTTTGCACGTAAACCCAGGCCATGGAGATGCCAGGGATTGAACCCGGGGCCTCACACATGCAAAGCATGCGCTCTACCACTGAGCTACATCCCCGTTATTTGCACCACTTTCAGAAACTTGCAGGAAACGGGTCAAGATTTTTGCAGACAAGGGTTGGCATTTATTCAAATCGCTGAACCACCTTGAGAAAAAAACTCAGTGAATTCTTAGAGATACATCAGCTGACCTATTCAAGCTTCCGGCACGACACTCCAACTCGGTTTTCTGATGATACCAAGTAGAGACTCTGAAGCTTGTCCTTAATGCAAAGCTATTGCACATTTCCCACTTTAATCAGGCTAGAGAAAGTTTCCTATATTTGCCTGTGCTATTGATTTGTGCAAAGTTTGTTGAAAGTCCAGTTCCCATTGAAAACATTTTACTGGGTGGTAAAGTGTTGCCCTTGCCTTAGGTTGCATGCAGTCTTTAGAATCTGCCGCGGCAAAAAGCCTCGTCCTGCTATGTGACCTGGCAAAGAAGCCAGTTTAAGCGTCAAAGATTCCTTGCGAGTCTTGACGACACTACTAAGCGTGAGTGTGTTTGCTAAAGCTTTCTAGCCATATTAGGAAAAGTTTGGAGATGCTGGGGGTTGAACCCAGGACCTCATACATGCGAAGCATGCGCTCTACCACTGAGCTACATCCCCAAAAGTCTCCCAGTGGGATGGAGCACTGACAAGTAATTCTTTCACCGAGTGACTGCAGGAACCACATAAGGAGAAGGAAAAGTAGTCACTTGTAGGAAGTGCGTCCTTTGCACATAAACCCAGGCCATGGAGATGCCGGGGATTGAACCCGGGGCCTCACACATGCAAAGCGTGCGCTCTACCACTGAGCTACATCCCCGTTATTTGCACCACTTTCAGAAACTTGCAGGAAATGGGTCAAGATTTTTGCAGACAAGGGTTGGCATTTATTCAAATCGCTGAACCACCTTGAGAAAAAAACTCTGTGAATTCTTAGAGATACATCAGCTGACCTTTTCAAGCTTCCGGCACGACACTCCAACTCGATTTTCTGATGATACCAAGTAGAGACTCTAAAGCTTGTCCTTAATGCAAAGCTATTGCACATTTCCCACTTTAATCAGGCTAGAGAAAGTTTCCTATATTTGCCTGTGCTATTGATTTGTGCAAAGTTTGTTGAAAGTCCAGTTCCCATTGAAAACATTTTACTGGGTGGTAAAGTGTTGCCCTTGCCTTAGGTTGCATGCAGTCTTTAGAATCTGCCGCGGCAAAAAGCCTCGTCCTGCTATGTGACCTGGCAAAGAAGCCAGTTTAAGCGTCAAAGATTCCTTGCGAGTCTTGACGACACTACTAAGCGTGAGTGTGTTTGCTAAAGCTTTCTAGCCATATTAGGAAAAGTTTGGAGATGCTGGGGGTTGAACCCAGGACCTCTTACATGCGAAGCATGCGCTCTACCACTGAGCTACATCCCCAAAAGTCTCCCAGTGGGATGGAGCACTGACAAGTAATTCTTTCACCGAGTGACTGCAGGAACCACATAAGGAGAAGGAAAAGTAGTCACCTGTAGGAAGTGCGTCCTTTGCACGTAAACCCAGGCCATGGAGATGCCGGGGATTGAACCCGGGGCCTCACACATGCAAAGCGTGCGCTCTACCACTGAGCTACATCCCCGTTATTTGCACCACTTTCAGAAACTTGCAGGAAATGGGTCAAGATTTTTGCAGACAAGGGTTGGCATTTATTCAAATCGCTGAACCACCTTGAGAAAAAAACTCTGTGAATTCTTAGAGATACATCAGCTGACCTTTTCAAGCTTCCGGCACGACACTCCAACTCGATTTTCTGATGATACCAAGTAGAGACTCTAAAGCTTGTCCTTAATGCAAAGCTATTGCACATTTCCCACTTTAATCAGGCTAGAGAAAGTTTCCTATATTTGCCTGTGCTATTGATTTGTGCAAAGTTTGTTGAAAGTCCAGTTCCCATTGAAAACATTTTACTGGGTGGTAAAGTGTTGCCCTTGCCTTAGGTTGCATGCAGTCTTTAGAATCTGCCGCGGCAAAAAGCCTCGTCCTGCTATGTGACCTGGCAAAGAAGCCAGTTTAAGCGTCAAAGATTCCTTGCGAGTCTTGACGACACTACTAAGCGTGAGTGTGTTTGCTAAAGCTTTCTAGCCATATTAGGAAAAGTTTGGAGATGCTGGGGGTTGAACCCAGGACCTCTTACATGCGAAGCATGCGCTCTACCCCTGAGATACATCCCCAAAACTCTCCCAGTGGGATGGAGCACTGACAAGTAATTCTTTCACCGAGTGACTGCAGGAACCACATAAGGAGAAGGAAAAGTAGTCACCTGTAGGAAGTGCGTCCTTTGTACATAGACCCAGGCCATGGAGATGCCGGGGATTGAACCCGGGGCCTCACACATGCAAAGCGTGCGCTCTACCACTGAGCTACATCCCCGTTATTTGCACCACTTTCAGAAACTTGCAGGAAATGGGTCAAGATTTTTGCAGACAAGGGTTGGCATTTATTCAAATCGCTGAACCACCTTGAGAAAAAAACTCTGTGAATTCTTAGAGATACATCAGCTGACCTATTCAAGCTTCCGGCACGACACTCCAACTCGGTTTTCTGATGATACCAAGTAGAGACTCTGAAGCTTGTCCTTAATGCAAAGCTGTTGCACATTTCCCACTTTAATCAGGCTAGAGAAAGTTTGCTATATTTGCCTGTGCTATTGATTTGTGCAAAGTTTGTTGAAAGTCCAGTTCCCATTGAAAACATTTTACTGGGTGGTACAGTGTTGCCCTTGCCTTAGGTTGCATGCAGTCTTTAGAATCTGCCGCGGCAAAAAGCCTCGTCCTGCTATGTGACCTGGCAAAGAAGCCAGTTTAAGCGTCAAAGATTCCTTGCGAGTCTTGACGACACTACTAAGCGTGAGTGTGTTTGCTAAAGCTTTCTAGCCATATTAGGAAAAGTTTGGAGATGCTGGGGGTTGAACCCAGGACCTCTTACATGCGAAGC
This sequence comes from Ranitomeya variabilis, assembly GCF_051348905.1. NCBI lineage: Eukaryota > Metazoa > Chordata > Amphibia > Anura > Dendrobatidae > Ranitomeya > Ranitomeya variabilis. Next base: position 832,434,465 of record NC_135232.1, on the reverse strand, counting down.
ATGCGCTCTACCACTGAGATACATCCCCAAAAGTCTCCCAGTGGGATGGAGCACTGACAAGTAATTCTTTCACCGAGTGACTGCAGGAACCACATAAGGAGAAGGAAAAGTAGTCACCTGTAGGAAGTGCGTCCTTTGCACATAGACCCAGGCCATGGAGATGCCGGGGATTGAACCCGGGGACTCACACATGCAAAGCGTGCGCTCTACCACTGAGCTACATCCCCGTTATTTGCACCACTTTCAGAAACTTGCAGGAAATGGGTCAAGATTTTTGCAGACAAGGGTTGGCATTTATTCAAATCGCTGAACCACCTTGAGAAAAAAACTCTGTGAATTCTTAGAGATACATCAGCTGACCTATTCAAGCTTCCGGCACGACACTCCAACTCGGTTTTCTGATGATACCAAGTAGAGACTCTGAAGCTTGTCCTTAATGCAAAGCTGTTGCACATTTCCCACTTTAATCAGGCTAGAGAAAGTTTGCTATATTTGCCTGTGCTATTGATTTGTGCAAAGTTTGTTGAAAGTCCAGTTCCCATTGAAAACATTTTACTGGGTGGTAAAGTGTTGCCCTTGCCTTAGGTTGCATGCAGTCTTTAGAATCTGCCGCGGCAAAAAGCCTCGTCCTGCTATGTGACCTGGCAAAGAAGCCAGTTTAAGCGTCAAAGATTCCTTGCGAGTCTTGACGACACTACTAAGCGTGAGTGTGTTTGCTAAAGCTTTCTAGCCATATTAGGAAAAGTTTGGAGATGCTGGGGGTCGAACCCAGGACCTCATACATGCGAAGCATGCGCTCTACCACTGAGTTACATCCCCAAAAGTCTCCAAGTGGGATGGAGCACTGACAAGTAATTCTTTCACTGAGTGACTGCAGGAACCACATAAGGAGAAGGAAAAGTAGTCACCTGTAGGAAGTGCGTCCTTTGCACGTAAACCCAGGCCATGGAGATGCCGGGGATTGAACCCGGGGCCTCACACATGCAAAGCGTGCGCTCTACCACTGAGCTACATCCCCGTTATTTGCACCACTTTCAGAAACTTGCAGGAAACGGGTCAAGATTTTTGCAGACAAGGGTTGGCATTTATTCAAATCGCTGAACCACCTTGAGAAAAAAACTCTGTGAATTCTTAGAGATACATCAGCTGACCTATTCAAGCTTCCGGCACGACACTCCAACTCGGTTTTCTGATGATACCAAGTAGAGACTCTGAAGCTTGTCCTTAATGCAAAGCTATTGCACATTTCCCACTTTAATCAGGCTAGAGAAAGTTTCCTATATTTGCCTGTGCTATTGATTTGTGCAAAGTTTGTTGAAAGTCCAGTTCCCATTGAAAACATTTTACTGGGTGGTAAAGTGTTGCCCTTGCCTTAGGTTGCATGCAGTCTTTAGAATCTGCCGCGGCAAAAAGCCTCGTCCTGCTATGTGACCTGGCAAAGAATCCAGTTTAAGCGTCAAAGATTCCTTGCAAGTCTTGACGACACTACTAAGCGTGAGTTTGTTTGCTAAAGCTTTCTAGCCATATTAGGAAAAGTTTGGAGATGCTGGGGGTTGAACCCAGGACCTCATACATGCGAAGCACGCGCTCTACCACTGAGCTACATCCCCAAAAGTCTCCTAGTGGGATGGAGCACTGACAATAATTATTTCACCGAGTGACTGCAGGAACCACATAAGGAGAAGGAAAAGTAGTCACCTGTAGGAAGTGCGTCCTTTGCACATAAACCCAGGCCATGGAGATGCACGGGGATTGAACCCGGGGCCTCACACATGCAAAGCGTGCGCTCTACCACTGAGCTACATCCCCGTTATTTGCACCACTTTCAGAAACTTGCAGGAAACGGGTCAAGATTTTTGCAGACAAGGGTTGGCATTTATTCAAATCGCTGAACCACCTTGAGAAAAAAACTCTGTGAATTCTTAGAGATACATCAGCTGACCTATTCAAGCTTCCGGCACGACACTCCAACTCGGTTTTCTGATGATACCAAGTAGAGACTCTGAAGCTTGTCCTTAATGCAAAGCTATTGCACATTTCCCACTTTAATCAGGCTAGAGAAAGTTTCCTATATTTGCCTGTGCTATTGATTTGTGCAAAGTTTGTTGAAAGTCCAGTTCCCATTGAAAACATTTTACTGGGTGGTAAAGTGTTGCCCTTGCCTTAGGTTGCATGCAGTCTTTAGAATCTGCCGCGGCAAAAAGCCTCGTCCTGCTATGTGACCTGGCAAAGAAGCCAGTTTAAGCGTCAAAGATTCCTTGCAAGTCTTGACGACACTACTAAGCGTGAGTGTGTTTGCTAAAGCTTTCTAGCCATATTAGGAAAAGTTTGGAGATGCTGGGGGTTGAACCCAGGACCTCATACATGCGAAGCATGCGCTCTACCACTGAGCTACATCCCCAAAAGTCTCCTAGTGGGATGGAGCACTGACAATAATTCTTTCACCGAGTGACTGCAGGAACCACATAAGGAGAAGGAAAAGTAGTCACCTGTAGGAAGTGCGTCCTTTGCACGTAAACCCAGGCCATGGAGATGCCGGGGATTGAACCCAGGGCCTCACACATGCAAAGCGTGCACTCCACCACTGAGCTACATCCCCGTTATTTGCACCACTTTCAGAAACTTGCAGGAAACGGGTCAAGATTTTTGCAGACAAGGGTTGGCATTTATTCAAATCGCTGAACCACCTTGAGGAAAAAAACTCTGTGAATTCTTAGAGATACATCAGCTGACCTATTCAAGCTTCCGGCACGACACTCCAACTCGGTTTTCTGATGATACCAAGTAGAGACTCTGAAGCTTGTCCTTAATGCAAAGCTATTGCACATTTCCCACTTTAATCAGGCTAGAGAAAGTTTCCTATATTTGCCTGTGCTATTGATTTGTGCAAAGTTTGTTGAAAGTCCAGTTCCCATTGAAAACATTTTACTGGGTGGTAAAGTGTTGCCCTTGCCTTAGGTTGCATGCAGTCTTTAGAATCTGCCGCGGCAAAAAGCCTCGTCCTGCTATGTGACCTGGCAAAGAAGCCAGTTTAAGCGTCAAAGATTACTTGCGAGTCTTGACGACACTACTAAGCGTGAGTGTGTTTGCTAAAGCTTTCTAGCCATATTAGGAAAAGTTTGGAGATGCTGGGGGTTGAACCCAGGACCTCATACATGCGAAGCATGCACTCTATCACTGAGCTACATCCCCAAAAGTCTCCCAGTGGGATGGAGCACTGACAAGTAATTCTTTCACCGAGTGACTGCAGGAACCACCTAAGGAGAAGGAAAAGTAGTCACCAGTAGTAAGTGCGTCCTTTGCACGTAAAACCAGGCCATGGAGATGCCGGGGATTTAACACGGGGCCTCACACATGCAAGGCGTGCGCTCTACCACTGAGCTACATCCCCGTTATTAGCACCACTTTCAGAAACTTGCAGGAAACGGGTCAAGATTTTTGCAGACAAGGGTTGGCATTTATTCAAATCGCTGAACCACCTTGAGAAAAAAACTCTGTGAATTCTTAGAGATAAATCAGCTGACCTATTCAAGCTTCCGGCACGACACTCCAACTCGGTTTTCTGATGATACCAAGTAGAGACTCTGAAGCTTGTCCTTAATGCAAAGCTATTGCACATTTCCCACTTTAATCAGGCTAGAGAAAGTTTCCTATATTTGCCTGTGCTATTGATTTGTGCAAAGTTTGTTGAAAGTCCAGTTCCCATTGAAAACATTTTACTGGGTGGTAAAGTGTTGCCCTTGCCTTAGGTTGCATGCAGTCTTTAGAATCTGCCGCGGCAAAAAGCCTCGTCCTGCTATGTGACCTGGCAATGAAGCCAGTTTAAGCGTCAAAGATTCCTTGCGAGTCTTGACGACACTACTAAGCGTGAGTGTGTTTGCTAAAGCTTTCTAGCCATATTAGGCAAAGTTTGGAGATGCTGGGGGTTGAACCCAGGACCTCATACATGCGAAGCATGTGCTCTACCACTGAGCTACATCCCCAAAAGTCTCCCAGTGGGATGGAGCACTGACAAGTAATTCTTTCACCGAGTGACTGCAGGAACCACATAAGGAGAAGGAAAAGTAGTCACCTGTAGGAAGTGCGTCCTTTGCACGTAAACCCAGGCCATGGAGATGCCGGGGATTGAACCCGGGGCCTCACACATGCAAAGCGTGCGCTCTACCACTGAGCTACATCCCCGTTATTAGCACCACTTTCAGAAACTTGCAGGAAACGGGTCAAGATTTTTGCAGACAAGGGTTGGCATTTATTCAAATCGCTGAACCACCTTGAGAAAAAAACTCTGTGAATTCTTAGAGATACATCAGCTGACCTATTCAAGCTTCCGGCACGACACTCCAACTCGGTTTTCTGATGATACCAAGTAGAGAATCTGAAGCTTGTCCTTAATGCAAAGCTATTGCACATTTCCCACTTTAATCAGGCTAGAGAAAGTTTCCTATATTTGCCTGTGCTATTGATTTGTGCAAAGTTTGTTGAAAGTCCAGTTCCCATTGAAAACATTTTACTGGGTGGTAAAGTGTTGCCCTTGCCTTAGGTTGCATGCAGTCTTTAGAATCTGCCGCGGCAAAAAGCCTCGTCCTGCTATGTGACCTGGCAAAGAAGCCAGTTTAAGCGTCAAAGATTCCTTGCGAGTCTTGACGACACTACTAAGCGTGAGTGTGTTTGCTAAAGCTTTCTAGCTATATTAGGAAAAGTTTGGAGATGCTGGGGGTTGAACCCAGGACCTCATACATGCGAAGCATGCGCTCTACCACTGAGCTACATCCCCAAAAGTCTCCCAGTGGGATGGAGCACTGACAAGTAATTCTTTCACCGAGTGACTGCAGGAACCACATAAGGAGAAGGAAAAGGAGTCACCTGTAGGAAGTGCGTCCTTTGCACGTAAACCCAGGCCATGGAGATGCCAGGGATTGAACCCGGGGCCTCACACATGCAAAGCATGCGCTCTACCACTGAGCTACATCCCCGTTATTTGCACCACTTTCAGAAACTTGCAGGAAACGGGTCAAGATTTTTGCAGACAAGGGTTGGCATTTATTCAAATCGCTGAACCACCTTGAGAAAAAAACTCAGTGAATTCTTAGAGATACATCAGCTGACCTATTCAAGCTTCCGGCACGACACTCCAACTCGGTTTTCTGATGATACCAAGTAGAGACTCTGAAGCTTGTCCTTAATGCAAAGCTATTGCACATTTCCCACTTTAATCAGGCTAGAGAAAGTTTCCTATATTTGCCTGTGCTATTGATTTGTGCAAAGTTTGTTGAAAGTCCAGTTCCCATTGAAAACATTTTACTGGGTGGTAAAGTGTTGCCCTTGCCTTAGGTTGCATGCAGTCTTTAGAATCTGCCACGGCAAAAAGCCTCGTCCTGCTATGTGACCTGGCAATGAAGCCAGTTTAAGCGTCAAAGATTCCTTGCGAGTCTTGACGACACTACTAAGCGTGAGTGTGTTTGCTAAAGCTTTCTAGCCATATTAGGCAAAGTTTGAAGATGCTGGGGGTTGAACCCAGGACCTCATATATGCGAAGAATGTGCTCTACCACTGAGCTACATCCCCAAAAGTCTCCCAGTGGGATGGAGCACTGACAAGTAATTCTTTCACCGAGTGACTGCAGGAACCACATAAGGAGAAGGAAAAGTAGTCACCTGTAGGAAGTGCATCCTTTGCACGTAAACCCAGGCCATGGAGATGGCGGGGATTGAACCCGGGGCCTCACACATGCAATGCGTGCGCTCTACCACTGAGCTACATCCCCGTTATTTGCACCGCTTTCAGAAACTTGCAGGAAACGGGTCAAGATTTTTGCAGACAAGGGTTGGCATTTATTCAAATCGCTGAACCACCTTGAGAAAAAAACTCTGTGAATTCTTAGAGATACATCAGCTGACCTATTCAAGCTTCCGGCACGACACTCCAACTCGGTTTTCTGATGATACCAAGTAGAGACTCTGAAGCTTGTCCTTAATGCAAAGCTATTGCACATTTCCCACTTTAATCAGGCTAGAGAAAGTTTCCTATATTTGCCTGTGCTATTGATTTGTGCAAAGTTTGTTGAAAGTCCAGTTCCCATTGAAAACATTTTACTGGGTGGTAAAGTGTTGCCCTTGCCTTAGGTTGCATGCAGTCTTTAGAATCTGCCGCGGCAAAAAGCCTCGTCCTGCTAATTGACCTGGCAAAGAAGCCGGTTTAAGCGTCAAAGATTCCTTGCGAGTCTTGACGACACTACTAAGCGTGAGTGTCTTTGCTAAAGCTTTCTAGCTATATTAGGAAAAGTTTAGAGATGCTGGGGGTTGAACCCAGGACCTCATACATGTGAAGCATGCACTCTACCACTGAGCTACATCCCCAAAAGTCTCCTAGTGGGATGGAGCACTGACAAGTAATTCTTTCACCGAGTGACTGCAGGAACCACATAAGGAGAAGGAAAAGTAGTCACCTGTAGGAAGTGCGTCCTTTGCACGTAAACCCAGGACATGGAGATGCCGGGGATTGAACCCGGGGCCTCACACATGCAAAGCGTGCGCTCTACCACTGAGCTACATCCCCGTTATTAGCACCACTTTCAGAAACTTGCAGGAAATGGGTCAAGATTTTTGCAGACAAGGGTTGGCATTTATTCAAATCACTGAACCACCTTGAGAAAAAAACTCTGTGAATTCTTAGAGATACATCAGCTGACCTATTCAAGCTTCCGGCACGACACTCCAACTCGGTTTTCTGATGATACCAAGTAGAGACTCTGAAGCTTGTCCTTAATGCAAAGCTGTTGCACATTTCCCACTTTAATCAGGCTAGAGAAAGTTTCCTATATTTGCCTGTGCTATTGATTTGTGCAAAGTTTGTTAAAAGAAAGAATCTGCCGCGGCAAAAAGCCTTGTCCTGCTATGTGACCTGGCAAAGAAGCCAGTTTAAGCGTCAAAGATTCATTGCAAGTCTTGACGACACTACTAAGCGTGAGTGTGTTTGCTAAAGCTTTCTAGCCATATTAGGAAAAGCTTGGAGATGCTGGGGGTTGAACCCAGGACCTCATACATGCGAAGCATGCGCTCTACCACTGAGCTACATCCCCAAAAGTCTCCTAGTGGGATTGAGCACTGACAAGTAATTCTTTCACCGAGTGACTGCAGGAACCACATAAGGAGAAGGAAAAGTAGTCACCTGTAGGAAGTGCGTCCTTTGCACGTAAACCCAGGCCATGGAGATGCCGGGGATTGAACCCGGGGCCTCACACATGCAAAGCATGCGCTCTACCACTGAGCTACATCCCCATTATTTGCACCACTTTCAGAAACTTGCAGGAAACGGGTCAAGATTTTTGCAGACAAGGGTTGGCATTTATTCAAATCGCTGAACCACCTTGAGAAAAAAACTGTGAATTCTTAGAGATACATCAGCTGACCTATTCAAGCTTCCGGCACGACACTCCAACTCGGTTTTCTGATGATACCAAGTAGAGACTCTGAAGCTTGTCCTTAATGCAAAGCTATTGCACATTTCCCACTTTAATCAGGCTAGAGAAAGTTTCCTATATTTGCCTGTGCTATTGATTTGTGCAAAGTTTGTTGAAAGTCCAGTTCCCATTGAAAACATTTTACTGGGTGGTAAAGTGTTGCCCTTGCCTTAGGTTGCATGCAGTCTTTAGAATCTGCCGCGGCAAAAAGCCTTGTCCTGCTATGTGTCCTGGCAAAGAAGCCAGTTTAAGCGTCAAAGATTCCTTGCAAGTCTTGACGACACTACTAAGCGTGAGTGTGTTTGCTAAAGCTTTCTAGCCATATTAGGAAAAGCTTGGAGATGCTGGGGGTTGAACCCAGGACCTCATACATGCGAAGCATGCGCTCTACCACTGAGCTACATCCCCAAAAGTCTCCTAGTGGGATTGAGCACTGACAAGTAATTCTTTCACCGAGTGACTGCAGGAACCACATAAGGAGAAGGAAAAGTAGTCACCTGTAGGAAGTGCGTCCTTTGCACGTAAACCCAGGCCATGGAGATGCCGGGGATTGAACCCGGGGCCTCACACATGCAAAGCGTGCGCTCTACCACTGAGCTACATCCCCGTTATTAGCACCACTTTAAGAAACTTGCAGGAAACGGGTCAAGATTTTTGCAGACAAGGGTTGGCATTTATTCAAATCGCTGAACCACCTTGAGAAAAAAACTCTGTGAATTCTTAGAGATACATCAGCTGACCTATTCAAGCTTCCGGCACGACACTCCAACTCGGTTTTCTGATGATACCAAGTAGAGACTCTGAAGCTTGTCCTTAATGCAAAGCTGTTGCACATTTCCCACTTTAATCAGGCTAGAGAAAGTTTCCTATATTTGCGTGTGCTATTGATTTGTGCAAAGTTTGTTGAAAGTCCAGTTCCCATTGAAAACATTTTACTGGGTGGTAAAGTGTTGCCCTTGCCTTAGGTTGCATGCAGTCTTTAGAATCTGCCGCGGCAAAAAGCCTCGTCCTGCTATGTGACCTGGCAAAGAAGCCAGTTTAAGCGTCAAAGATTCCTTGCGAGTCTTGACGACACTACTAAGTGTGAGTGTGTTTGCTAAAGCTTTCTAGCCATATTAGGCAAAGTTTGGAGATGCTGGGGGTTGAACCCAGGACCTCATACATGCGAAGCATGCGCTCTACCACTGAGCTACATCCCCGTTATTTGCACCACTTTCAGAAACTTGCAGGAAACGGGTCAAGATTTTTGCAGACAAGGGTTGGCATTTATTCAAATCGCTGAACCACCTTGAGAAAAAAACTCTGTGAATTCTTAGAGATACATCAGCTGACCTATTCAAGCTTCCGGCACGACACTCCAACTCGGTTTTCTGATGATACCAAGTAGAGACTCTGAAGCTTGTCCTTAATGCAAAGCTGTTGCACATTTCCCACTTTAATCAGGCTAGAGAAAGTTTCCTATATTTGCCTGTGCTATTGATTTGTGCACAGTTTGTTGAAAGTCCAGTTCCCATTGAAAACATTTTACTGGGTGGTAAAGTGTTGCCCTTGCCTCAGGTTGCATGCAGTCTTTAGAATCTGCCGCGGCAAAAAGCCTCGTCCTGCTAATTGACCTTGCAAAGAAGCCGGTTTAAGCGTCAAAGATTCCTTGCGAGTCTTGACGACACTACTAAGCGTGAGTGTCTTTGCTAAAGCTTTCTAGCTATATTAGGAAAAGTTTAGAGATGCTGGGGGTTGAACCCAGGACCTCATACATGCGAAGCATGCACTCTACCACTGAGCTACATCCCCAAAAGTCTCCTAGTGGGATGGAGCACTGACAAGTAATTCTTTCACCGAGTGACTGCAGGAACCACATAAGGAGAAGGAAAAGTAGTCACCTGTAGGAAGTGCGTCCTTTGCACGTAAACCCAGGCCATGGAGATGCCGGGGATTGAACCCGGGGCCTCACACATGCAAAGCGTGCGCTCTACCACTGAGCTACATCCCCGTTATTAGCACCACTTTCAGAAACTTGCAGGAAACGGGTCAAGATTTTTGCAGACAAGGGTTGGCATTTATTCAAATCACTGAACCACCTTGAGAAAAAAACTCTGTGAATTCTTAGAGATACATCAGCTGACCTATTCAAGCTTCCGGCACGACACTCCAACTCGGTTTTCTGATGATACCAAGTAGAGACTCTGAAGCTTGTCCTTAATGCAAAGCTGTTGCACATTTCCCACTTTAATCAGGCTAGAGAAAGTTTCCTATATTTGCCTGTGCTATTGATTTGTGCAAAGTTTGTTAAAAGAAAGAATCTGCCGCGGCAAAAAGCCTTGTCCTGCTATGTGACCTGGCAAAGAAGCCAGTTTAAGCGTCAAAGATTCATTGCAAGTCTTGACGACACTACTAAGCGTGAGTGTGTTTGCTAAAGCTTTCTAGCCATATTAGGAAAAGCTTGGAGATGCTGGGGGTTGAACCCAGGACCTCATACATGCGAAGCATGCGCTCTACCACTGAGCTACATCCCCAAAAGTCTCCTAGTGGGATTGAGCACTGACAAGTAATTCTTTCACCGAGTGACTGCAGGAACCACATAAGGAGAAGGAAAAGTAGTCACCTGTAGGAAGTGCGTCCTTTGCACGTAAACCCAGGCCATGGAGATGCCGGGGATTGAACCCGGGGCCTCACACATGCAAAGCGTGCGCTCTACCACTGAGCTACATCCCCATTATTTGCACCACTTTCAGAAACTTGCAGGAAACGGGTCAAGATTTTTGCAGACAAGGGTTGGCATTTATTCAAATCGCTGAACCACCTTGAGAAAAAAACTGTGAATTCTTAGAGATACATCAGCTGACCTATTCAAGCTTCCGGCACGACACTCCAACTCGGTTTTCTGATGATACCAAGTAGAGACTCTGAAGCTTGTCCTTAATGCAAAGCTATTGCACATTTCCCACTTTAATCAGGCTAGAGAAAGTTTCCTATATTTGCCTGTGCTATTGATTTGTGCAAAGTTTGTTGAAAGTCCAGTTCCCATTGAAAACATTTTACTGGGTGGTAAAGTGTTGCCCTTGCCTTAGGTTGCATGCAGTCTTTAGAATCTGCCGCGGCAAAAAGCCTTGTCCTGCTATGTGTCCTGGCAAAGAAGCCAGTTTAAGCGTCAAAGATTCCTTGCAAGTCTTGACGACACTACTAAGCGTGAGTGTGTTTGCTAAAGCTTTCTAGCCATATTAGGAAAAGCTTGGAGATGCTGGGGGTTGAACCCAGGACCTCATACATGCGAAGCATGCGCTCTACCACTGAGCTACATCCCCAAAAGTCTCCTAGTGGGATTGAGCACTGACAAGTAATTCTTTCACCGAGTGACTGCAGGAACCACATAAGGAGAAGGAAAAGTAGTCACCTGTAGGAAGTGCGTCCTTTGCACGTAAACCCAGGCCATGGAGATGCCGGGGATTGAACCCGGGGCCTCACACATGCAAAGCGTGCGCTCTACCACTGAGCTACATCCCCGTTATTAGCACCACTTTAAGAAACTTGCAGGAAACGGGTCAAGATTTTTGCAGACAAGGGTTGGCATTTATTCAAATCGCTGAACCACCTTGAGAAAAAAACTCTGTGAATTCTTAGAGATACATCAGCTGACCTATTCAAGCTTCCGGCACGACACTCCAACTCGGTTTTCTGATGATACCAAGTAGAGACTCTGAAGCTTGTCCTTAATGCAAAGCTGTTGCACATTTCCCACTTTAATCAGGCTAGAGAAAGTTTCCTATATTTGCGTGTGCTATTGATTTGTGCAAAGTTTGTTGAAAGTCCAGTTCCCATTGAAAACATTTTACTGGGTGGTAAAGTGTTGCCCTTGCCTTAGGTTGCATGCAGTCTTTAGAATCTGCCGCGGCAAAAAGCCTCGTCCTGCTATGTGACCTGGCAAAGAAGCCAGTTTAAGCGTCAAAGATTCCTTGCGAGTCTTGACGACACTACTAAGTGTGAGTGTGTTTGCTAAAGCTTTCTAGCCATATTAGGCAAAGTTTGGAGATGCTGGGGGTTGAACCCAGGACCTCATACATGCGAAGCATGCGCTCTACCACTGAGCTACATCCCCGTTATTTGCACCACTTTCAGAAACTTGCAGGAAACGGGTCAAGATTTTTGCAGACAAGGGTTGGCATTTATTCAAATCGCTGAACCACCTTGAGAAAAAAACTCTGTGAATTCTTAGAGATACATCAGCTGACCTATTCAAGCTTCCGGCACGACACTCCAACTCGGTTTTCTGATGATACCAAGTAGAGACTCTGAAGCTTGTCCTTAATGCAAAGCTGTTGCACATTTCCCACTTTAATCAGGCTAGAGAAAGTTTCCTATATTTGCCTGTGCTATTGATTTGTGCACAGTTTGTTGAAAGTCCAGTTCCCATTGAAAACATTTTACTGGGTGGTAAAGTGTTGCCCTTGCCTCAGGTTGCATGCAGTCTTTAGAATCTGCCGCGGCAAAAAGCCTCGTCCTGCTAATTGACCTTGCAAAGAAGCCGGTTTAAGCGTCAAAGATTCCTTGCGAGTCTTGACGACACTACTAAGCGTGAGTGTCTTTGCTAAAGCTTTCTAGCTATATTAGGAAAAGTTTAGAGATGCTGGGGGTTGAACCCAGGACCTCATACATGCGAAGCATGCACTCTACCACTGAGCTACATCCCCAAAAGTCTCCTAGTGGGATGGAGCACTGACAAGTAATTCTTTCACCGAGTGACTGCAGGAACCACATAAGGAGAAGGAAAAGTAGTCACCTGTAGGAAGTGCGTCCTTTGCACGTAAACCCAGGCCATGGAGATGCCGGGGATTGAACCCGGGGCCTCACACATGCAAAGCGTGCGCTCTACCACTGAGCTACATCCCCGTTATTAGCACCACTTTCAGAAACTTGCAGGAAACGGGTCAAGATTTTTGCAGACAAGGGTTGGCATTTATTCAAATCACTGAACCACCTTGAGAAAAAAACTCTGTGAATTCTTAGAGATACATCAGCTGACCTATTCAAGCTTCCGGCACGACACTCCAACTCGGTTTTCTGATGATACCAAGTAGAGACTCTGAAGCTTGTCCTTAATGCAAAGCTGTTGCACATTTCCCACTTTAATCAGGCTAGAGAAAGTTTCCTATATTTGCCTGTGCTATTGATTTGTGCAAAGTTTGTTAAAAGAAAGAATCTGCCGCGGCAAAAAGCCTTGTCCTGCTATGTGACCTGGCAAAGAAGCCAGTTTAAGCGTCAAAGATTCATTGCAAGTCTTGACGACACTACTAAGCGTGAGTGTGTTTGCTAAAGCTTTCTAGCCATATTAGGAAAAGCTTGGAGATGCTGGGGGTTGAACCCAGGACCTCATACATGCGAAGCATGCGCTCTACCACTGAGCTACATCCCCAAAAGTCTCCTAGTGGGATTGAGCACTGACAAGTAATTCTTTCACCGAGTGACTGCAGGAACCACATAAGGAGAAGGAAAAGTAGTCACCTGTAGGAAGTGCGTCCTTTGCACGTAAACCCAGGCCATGGAGATGCCGGGGATTGAACCCGGGGCCTCACACATGCAAAGCGTGCGCTCTACCACTGAGCTACATCCCCATTATTTGCACCACTTTCAGAAACTTGCAGGAAACGGGTCAAGATTTTTGCAGACAAGGGTTGGCATTTATTCAAATCGCTGAACCACCTTGAGAAAAAAACTGTGAATTCTTAGAGATACATCAGCTGACCTATTCAAGCTTCCGGCACGACACTCCAACTCGGTTTTCTGATGATACCAAGTAGAGACTCTGAAGCTTGTCCTTAATGCAAAGCTATTGCACATTTCCCACTTTAATCAGGCTAGAGAAAGTTTCCTATATTTGCCTGTGCTATTGATTTGTGCAAAGTTTGTTGAAAGTCCAGTTCCCATTGAAAACATTTTACTGGGTGGTAAAGTGTTGCCCTTGCCTTAGGTTGCATGCAGTCTTTAGAATCTGCCGCGGCAAAAAGCCTCGTCCTGCTATGTGACCTGGCAAAGAAGCCAGTTTAAGCGTCAAAGATTCCTTGCAAGTCTTGACGACACTACTAAGCGTGAGTGTGTTTGCTAAAGCTTTCTAGCCATATTAGGAAAAGTTTGGAGATACTGGGGGTTGAACCCAGGACCTCATACATGCGAAGCATGCGCTCTACCACTGAGCTACATCCCCAAAAGTCTCCTAGTGGGATGGAGCACTGACAATAATTCTTTCACCGAGTGACTGCAGGAACCACATAAGGAGAAGGAAAAGTAGTCACCTGTAGGAAGTGCGTCCTTTGCACGTAAACCCAGGCCATGGAGATGCCGGGGATTGAACCCGGGGCCTCACACATGCAAAGCGTGCACTCCACCACTGAGCTACATCCCCGTTATTTGCACCACTTTCAGAAACTTGCAGGAAACGGGTCAAGATTTTTGCAGACAAGGGTTGGCATTTATTCAAATCGCTGAACCACCTTGAGAAAAAAACTCTGTGAATTCTTAGAGATACATCAGCTGACCTATTCAAGCTTCCGGCACGACACTCCAACTCGGTTTTCTGATGATACCAAGTAGAGACTCTGAAGCTTGTCCTTAATGCAAAGCTATTGCACATTTCCCACTTTAATCAGGCTAGAGAAAGTTTCCTATATTTGCCTGTGCTATTGATTTGTGCAAAGTTTGTTGAAAGTCCAGTTCCCATTGAAAACATTTTACTGGGTGGTAAAGTGTTGCCCTTGCCTTAGGTTGCATGCAGTCTTTAGAATCTGCCGCGGCAAAAAGCCTCGTCCTGCTATGTGACCTGGCAAAGAAGCCAGTTTAAGCGTCAAAGATTACTTGCGAGTCTTGACGACACTACTAAGCGTGAGTGTGTTTGCTAAAGCTTTCTAGCCATATTAGGCAAAGTTTGGAGATGCTGGGGGTTGAACCCAGTACCTCATACATGCGAAGCATGCGCTCTACCACTGAGCTACATCCTCAAAAGTCTCCCAGTGGGATGGAGCACTGACAAGTAATTCTTTCACCGAGTGACTGCAGGAACCACATAAGGAGAAGGAAAAGTAGTCACCAGTAGTAAGTGCGTGCTTTGCACGTAAACCCAGGCCATGGAGATGCCGGGGATTGAACCCGGGGCCTCACACATGCAAGGCGTGCGCTCTACCACTGAGCTACATCCCCGTTATTTGCACCACTTTCAGAAACTTGCAGGAAACGGGTCAAGATTTTTGCAGACAAGGGTTGGCATTTATTCAAATCGCTGAACCACCTTGAGAAAAAAACTCTGTGAATTCTTAGAGATACATCAGCTGACCTATTCAAGCTTCCGGCACCACACTCCAACTCGGTTTTCTGATGATACCAAGTAGAGACTCTGAAGCTTGTCCTTAATGCAAAACTATTGCACATTTCCCACTTTAATCAGGCTAGAGAAAGTTTCCTATATTTGCCTGTGCTATTGATTTGTGCAAAGTTTGTTGAAAGTCCAGTTCCCATTGAAAACATTTTACTGGGTGGTAAAGTGTTGCCCTTGCCTTAGGTTGCATGCAGTCTTTAGAATCTGCCGCGGCAAAAAGCCTCGTCCTGCTATGTGACCTGGCAAAGAAGCCAGTTTAAGCGTCAAAGATTCCTTGCGAGTCTTGACGACACTACTAAGCGTGAGTGTGTTTGCTAAAGCTTTCTAGCCATATTAGGCAAAGTTTGGAGATGCTGGGGGTTGAACCCAGGACCTCATACATGCGAAGCATGTGCTCTACCACTGAGCTACATCCCCAAAAGTCTCCCAGTGGGATGGAGCACTGACAAGTAATTCTTTCACCGAGTGACTGCAGGAACCACATAAGGAGAAGGAAAAGTAGTCACCTGTAGGAAGTGCGTCCTTTGCACGTAAACCCAGGCCATGGAGATGGCGGGGATTGAGCCCGGGGCCTCACACATGCAATGCGTGCGCTCTACCACTGAGCTACATCCCCGTTATTTGCACCACTTTCAGAAATTTGCAGGAAACGGGTCAAGATTTTTGCAGACAAGGGTTGGCATTTATTCAAATCGCTGAACCACCTTGAGAAAAAAACTCTGTGAATTCTTAGAGATACATCAGCTGACCTATTGAAGCTTCCGGCACGACACTCCAACTCGGTTTTCTGATGATACCAAGTAGAGACTCTGAAGCTTGTCCTTAATGCAAAGCTATTGCACATTTCCCACTTTAATCAGGCTAGAGAAAGTTTCCTATATTTGCCTGTGCTATTGATTTGTGCAAAGTTTGTTGAAAGTCCAGTTCCCATTGAAAACATTTTACTGGGTGGTAAAGTGTTGCCCTTGCCTTAGGTTGCATGCAGTCTTTAGAATCTGCCGCGGCAAAAAGCCTCGTCCTGCTAATTGACCTGGCAAAGAAGCCGGTTTAAGCGTCAAAGATTCCTTGCGAGTCTTGACGACACTACTAAGCGTGAGTGTCTTTGCTAAAGCTTTCTAGCTATATTAGGAAAAGTTTGGAGATGCTGGGGGTTGAACCCAGGACCTCATACATGCGAAGCTACACTGAGCCCCAAAAGTTTGGAGATGCTGGGGGTTGAACCCAGGACCTCATACACGCGAAGCTACACTGAGCCCCAAAAGTCTCCTAGTGTAATGGAGCACTGACAAGTAATTCTTTCACCGAGTGACTGCAGGAACCACATAAGGAGAAGGAAAAGTAGTCACCTGTAGGAAGTGCGTCCTTTGCACGTAAACCCAGGCCATGGAGATGCCGGGGATTGAACCCGGGGCCTCACACATGCAAAGCGTGCGCTCTACCACTGAGCTACATCCCCGTTATTAGCACCACTTTCAGAAACTTGCAGGAAACGGGTCAAGATTTTTGCAGACAAGGGTTGGCATTTATTCAAATCGCTGAACCACCTTGAGAAAAAAACTCTGTGAATTCTTAGAGATACATCAGCTGACCTATTCAAGCTTCCGGCACGACACTCCAACTCGGTTTTCTGATGATACCAAGTAGAGACTCTGAAGCTTGTCCTTAATGCAAAGCTGTTGCACATTTCCCACTTTAATCAGGCTAGAGAAAGTTTCCTATATTTGCCTGTGCTATTGATTTGTGCAAAGTTTGCAGAAAGTCCAGTTCCCATTGAAAACATTTTACTGGGTGGTAAAGTGTTGCCCTTGCCTTAGGTTGCATGCAGTCTTTAGAATCTGCCGCGGCAAAAAGCCTCGTCCTGCTATGTGACCTGGCAAAGAAGCCAGTTTAAGGCTACGTTCACACGATCCGTTTTTTGCTGCGGATCCGTAGCGGAATTGCAGCTACGGATCCGCAGCCGTTTTCCATGCAGGGTACAGTACAATGTTACCCTATGGAAAACAAAACCCGCTGTGCCGACGATCCTTTTTTTCGCTGGAAAATCCGCCCGGATTTGCCAACGGAAAAAAGAAGTACCATGTCAATTCTTTCAGCGGATTCCGCTGCGGGTTTCCAACAGCACCAATAGGAAACTGCAGTTGGAAACCCGCAGTGGAATCCGCAGAAGAAAAAGGACACAAAGCCGCCGAGAGAAGCACCGCCGTTTTCCACTGCGGATTTCCCCGAAAAAGGACCGGAAAAATCCGCAGTGAAATACGGATCGTGTGAACGTAGCCTAAGCGTCAAAGATTCCTTGCGAGTCTTGACGACACTACTAAGCGTGAGTGTGTTTGCTAAAGCTTTCTAGCCATATTAGGAAAAGTTTGGAGATGCTGGGGGTTGAACCCAGGACCTCATACATGCGAAGCATGCGCTCTACCACTGAGCTACATCCCCAAAAGTCTCCTAGTGGGATGGAGCACTGACAAGTAATTCTTTCACCGAGTGACTGCAGGAACCACATAAGGAGAAGGAAAGTAGTCACCTGTAGGAAGTGTGTCCTTTGCACGTAAACCCAGGCCATGGAGATGGCGGGGATTGAACCCGGGGCCTCACACATGCAATGCGTGCGCTCTACCACTGAGCTACATCCCCGTTATTTGCACCACTTTCAGAAACTTGCAGGAAACGGGTCAAGATTTTTGCAGACAAGGGTTGGCATTTATTCAAATCGCTGAACCACCTTGAGAAAAAAACTCTGTGAATTCTTAGAGATACATCAGCTGACCTATTCAAGCTTCCGGCACAACACTCCAACTCGGTTTTCTGATGATACCAAGTAGAGACTCTGAAGCTTGTCCTTAATGCAAAGCTATTGCACATTTCCCACTTTAATCAGGCTAGAGAAAGTTTCCTATATTTGCCTGTGCTATTGATTTGTGCAAAGTTTGTTAAAAGTCCAGTTCCCATTGAAAACATTTTACTGGGTGGTAAAGTGTTGCCCTTGCCTTAGGTTGCATGCAGTCTTTAGAATCTGCCACGGCAAAAAGCCTCGTCCTGCTAATTGACCTGGCAAAGAAGCCAGTTTAAGCGTCAAAGATTCCTTGCGAGTCTTGACGACACTTTTAAGCGTGAGTGTCTTTGCTAAAGCTTTCTAGCTATATTAGGAAAAGTTTGGAGATGCTGGGGGTTGAACCCAGGACTTCATACATGTGAAGCATGCGCTCTACCACTGAGATACATCCCCAAAAGTCTCCTGGTGGGATGGAGCACTGACAAGTAATTATTTCACCGAGTGACTGCAGGAACCACATAAGGAGAAGGAAAAGTAGTCACCTGTAGGAAGTGCGTCCTTTGCACGTAAACCCAGGCCATGGAGATGCCGGGGATTGAACCCGGGGCCTCACACATGCAAAGCGTGCGCTCTACCACTGAGCTACATCCCCGTTATTAGCACCACTTTCAGAAACTTGCAGGAAACGGGTCAAGATTTTTGCAGACAAGGGTTGGCATTTATTCAAATCGCTGAACCACCTTGAGAAAAAAACTCTGTGAATTCTTAGAGATACATCAGCTGACCTATTCAAGCTTCCGGCACGACACTCCAACTCGGTTTTCTGATGATACCAAGTAGAGACTCTGAAGCTTGTCCTTAATGCAAAGCTGTTGCACATTTCCCACTTTAATCAGGCTAGAGAAAGTTTCCTATATTTGCCTGTGCTATTGATTTGTGCAAAGTTTGTTGAAAGTCCAGTTCCCATTGAAAACATTTTACTGGGTGGTAAAGTGTTGCCCTTGCCTTAGGTTGCATGCAGTCTTTAGAATCTGCCGCGGCAAAAAGCCTTGTCCTGCTATGTGTCCTGGCAAAGAAGCCAGTTTAAGCATCAAAGATTCCTTGCAAGTCTTGACGACACTACTAAGCGTGAGTGTGTTTGCTAAAGCTTTCTAGCCATATTAGGAAAAGTTTGGAGATGCTGGGGGTTGAACCCAGGACCTCATACATGCAAAGCATGCGCTCTACCACTGAGCTACATCCCCAAAAGTCTCCTAGTGGGATTGAGCACTGACAAGTAATTCTTTCACCGAGTGACTGCAGGAACCACATAAGGAGAAGGAAAAGTAGTCACCTGTAGGAAGTGCGTCCTTTGCACGTAAACCCAGGCCATGGAGATGCCGGGGATTGAACCCGGGGCCTCACACATGCAAAGCGTGCACTCCACCACTGAGCTACATCCCCGTTATTTGCACCACTTTCAGAAACTTGCAGGAAACGGGTCAAGATTTTTGCAGACAAGGGTTGGCATTTATTCAAATCGCTGAACCACCTTGAGAAAAAAACTCTGTGAATTCTTAGAGATACATCAGCTGACCTATTCAAGCTTCCGGCACGACACTCCAACTCGGTTTTCTGATGATACCAAGTAGAGACTCTGAAGCTTGTCCTTAATGCAAAGCTATTGCACATTTCCCACTTTAATCAGGCTAGAGAAAGTTTCCTATATTTGCCTGAGCTATTGATTTGTGCAAAGTTTGTTGAAAGTCCAGTTCCCATTGAAAACATTTTACTGGGTGGTAAAGTGTTGCCCTTGCCTTAGGTTGCATGCAGTCTTTAGAATCTGCCGCGGCAAAAAGCCTCGTCCTGCTATGTGACCTGGCAAAGAAGCCAGTTTAAGCGTCAAAGATTACTTGCGAGTCTTGACGACACTACTAAGCGTGAGTGTGTTTGCTAAAGCTTTCTAGCCATATTAGGCAAAGTTTGGAGATGCTGGGGGTTGAACCCAGGACCTCATACATGCGAAGCATGCACTCTACCACTGAGCTACATCCTCAAAAGTCTCCGAGTGGGATGGAGCACTGACAAGTAATTCTTTCACCGAGTGACTGCAGGAACCACATAAGGAGAAGGAAAAGTAGTCACCAGTAGTAAGTGCGTCCTTTGCACGTAAACCCAGGACATGGAGATGCCGGGGATTGAACCCGGGGCCTCACACATGCAAGGCGTGCGCTCTACCACTGAGCTACATCCCCGTTATTTGCACCACTTTCAGAAACTTGCAGGAAACGGGTCAAGATTTTTGCAGACTAGAGTTGGCATTTATTCAAATCGCTGAACCACCTTGAGAAAAAAACTCTGTGAATTCTTAGAGATACATCAGCTGACCTATTCAAGCTTCCGGCACGACACTCCAACTCGGTTTTCTGATGATACCAAGTAGAGACTCTGAAGCTTGTCCTTAATGCAAAACTATTGCACATTTCCCACTTTAATCAGGCTAGAGAAAGTTTCCTATATTTGCCTGTGCTATTGATTTGTGCAAAGTTTGTTGAAAGTCCAGTTCCCATTGAAAACATTTTACTGGGTGGTAAAGTGTTGCCCTTGCCTTAGGTTGCATGCAGTCTTTAGAATCTGCCGCGGCAAAAAGCCTCGTCCTGCTATGTGACCTGGCAAAGAAGCCAGTTTAAGCGTCAAAGATTCCTTGCGAGTCTTAACGACACTACTAAGCGTGAGTGTGTTTGCTAAAGCTTTCTAGCCATATTAGGCAAAGTTTGGAGATGCTGGGGGTTGAACCCAGGACCTCATACATGTGAAGCATGTGCTCTACCACTGAGCTACATCCCCAAAACTCTCCCAGTGGGATGGAGCACTGACAAGTAATTCTTTCACCGAGTGACTGCAGGAACCACATAAGGAGAAGGAAAAGTAGTCACCTGTAGGAAGTGCGTCCTTTGCACGTAAACCGAGGCCATGGAGATGGTGGGGATTGAACCCGGGGCCTCACACATGCAATGCGTGCGCTCTACCACTGAGCTACATCCCCATTATTTGCACCACTTTCAGAAACTTGCAGGAAACGGGTCAAGATTTTTGCAGACAAGGGTTGGCATTTATTCAAATCGCTGAACCACCTTGAGAAAAAAACTCTGTGAATTCTTAGAGATACATCAGCTGACCTATTCAAGCTTCCGGCACGACACTCCAACTCGGTTTTCTGATGATACCAAGTAGAGACTCTGAAGCTTGTCCTTAATGCAAAGCTATTGCACATTTCCCACTTTAATCAGGCTAGAGAAAGTTTCCTATATTTGCCTGTGCTATTGATTTGTGCAAAGTTTGTTGAAAGTCCAGTTCCCATTGAAAACATTTTACTGGGTGGTAAAGTGTTGCCCTTGCCTTAGGTTGCATGCAGTCTTTAGAATCTGCCGCGGCAAAAAGCCTCGTCTTGCTATGTGACCTGGCAAAGAAGCCAGTTTAAGCGTCAAAGATTACTTGCGAGTCTTGACGACACTACTAAGCGTGAGTGTGTTTGCTAAAGCTTTCTAGCCATATTAGGCAAAGTTTGGAGATGCTGGGGGTTGAACCCAGGACCTCATACATGCGAAGCATGTGCTCTACCACTGAGCTACATCCCCAAAACTCTCCCAGTGGGATGGAGCACTGACAAGTAATTCTTTCACCGAGTGACTGCAGGAACCACATAAGGAGAAGGAAAAGTAGTCACCTGTAGGAAGTGCGTCCTTTGCACGTAAACCGAGGCCATGGAGATGGCGGGGATTGAACCCGGGGCCTCACACATGCAATGCGTGCGCTCTACCACTGAGCTACATCCCCGTTATTTGCACCACTTTCAGAAACTTGCAGGAAACGGGTCAAGATTTTTGCAGACAAGGGTTGGCATTTATTCAAATCGCTGAACCACCTTGAAAAAAAAACTCTGTGAATTCTTAGAGATACATCAGCTGACCTATTCAAGCTTCCGGCACGACACTCCAACTCGGTTTTCTGATGATACCAAGTAGAGACTCTGAAGCTTGTCCTTAATGCAAAGCTATTGCACATTTCCCACTTTAATCAGGCTAGAGAAAGTTTCCTATATTTGCCTGTGCTATTGATTTGTGCAAAGTTTGTTGAAAGTCCAGTTCCCATTGAAAACATTTTACTGGGTGGTAAAGTGTTGCCCTTGCCTTAGGTTGCATGCAGTCTTTAGAATCTGCCGCGGCAAAAAGCCTCGTCTTGCTATGTGACCTGGCAAAGAAGCCAGTTTAAGCGTCAAAGATTACTTGCGAGTCTTGACGACACTACTAAGCGTGAGTGTGTTTGCTAAAGCTTTCTAGCCATATTAGGCAAAGTTTGGAGATGCTGGGGGTTGAACCCAGGACCTCATACATGCGAAGCATGCACTCTACCACTGAGCTACATCCCCAAAAGTCTCCTAGTGGGATGGAGCACTGACAAGTAATTCTTTCACCGAGTGACTGCAGGAACCACATAAGGAGAAGGAAAAGTAGTCACCTGTAGGAAGTGCGTCCTTTGCACGTAAACCCAGGCCATGGAGATGGCGGGGATTGAACCCGGGGCCTCACACATGCAAAGCGTGCGCTCTACCACTGAGCTACATCCCCGTTATTAGCACCACTTTCAGAAACTTGCAGGAAACGGGTCAAGATTTTTGCAGACAAGGGTTGGCATTTATTCAAATCGCTGAACCACCTTGAGAAAAAAACTCTGTGAATTCTTAGAGATACATCAGCTGACCTATTCAAGCTTCCGGCACGACACTCCAACTCGGTTTTCTGATGATACCAAGTAGAGACTCTGAAGCTTGTCCTTAATGCAAAGCTGTTGCACATTTCCCACTTTAATCAGGCTAGAGAAAGTTTCCTATATTTGCCTGTGCTATTGATTTGTGCAAAGTTTGCTGAAAGTCCAGTTCCCATTGAAAACATTTTACTGGGTGGTAAAGTGTTGCCCTTGCCTTAGGTTGCATGCAGTCTTTAGAATCTGCCGCGGCAAAAAGCCTCGTCCTGCTATGTGACCTGGCAAAGAAGCCAGTTTAAGCGTCAAAGATTCCTTGCGAGTCTTGACGACACTACTAAGCGTGAGTGTGTTTGCTAAAGCTTTCTAGCCATATTAGGAAAAGTTTGGAGATGCTGGGGGTTGAACCCAGGACCTCATACATGCGAAGCATGTGCTCTACCACTGAGCTACATCCCCAAAAGTCTCCGAGTGGGATGGAGCACTGACAAGTAATTCTTTCACCGAGTGACTGCAGGAACCACATAAGGAGAAGGAAAAGTAGTCACCTGTAGGAAGTGCGTCCTTTGCACGTAAACCCAGGCCATGGAGATGGCGGGGATTGAACCCGGGGCCTCACACATGCAAAGCGTGCGCTCTACCACTGAGCTACATCCCCGTTATTTGCACCACTTTCAGAAACTTGCAGGAAACGGGTCAAGATTTTTGCAGACAAGGGTTGGCATTTATTCAAATCGCTGAACCACCTTGAGAAAAAAACTCTGTGAATTCTTAGAGATACATCAGCTGACCTATTCAAGCTTCCGGCACGACACTCCAACTCGGTTTTCTGATGATACCAAGTAGAGACTCTGAAGCTTGTCCTTAATGCAAAGCTGTTGCACATTTCCCACTTTAATCAGGCTAGAGAAAGTTTCCTATATTTGCCTGTGCTATTGATTTGTGCAAAGTTTGCTGAAAGTCCAGTTCCCATTGAAAACATTTTACTGGGTGGTAAAGTGTTGCCCTTGCCTTAGGTTGCATGCAGTCTTTAGAATCTGCCGCGGCAAAAAGCCTCGTCCTGCTATGTGACCTGGCAAAGAAGCCAGTTTAAGCGTCAAAGATTCCTTGCGAGTCTTGACGACACTACTAAGCGTGAGTGTGTTTGCTAAAGCTTTCTAGCCATATTAGGAAAAGTTTGGAGATGCTGGGGGTTGAACCCAGGACCTCATACATGCGAAGCATGTGCTCTACCACTGAGCTACATCCCCAAAAGTCTCCGAGTGGGATGGAGCACTGACAAGTAATTCTTTCACCGAGTGACTGCAGGAACCACATAAGGAGAAGGAAAAGTAGTCACCTGTAGGAAGTGCGTCCTTTGCACGTAAACCCAGGCCATGGAGATGCCGGGGATTGAACCCGGGGCCTCACACATGCAAAGCGTGCGCTCTACCACTGAGCTACATCCCCGTTATTTGCACCACTTTCAGAAACTTGCAGGAAACGGGTCAAGATTTTTGCAGACAAGGGTTGGCATTTATTCAAATCGCTGAACCACCTTGAGAAAAAAACTCTGTGAATTCTTAGAGATACATCAGCTGACCTATTCAAGCTTCCGGCACGACACTCCAACTCGGTTTTCTGATGATACCAAGTAGAGACTCTGAAGCTTGTCCTTAATGCAAAGCTATTGCACATTTCCCACTTTAATCAGGCTAGAGAAAGTTTCCTATATTTGCCTGTGCTATTGATTTGTGCAAAGTTTGTTGAAAGTCCAGTTCCCATTGAAAACATTTTACTGGGTGGTAAAGTGTTGCCCTTGCCTTAGGTTGCATGCAGTCTTTAGAATCTGCCGCGGCAAAAAGCCTCGTCCTGCTATGTGACCTGGCAAAGAAGCCAGTTTAAGCGTCAAAGATTCCTTGCGAGTCTTGACGACACTACTAAGCGTGAGTGTGTTTGCTAAAGCTTTCTAGCCATATTAGGAAAAGTTTGGAGATGCTGGGGGTTGAACCCAGGACCTCATACATGTGAAGCATGCGCTCTACCACTGAGCTACATTCCCAAAAGTCTCCTAGTGGGATGGAGCACTGACAAGTAATTCTTTCACCGAGTGACTGCAGGAACCACATAAGGAGAAGGAAAAGTAGTCACCTGTAGGAAGTGCGTCCTTAGCACGTAAACCCAGGCCATGGAGATGCCGGGGATTGAACCCGGGGCCTCACACATGCAAAGCGTGCGCTCTACCACAGAGCTACATCCCCGTTATTAGCACCACTTTCAGAAACTTGCAGGAAACGGGTCAAGATTTTTGCAGACAAGGGTTGGCATTTATTCAAATCGCTGAACCACCTTGAGAAAAAAACTCTGTGAATTCTTAGAGATACATCAGCTGACCTATTCAAGCTTCCGGCACGACACTCCAACTCGGTTTTCTGATGATACCAAGTAGAGACTCTGAAGCTTGTCCTTAATGCAAAGCTATTGCACATTTCCCACTTTAATCAGGCTAGAGAAAGTTTCCTATATTTGCCTGTGCTATTGATTTGTGCAAAGTTTGTTGAAAGTCCAGTTCCCATTGAAAACATTTTACTGGGTGGTAAAGTGTTGCCCTTGCCTTAGGTTGCATGCAGTCTTTAGAATCTGCCGCGGCAAAAAGCCTCGTCCTGCTATGTGACCTGGCAAAGAAGCCAGTTTAAGCGTCAAAGATTCCTTGCGAGTCTTGACGACACTACTAAGCGTGAGTGTGTTTGCTAAAGCTTTCTAGCCATATTAGGAAAAGTTTGGAGACGCTGGGGGTTGAACCCAGGACCTCATACATGCGAAGCATGCGCTCTACCACTGAGCTACATCCCCAAAAGTCTCCTAGTGGGATGGAGCACTGACAAGTAATTCTTTCACCGAGTGACTGCAGGAACCACATAAGGAGAAGGAAAAGTAGTCACCTGTAGGAAGTGCGTCCTTTGCACGTAAACCCAGGCCATGGAGATGCCGGGGATTGAACCCGGGGCCTCACACATGCAAAGCGTGCGCTCTACCACTGAGCTACATCCCCGTTATTTGCACCACTTTCAGAAACTTGCAGGAAACGGGTCAAGATTTTTGCAGACAAGGGTTGGCATTTATTCAAATCGCTGAACCACCTTGAGAAAAAAACTCTGTGAATTCTTAGAGATACATCAGCTGACCTATTCAAGCTTCCGGCACGACACTCCAACTCGGTTTTCTGATGATACCAAGTAGAGACTCTGAAGCTTGTCCTTAATGCAAAGCTATTGCACATTTCCCACTTTAATCAGGCTAGAGAAAGTTTCCTATATTTGCCTGTGCTATTGATTTGTGCAAAGTTTGTTGAAAGTCCAGTTCCCATTGAAAACATTTTACTGGGTGGTAAAGTGTTGCCCTTGCCTTAGGTTGCATGCAGTCTTTAGAATCTGCCGCGGCAAAAAGCCTCGTCCTGCTATGTGACCTGGCAAAGAAGCCAGTTTAAGCGTCAAAGATTCCTTGCGAGTCTTGACGACACTACTAAGCGTGAGTGTGTTTGCTAAAGCTTTCTAGCCATATTAGGAAAAGTTTGGAGATGCTGGGGGTTGAACCCAGGACCTCATACATGTGAAGCATGCGCTCTACCACTGAGCTACATCCCCAAAAGTCTCCTAGTGAGATGGAGCACTGACAAGTAATTCTTTCACCGAGTGACTGCAGGAACCACATAAGGAGAAGGAAAGCAGTCACCTGTAGGAAGTGTGTCCTTTGCACGTAAACCCAGGCCATGGAGATGCCGGGGATTGAACCCGGGGCCTCACACATGCAAAGCGTGCGCTCTACCACTGAGCTACATCCCCGTTATTTGCACCACTTTCAGAAACTTGCAGGAAACGGGTCAAGATTTTTGCAGACAAGGGTTGGCATTTATTCAAATCGCTGAACCACCTTGAGAAAAAAACTCTGTGAATTCTTAGAGATACATCAGCTGACCTATTCAAGCTTCCGGCACGACACTCCAACTCGGTTTTCTGATGATACCAAGTAGAGACTCTGAAGCTTGTCCTTAATGCAAAGCTATTGCACATTTCCCACTTTAATCAGGCTAGAGAAAGTTTCCTATATTTGCCTGTGCTATTGATTTGTGCAAAGTTTGTTGAAAGTCCAGTTCCCATTGAAAACATTTTACTGGGTGGTAAAGTGTTGCCCTTGCCTTAGGTTGCATGCAGTCTTTAGAATCTGCCGCGGCAAAAAGCCTCGTCCTGCTATGTGACCTGGCAAAGAAGCCAGTTTAAGCGTCAAAGATTCCTTGCGAGTCTTGACGACACTACTAAGCGTGAGTGTGTTTGCTAAAGCTTTCTAGCCATATTAGGAAAAGTTTGGAGATGCTGGGGGTTGAACCCAGGACCTCATACATGTGAAGCATGCGCTCTACCACTGAGCTACATCCCCAAAAGTCTCCTACTGAGATGGAGCACTGACAAGTAATTCTTTCACCGAGTGACTGCAGGAACCACATAAGGAGAAGGAAAGCAGTCACCTGTAGGAAGTGTGTCCTTTGCACGTAAACCCAGGCCATGGAGATGCCGGGGATTGAACCCGGGGCCTCACACATGCAAAGCGTGCGCTCTACCACTGAGCTACATCCCCGTTATTTGCACCACTTTCAGAAACTTGCAGGAAACGGGTCAAGATTTTTGCAGACAAGGGTTGGCATTTATTCAAATCGCTGAACCAGAAGCAATCACTGACCCATGTAGGTATAACAACTCATGTGACAATTATTTATCCGGAGAACTCTTGAGTAAATAATATACCAAACCATCAAATTTAGATTGAATAGCTATTTTTATTTATCGCCATAAGACCAAAATATGAATACCAATAAATACAAAGGTCATATATACAATTTCATGTGAATCCTACTAAAGTGCAATTTTCTGACACAGGGTAGAGCAGGTTAAGCTGCAAATGTTAGGGCAAGCAATGGGGGATCATCTTATTTCATGTATATTATATACTGACAACTTCATATATTATTGCTGAAACTGATAATTACCCCTTATATTGCCATATTAACCCCCTCCATAGTGGATAGCTAATGAAATAAAGTGCCAAGTGCTAAAACCCATTATCCACATTATATACTAAACACAGCTTAATTCCTCATTATATCTATTCAGAACAGAAATGTCATTTACCCATAGTGAGATGAGGCGTCCTGTTTCCAGCCCCCTGAGGAAGCGGCACACGTTGCACGCGAAACGCAGCGTTGGGGACCCTGACACAGGCTGGAAACAGGACGCCTCATCTCACTATGGGTAAATGACATTTCTGTTCTGAATAGATATAATGAGGAATTAAGCTGTGTTTAGTATATAATGTGGATAATGGGTTTTAGCACTTGGCACTTTATTTCATTAGCTATCCACTATGGAGGGGGTTAATATGGCAATATAAGGGGTAATTATCAGTTTCAGCAATAATATATGAAGTTGTCAGTATATAATATACATGAAATAAGATGATCCCCCATTGCTTGCCCTAACATTTGCAGCTTAACCTGCTCTACCCTGTGTCAGAAAATTGCACTTTAGTAGGATTCACATGAAATTGTATATATGACCTTTGTATTTATTGGTATTCATATTTTGGTCTTATGGCGATAAATAAAAATAGCTATTCAATCTAAATTTGATGGTTTGGTATATTATTTACTCAAGAGTTCTCCGGATAAATAAGGGTTGGCATTTATTCAAATCGCTGAACCACCTTGAGAAAAAAACTCTGTGAATTCTTAGAGATACATCAGCTGACCTATTCAAGCTTCCGGCACGACACTCCAACTCGGTTTTCTGATGATACCAAGTAGAGACTCTGAAGCTTGTCCTTAATGCAAAGCTATTGCACATTTCCCACTTTAATCAGGCTAGAGAAAGTTTCCTATATTTGCCTGTGCTATTGATTTGTGCAAAGTTTGTTGAAAGTCCAGTTCCCATTGAAAACATTTTACTGGGAGGTAAAGTGTTGCCCTTGCCTTAGGTTGCATGCAGTCTTTAGAATCTGCCGCGGCAAAAAGCCTCGTCCTGCTATGTGACCTGGCAAAGAAGCCAGTTTAAGCGTCAAAGATTCCTTGCGAGTCTTGACGACACTACTAAGCATGAGTGTGTTTGCTAAAGCTTTCTAGCCATATTAGGAAAAGTTTGGAGATGCTGGGGGTTGAACCCAGGACCTCATACATGCGAAGCATGCGCTCTACCACTGAGCTACATCCCCAAAAGTCTCCCAGTGGGATGGAGCACTGACAAGTAATTATTTCACCGAGTGACTGCAGGAACCACATAAGGAGAAGGAAAAGTAGTCACCTGTAGGAAGTGCGTCCTTTGCACGTAAACCCAGGCCATGGAGATGCCGGGGATTGAACCCGGGGCCTCACACATGAAAAGCGTGCGCTCTACCACTGAGCTACATCCCCGTTATTTGCACCACTTTCAGAAACTTGCAGGAAACGGGTCAAGATTTTTGCAGACAAGGGTTGGCATTTATTCAAATCGCTGAACCACCTTGAGAAAAAAACTCTGTGAATTCTTAGAGATACATCAGCTGACCTATTCAAGCTTCCGGCACGACACTCCAACTCGGTTTTCTGATGATACCAAGTAGAGACTCTGAAGCTTGTCCTTAATGCAAAGCTATTGCACATTTCCCACTTTAATCAGGCTAGAGAAAGTTTCCTATATTTGCCTGTGCTATTGATTTGTGCAAAGTTTGTTGAAAGTCCAGTTCCCATTGAAAACATTTTACTGGGTGGTAAAGTGTTGCCCTTGCCTTAGGTTGCATGCAGTCTTTAGAATCTGCCGCGGCAAAAAGCCTCGTCCTGCTATGTGACCTGGCAAAGAAGCCAGTTTAAGCGTCAAAGATTCCTTGCGAGTCTTGACGACACTACTAAGCGTGAGTGTGTTTGCTAAAGCTTTCTAGCCATATTAGGAAAAGTTTGGAGACGCTGGGGGTTGAACCCAGGACCTCATACATGCGAAGCATGCGCTCTACCACTGAGCTACATCCCCAAAAGTCTTCTAGTGGGATGGAGCACTGACAAGTAATTCTTTCACCGAGTGACTGCAGGAACCACATAAGGAGAAGGAAAAGTAGTCACCTGTAGGAAGTGCGTCCTTTGCACGTAAACCCAGGCCATGGAGATGCCGGGGATTGAACCCGGGGCCTCACACATGCAAAGCGTGCGCTCTACCACTGAGCTACATCCCCGTTATTTGCACCACTTTCAGAAACTTGCAGGAAACGGGTCAAGATTTTTGCAGACAAGGGTTGGCATTTATTCAAATCGCTGAACCACCTTGAGAAAAAAACTCAGTGAATTCTTAGAGATACATCAGCTGACCTATTCAAGCTTCCGGCACGACACTCCAACTCGGTTTTCTGATGATACCAAGTAGAGACTCTGAAGCTTGTCCTTAATGCAAAGCTATTGCACATTTCCCACTTTAATCAGGCTAGAGAAAGTTTCCTATATTTGCCTGTGCTATTGATTTGTGCAAAGTTTGTTGAAAGTCCAGTTCCCATTGAAAACATTTTACTGGGTGGTAAAGTGTTGCCCTTGCCTTAGGTTGCATGCAGTCTTTAGAATCTGCCGCGGCAAAAAGCCTCGTCCTGCTATGTGACCTGGCAAAGAAGCCAGTTTAAGCGTCAAAGATTCCTTGCGAGTCTTGACGACACTACTAAGCTTGAGTGTGTTTGCTAAAGCTTTCTAGCCATATTAGGAAAAGTTTGGAGATGCTGGGGGTTGAACCCAGGACCTCATACATGTGAAGCATGCGCTCTACCACTGAGCTACATCCCCAAAAGTCTCCTAGTGAGATGGAGCACTGACAAGTAATTCTTTCACCGAGTGACTGCAGGAACCACATAAGGAGAAGGAAAGTAGTCACCTGTAGGAAGTGTGTCCTTTGCACGTAAACCCAGGCCATGGAGATGGCGGGGATTGAACCCGGGGCCTCACACATGCAATGCGTGCGCTCTACCACTGAGCTACATCCCCGTTATTTGCACCACTTTCAGAAACTTGCAGGAAACGGGTCAAGATTTTTGCAGACAAGGGTTGGCATTTATTCAAATCGCTGAACCACCTTGAGAAAAAAACTGTGAATTCTTAGAGATACATCAGCTGACCTATTCAAGCTTCCGGCACGACACTCCAACTCGGTTTTCTGATGATACCAAGTAGAGACTCTGAAGCTTGTCCTTAATGCAAAGCTATTGCACATTTCCCACTTTAATCAGGCTAGAGAAAGTTTCCTATATTTGCCTGTGCTATTGATTTGTGCAAAGTTTGTTGAAAGTCCAGTTCCCATTGAAAACATTTTACTGGGTGGTAAAGTGTTGCCCTTGCCTTAGGTTGCATGCAGTCTTTAGAATCTGCCGCAGCAAAAAGCCTCGTCCTGCTATGTGACCTGGCAAAGAAGCCAGTTTAAGCGTCAAAGATTCCTTGCAAGTCTTGACGACACTACTAAGCGTGAGTGTGTTTGCTAAAGCTTTCTAGCCATATTAGGAAAAGTTTGGAGATGCTGGGGGTTGAACCCAGGACCTCATACATGCAAAGCATGTGCTCTACCACTGAGCTACATCCCCAAAAGTCTCCTAATGGGATGGAGCACTGACAAGTAATTCTTTCACCGAGTGACTGCAGGAACCACATAAGGAGAAGGAAAAGGAGTCACCTGTAGGAAGTGCGTCCTTTGCACGTAAACCCAGGCCATGGAGATGCCGGGGATTGAACCCGGGGCCTCACACATGCAAAGCGTGCGCTCTACCACTGAGCTACATCCCCATTATTTGCACCACTTTCAGAAACTTGCAGGAAACGGGTCAAGATTTTTGCAGACAAGGGTTGGCATTTATTCAAATCGCTGAACCACCTTGAGAAAAAAACTCTGTGAATTCTTAGAGATACATCAGCTGACCTATTCAAGCTTCCGGCACGACACTCCAACTCGGTTTTCTGATGATACCAAGTAGAGACTCTGAAGCTTGTCCTTAATGCAAAGCTATTGCACATTTCCCACTTTAATCAGGCTAGAGAAAGTTTCCTATATTTGCCTGTGCTATTGATTTGTGCAAAGTTTGTTGAAAGTCCAGTTCCCATTGAAAACATTTTACTGGGAGGTAAAGTGTTGCCCTTGCCTTAGGTTGCATGCAGTCTTTAGAATCTGCCGCGGCAAAAAGCCTCGTCCTGCTATGTGACCTGGCAAAGAAGCCAGTTTAAGCGTCAAAGATTCCTTGCGAGTCTTGACGACACTACTAAGCATGAGTGTGTTTGCTAAAGCTTTCTAGCCATATTAGGAAAAGTTTGGAGATGCTGGGGGTTGAACCCAGGACCTCATACATGCGAAGCATGCGCTCTACCACTGAGCTACATCCCCAAAAGTCTCCCAGTGGGATGGAGCACTGACAAGTAATTATTTCACCGAGTGACTGCAGGAACCACATAAGGAGAAGGAAAAGTAGTCACCTGTAGGAAGTGCGTCCTTTGCACGTAAACCCAGGCCATGGAGATGCCGGGGATTGAACCCGGGGCCTCACACATGAAAAGCGTGCGCTCTACCACTGAGCTACATCCCCGTTATTTGCACCACTTTCAGAAACTTGCAGGAAACGGGTCAAGATTTTTGCAGACAAGGGTTGGCATTTATTCAAATCGCTGAACCACCTTGAGAAAAAAACTCTGTGAATTCTTAGAGATACATCAGCTGACCTATTCAAGCTTCCGGCACGACACTCCAACTCGGTTTTCTGATGATACCAAGTAGAGACTCTGAAGCTTGTCCTTAATGCAAAACTATTGCACATTTCCCACTTTAATCAGGCTAGAGAAAGTTTCCTATATTTGCCTGTGCTATTGATTTGTGCAAAGTTTGTTGAAAGTCCAGTTCCCATTGAAAACATTTTACTGGGTGGTAAAGTGTTGCCCTTGCCTTAGGTTGCATGCAGTCTTTAGAATCTGCCGCGGCAAAAAGCCTCGTCCTGCTATGTGACCTGGCAAAGAAGCCAGTTTAAGCGTCAAAGATTCCTTGCGAGTCTTGACGACACTACTAAGCGTGAGTGTGTTTGCTAAAGCTTTCTAGCTATATTAGGAAAAGTTTGGAGATGCTGGGGGTTGAACCCAGGACCTCATACATGCGAAGCTACACTGAGCTACATCCCCAAAAGTCTCCTAGTGGGATGGAGCACTGACAAGTAATTCTTTCACCGAGTGACTGCAGGAACCACATAAGGAGAAGGAAAAGTAGTCACCTGTAGGAAGTGCTTCCTTTGCACGTAAACCCAGGCCATGGAGATGCCGGGGATTGAACCCGGGGCCTCACACATGCAAAGCGTGCGCTCTACCACTGAGCTACATCCCCGTTATTAGCACCACTTTCAGAAACTTGCAGGAAACGGGTCAAGATTTTTGCAGACAAGGGTTGGCATTTATTCAAATCGCTGAACCACCTTGAGAAAAAAACTCTGTGAATTCTTAGAGATACATCAGCTGACCTATTCAAGCTTCCGGCACGACACTCCAACTCGGTTTTCTGATGATACCAAGTAGAGACTCTGAAGCTTGTCCTTAATGCAAAGCTGTTGCACATTTCCCACTTTAATCAGGCTAGAGAAAGTTTCCTATATTTGCCTGTGCTATTGATTTGTGCAAAGTTTGCTGAAAGTCCAGTTCCCATTGAAAACATTTTACTGGGTGGTAAAGTGTTGCCCTTGCCTTAGGTTGCATGCAGTCTTTAGAATCTGCCGCGGCAAAAAGCCTCGTCCTGCTATGTGACCTGGCAAAGAAGCCAGTTTAAGCGTCAAAGATTCCTTGCGAGTCTTGACGACACTACTAAGCGTGAGTGTGTTTGCTAAAGCTTTCTAGCCATATTAGGAAAAGTTTGGAGATGCTGGGGGTTGAACCCAGGACCTCATACATGCGAAGCATGCGCTCTACCACTGAGCTACATCCCCAAAAGTCTCCTAGTGGGATGGAGCACTGACAAGTAATTCTTTCACCGAGTGACTGCAGGAACCACATAAGGAGAAGGAAAAGTAGTCACCTGTAGGAAGTGCGTCCTTTGCACGTAAACCCAGGCCATGGAGATGCCGGGGATTGAACCCGGGGCCTCACACATGCAAAGCGTGCGCTCTACCACTGAGCTACATCCCCGTTATTTGCACCACTTTCAGAAACTTGCAGGAAACGGGTCAAGATTTTTGCAGACAAGGGTTGGCATTTATTCAAATCGCTGAACCACCTTGAGAAAAAAACTCAGTGAATTCTTAGAGATACATCAGCTGACCTATTCAAGCTTCCGGCATGACACTCCAACTCGGTTTTCTGATGATACCAAGTAGAGACTCTGAAGCTTGTCCTTAATGCAAAGCTATTGCACATGTCCCACTTTAATCAGGCTAGAGAAAGTTTCCTATATTTGCCTGTGCTATTGATTTGTGCAAAGTTTGTTGAAAGTCCAGTTCCCATTGAAAACATTTTACTGGGTGGTAAAGTGTTGCCCTTGCCTTAGGTTGCATGCAGTCTTTAGAATCTGCCGCGGCAAAAAGCCTCGTCCTGCTATGTGACCTGGCAAAGAAGCCAGTTTAAGCGTCAAAGATTCCTTGCGAGTCTTGACGACACTACTAAGCGTGAGTGTGTTTGCTAAAGCTTTCTAGCCATATTAGGAAAAGTTTGGAGATGCTGGGGGTTGAACCCAGGACCTCATACATGTGAAGCATGCGCTCTACCACTGAGCTACATCCCCAATAGTCTCCTAGTGAGATGGAGCACTGACAAGTAATTCTTTCACCGAGTGACTGCAGGAACCACATAAGGAGAAGGAAAGTAGTCACCTGTAGGAAGTGTGTCCTTTGCACGTAAACCCAGGCCATGGAGATGGCGGGGATTGAACCCGGGGCCTCACACATGCAATGCGTGCGCTCTACCACTGAGCTACATCCCCGTTATTTGCACCACTTTCAGAAACTTGCAGGAAACGGGTCAAGATTTTTGCAGACAAGGGTTGGCATTTATTCAAATCGCTGAACCACCTTGAGAAAAAAACTCTGTGAATTCTTAGAGATACATCAGCTGACCTATTCAAGCTTCCGGCACAACACTCCAACTCGGTTTTCTGATGATACCAAGTAGAGACTCTGAAGCTTGACCTTAATGCAAAGCTATTGCACATTTCCCACTTTAATCAGGCTAGAGAAAGTTTCCTATATTTGCCTGTGCTATTGATTTGTGCAAAGTTTGTTGAAAGTCCAGTTCCCATTGAAAACATTTTACTGGGTGGTAAAGTGTTGCCCTTGCCGTAGGTTGCATGCAGTCTTTAGAATCTGCCACGGCAAAAAGCCTCGTCCTGCTAATTGACCTGGCAAAGAAGCCGGTTTAAGCGTCAAAGATTCCTTGCGAGTCTTGACGACACTACTAAGCGTGAGTGTCTTTGCTAAAGCTTTCTAGCTATATTAGGAAAAGTTTGGAGATGCTGGGGGTTGAACCCAGGACCTCATACATGCGAAGCTACACTGAGCTACATCCCCAAAAGTCTCCTAGTGGGATGGAGCACTGACAAGTAATTCTTTCACCGAGTGACTGCAGGAACCACATAAGGAGAAGGAAAAGTAGTCACCTGTAGGAAGTGCGTCCTTTGCACGTAAACCCAGGCCATGGAGATGCCGGGGATTGAACCCGGGGCCTCACACATGCAAAGCGTGCGCTCTACCACTGAGCTACATCCCCGTTATTAGCACCACTTTCAGAAACTTGCAGGAAACGGGTCAAGATTTTTGCAGACAAGGGTTGGCATTTATTCAAATCGCTGAACCACCTTGAGAAAAAAACTCTGTGAATTCTTAGAGATACATCAGCTGACCTATTCAAGCTTCCGGCACGACACTCCAACTCGGTTTTCTGATGATACCAAGTAGAGACTCTGAAGCTTGTCCTTAATGCAAAGCTGTTGCACATTTCCCACTTTAATCAGGCTAGAGAAAGTTTCCTATATTTGCCTGTGCTATTGATTTGTGCAAAGTTTGCTGAAAGTCCAGTTCCCATTGAAAACATTTTACTGGGTGGTAAAGTGTTGCCCTTGCCTTAGGTTGCATGCAGTCTTTAGAATCTGCCGCGGCAAAAAGCCTCGTCCTGCTATGTGACCTGGCAAAGAAGCCAGTTTAAGCGTCAAAGATTCCTTGCGAGTCTTGACGACACTACTAAGCGTGAGTGTGTTTGCTAAAGCTTTCTAGCCATATTAGGAAAAGTTTGGAGATGCTGGGGGTTGAACCCAGGACCTCATACATGCGAAGCATGCGCTCTACCACTGAGATACATCCCCAAAAGTCTCCTAGTGGGATGGAGCACTGACAAGTAATTCTTTCACCGAGTGACTGCAGGAACCACATAAGGAGAAGGAAAAGTAGTCACCTGTAGGAAGTGCGTCCTTTGCACGTAAACCCAGGCCATGGAGATGCCGGGGATTGAACCCGGGGCCTCACACATGCAAAGCGTGCGCTCTACCACTGAGCTACATCCCCGTTATTTGCACCACTTTCAGAAACTTGCAGGAAACGGGTCAAGATTTTTGCAGACAAGGGTTGGCATTTATTCAAATCGCTGAACCACCTTGAGAAAAAAACTCAGTGAATTCTTAGAGATACATCAGCTGACCTATTCAAGCTTCCGGCATGACACTCCAACTCGGTTTTCTGATGATACCAAGTAGAGACTCTGAAGCTTGTCCTTAATGCAAAGCTATTGCACATGTCCCACTTTAATCAGGCTAGAGAAAGTTTCCTATATTTGCCTGTGCTATTGATTTGTGCAAAGTTTGTTGAAAGTCCAGTTCCCATTGAAAACATTTTACTGGGTGGTAAAGTGTTGCCCTTGCCTTAGGTTGCATGCAGTCTTTAGAATCTGCCGCGGCAAAAAGCCTCGTCCTGCTATGTGACCTGGCAAAGAAGCCAGTTTAAGCGTCAAAGATTCCTTGCGAGTCTTGACGACACTACTAAGCGTGAGTGTGTTTGCTAAAGCTTTCTAGCCATATTAGGAAAAGTTTGGAGATGCTGGGGGTTGAACCCAGGACCTCATACATGTGAAGCATGCGCTCTACCACTGAGCTACATCCCCAATAGTCTCCTAGTGAGATGGAGCACTGACAAGTAATTCTTTCACCGAGTGACTGCAGGAACCACATAAGGAGAAGGAAAGTAGTCACCTGTAGGAAGTGTGTCCTTTGCACGTAAACCCAGGCCATGGAGATGGCGGGGATTGAACCCGGGGCCTCACACATGCAATGCGTGCGCTCTACCACTGAGCTACATCCCCGTTATTTGCACCACTTTCAGAAACTTGCAGGAAACGGGTCAAGATTTTTGCAGACAAGGGTTGGCATTTATTCAAATCGCTGAACCACCTTGAGAAAAAAACTCTGTGAATTCTTAGAGATACATCAGCTGACCTATTCAAGCTTCCGGCACAACACTCCAACTCGGTTTTCTGATGATACCAAGTAGAGACTCTGAAGCTTGACCTTAATGCAAAGCTATTGCACATTTCCCACTTTAATCAGGCTAGAGAAAGTTTCCTATATTTGCCTGTGCTATTGATTTGTGCAAAGTTTGTTGAAAGTCCAGTTCCCATTGAAAACATTTTACTGGGTGGTAAAGTGTTGCCCTTGCCGTAGGTTGCATGCAGTCTTTAGAATCTGCCACGGCAAAAAGCCTCGTTCTGCTAATTGACCTGGCAAAGAAGCCGGTTTAAGCGTCAAAGATTCCTTGCGAGTCTTGACGACACTACTAAGCGTGAGTGTGTTTGCTAAAGCTTTCTAGCCATATTAGGAAAAGTTTGGAGATGCTGGGGGTTGAACCCAGGACCTCATACATGTGAAGCATGCGCTCTACCACTGAGCTACATCCCCAAAAGTCTCCTAGTGAGATGGAGCACTGACAAGTAATTCTTTCACCGAGTGACTGCAGGAACCACATAAGGAGAAGGAAAAGTAGTCACCTGTAGGAAGTGCGTCCTTTGCACGTAAACCCAGGCCATGGAGATGCCGGGGATTGAACCCGGGGCCTCACACATGCAAAGCGTGCGCTCTACCACTGAGCTACATCCCCGTTATTTGCACCACTTTCAGAAACTTGCAGGAAACGGGTCAAGATTTTTGCAGACAAGGGTTGGCATTTATTCAAATCGCTGAACCACCTTGAGAAAAAAACTCTGTGAATTCTTAGAGATACATCAGCTGACCTATTCAAGCTTCCGGCACGACACTCCAACTCGGTTTTCTGATGATACCAAGTAGAGACTCTGAAGCTTGTCCTTAATGCAAAGCTATTGCACATTTCCCACTTTAATCAGGCTAGAGAAAGTTTCCTATATTTGCCTGTGCTATTGATTTGTGCAAAGTTTGTTGAAAGTCCAGTTCCCATTGAAAACATTTTACTGGGAGGTAAAGTGTTGCCCTTGCCTTAGGTTGCATGCAGTCTTTAGAATCTGCCGCGGCAAAAAGCCTCGTCCTGCTATGTGACCTGGCAAAGAAGCCAGTTTAAGCGTCAAAGATTCCTTGCGAGTCTTGACGACACTACTAAGCATGAGTGTGTTTGCTAAAGCTTTCTAGCCATATTAGGAAAAGTTTGGAGATGCTGGGGGTTGAACCCAGGACCTCATACATGCGAAGCATGCGCTCTACCACTGAGCTACATCCCCAAAAGTCTCCCAGTGGGATGGAGCACTGACAAGTAATTATTTCACCGAGTGACTGCAGGAACCACATAAGGAGAAGGAAAAGTAGTCACCTGTAGGAAGTGCGTCCTTTGCACGTAAACCCAGGCCATGGAGATGCCGGGGATTGAACCCGGGGCCTCACACATGAAAAGCGTGCGCTCTACCACTGAGCTACATCCCCGTTATTTGCACCACTTTCAGAAACTTGCAGGAAACGGGTCAAGATTTTTGCAGACAAGGGTTGGCATTTATTCAAATCGCTGAACCACCTTGAGAAAAAAACTCTGTGAATTCTTAGAGATACATCAGCTGACCTATTCAAGCTTCCGGCACGACACTCCAACTCGGTTTTCTGATGATACCAAGTAGAGACTCTGAAGCTTGTCCTTAATGCAAAACTATTGCACATTTCCCACTTTAATCAGGCTAGAGAAAGTTTCCTATATTTGCCTGTGCTATTGATTTGTGCAAAGTTTGTTGAAAGTCCAGTTCCCATTGAAAACATTTTACTGGGTGGTAAAGTGTTGCCCTTGCCTTAGGTTGCATGCAGTCTTTAGAATCTGCCGCGGCAAAAAGCCTCGTCCTGCTATGTGACCTGGCAAAGAAGCCAGTTTAAGCGTCAAAGATTCCTTGCGAGTCTTGACGACACTACTAAGCGTGAGTGTGTTTGCTAAAGCTTTCTAGCTATATTAGGAAAAGTTTG
Organism: Ranitomeya variabilis; assembly: GCF_051348905.1. Lineage (NCBI taxonomy): Eukaryota > Metazoa > Chordata > Amphibia > Anura > Dendrobatidae > Ranitomeya > Ranitomeya variabilis. The sequence goes on along the minus strand of NC_135232.1, from coordinate 832,395,706 downwards.
GAGATGCTGGGGGTTGAACCCAGGACCTCATACATGCGAAGCTACACTGAGCTACATCCCCAAAAGTCTCCTAGTGGGATGGAGCACTGACAAGTAATTCTTTCACCGAGTGACTGCAGGAACCACATAAGGAGAAGGAAAAGTAGTCACCTGTAGGAAGTGCGTCCTTTGCACGTAAACCCAGGCCATGGAGATGCCGGGGATTGAACCCGGGGCCTCACACATGCAAAGCGTGCGCTCTACCACTGAGCTACATCCCCGTTATTAGCACCACTTTCAGAAACTTGCAGGAAACGGGTCAAGATTTTTGCAGACAAGGGTTGGCATTTATTCAAATCGCTGAACCACCTTGAGAAAAAAACTCTGTGAATTCTTAGAGATACATCAGCTGACCTATTCAAGCTTCCGGCATGACACTCCAACTCGGTTTTCTGATGATACCAAGTAGAGACTCTGAAGCTTGTCCTTAATGCAAAGCTGTTGCACATTTCCCACTTTAATCAGGCTAGAGAAAGTTTCCTATATTTGCCTGTGCTATTGATTTGTGCAAAGTTTGCTGAAAGTCCAGTTCCCATTGAAAACATTTTACTGGGTGGTAAAGTGTTGCCCTTGCCTTAGGTTGCATGCAGTCTTTAGAATCTGCCGCGGCAAAAAGCCTCGTCCTGCTATGTGACCTGGCAAAGAAGCCAGTTTAAGCGTCAAAGATTCCTTGCGAGTCTTGACGACACTACTAAGCGTGAGTGTGTTTGCTAAAGCTTTCTAGCCATATTAGGAAAAGTTTGGAGATGCTGGGGGTTGAACCCAGGACCTCATACATGCGAAGCATGCGCTCTACCACTGAGCTACATCCCCAAAAGTCTCCTAGTGGGATGGAGCACTGACAAGTAATTCTTTCACCGAGTGACTGCAGGAACCACATAAGGAGAAGGAAAAGTAGTCACCTGTAGGAAGTGCGTCCTTTGCACGTAAACCCAGGCCATGGAGATGCCGGGGATTGAACCCGGGGCCTCACACATGCAAAGCGTGCGCTCTACCACTGAGCTACATCCCCGTTATTTGCACCACTTTCAGAAACTTGCAGGAAACGGGTCAAGATTTTTGCAGACAAGGGTTGGCATTTATTCAAATCGCTGAACCACCTTGAGAAAAAAACTCAGTGAATTCTTAGAGATACATCAGCTGACCTATTCAAGCTTCCGGCATGACACTCCAACTCGGTTTTCTGATGATACCAAGTAGAGACTCTGAAGCTTGTCCTTAATGCAAAGCTATTGCACATGTCCCACTTTAATCAGGCTAGAGAAAGTTTCCTATATTTGCCTGTGCTATTGATTTGTGCAAAGTTTGTTGAAAGTCCAGTTCCCATTGAAAACATTTTACTGGGTGGTAAAGTGTTGCCCTTGCCTTAGGTTGCATGCAGTCTTTAGAATCTGCCGCGGCAAAAAGCCTCGTCCTGCTATGTGACCTGGCAAAGAAGCCAGTTTAAGCGTCAAAGATTCCTTGCGAGTCTTGACGACACTACTAAGCGTGAGTGTGTTTGCTAAAGCTTTCTAGCCTTATTAGGAAAAGTTTGGAGATGCTGGGGGTTGAACCCAGGACCTCATACATGTGAAGCATGCGCTCTACCACTGAGCTACATCCCCAATAGTCTCCTAGTGAGATGGAGCACTGACAAGTAATTCTTTCACCGAGTGACTGCAGGAACCACATAAGGAGAAGGAAAGTAGTCACCTGTAGGAAGTGTGTCCTTTGCACGTAAACCCAGGCCATGGAGATGGCGGGGATTGAACCCGGGGCCTCACACATGCAATGCGTGCGCTCTACCACTGAGCTACATCCCCGTTATTTGCACCACTTTCAGAAACTTGCAGGAAACGGGTCAAGATTTTTGCAGACAAGGGTTGGCATTTATTCAAATCGCTGAACCACCTTGAGAAAAAAACTCTGTGAATTCTTAGAGATACATCAGCTGACCTATTCAAGCTTCCGGCACAACACTCCAACTCGGTTTTCTGATGATACCAAGTAGAGACTCTGAAGCTTGACCTTAATGCAAAGCTATTGCACATTTCCCACTTTAATCAGGCTAGAGAAAGTTTCCTATATTTGCCTGTGCTATTGATTTGTGCAAAGTTTGTTGAAAGTCCAGTTCCCATTGAAAACATTTTACTGGGTGGTAAAGTGTTGCCCTTGCCGTAGGTTGCATGCAGTCTTTAGAATCTGCCACAGCAAAAAGCCTCGTCCTGCTAATTGACCTGGCAAAGAAGCCGGTTTAAGCGTCAAAGATTCCTTGCGAGTCTTGACGACACTACTAAGCGTGAGTGTCTTTGCTAAAGCTTTCTAGCTATATTAGGAAAAGTTTGGAGATGCTGGGGGTTGAACCCAGGACCTCATACATGCGAAGCTACACTGAGCTACATCCCCAAAAGTCTCCTAGTGGGATGGAGCACTGACAAGTAATTCTTTCACCGAGTGACTGCAGGAACCACATAAGGAGAAGGAGAAGTAGTCACCTGTAGGAAGTGCGTCCTTTGCACGTAAACCCAGGCCATGGAGATGCCGGGGATTGAACCCGGGGCCTCACACATGCAAAGCGTGCGCTCTACCACTGAGCTACATCCCCGTTATTTGCACCACTTTCAGAAACTTGCAGGAAACGGGTCAAGATTTTTGCAGACAAGGGTTGGCATTTATTCAAATCGCTGAACCACCTTGAGAAAAAAACTCAGTGAATTCTTAGAGATACATCAGCTGACCTATTCAAGCTTCCGGCACGACACTCCAACTCGGTTTTCTGATGATACCAAGTAGAGACTCTGAAGCTTGTCCTTAATGCAAAGCTATTGCACATTTCCCACTTTAATCAGGCTAGAGAAAGTTTCCTATATTTGCCTGTGCTATTGATTTGTGCAAAGTTTGTTGAAAGTCCAGTTCCCATTGAAAACATTTTACTGGGTGGTAAAGTGTTGCCCTTGCCTTAGGTTGCATGCAGTCTTTAGAATCTGCCGTGGCAAAAAGCCTCGTCCTGCTATGTGACCTGGCAAAGAAGCCAGTTTAAGCGTCAAAGATTCCTTGCGAGTCTTGACAACACTACTAAGCGTGAGTGTGTTTGCTAAAGCTTTCTAGCCATATTAGGAAAAGTTTGGAGATGCTGGGGGTTGAACCCAGGACCTCATACATGTGAAGCATGCGCTCTACCACTGAGCTACATCCCCAAAAGTCTCCTAGTGAGATGGAGCACTGACAAGTAATTCTTTCACCGAGTGACTGCAGGAACCACATAAGGAGAAGGAAAAGTAGTCACCTGTAGGAAGTGCGTCCTTTGCACGTAAACCCAGGCCATGGAGATGCCGGGGATTGAACCCGGGGCCTCACACATGCAAAGCGTGCGCTCTACCACTGAGCTACATCCCCATTATTTGCACCACTTTCAGAAACTTGCAGGAAACGGGTCAAGATTTTTGCAGACAAGGGTTGGCATTTATTCAAATCGCTGAACCACCTTGAGAAAAAAACTCTGTGAATTCTTAGAGATACATCAGCTGACCTATTCAAGCTTCCGGCACGACACTCCAACTCGGTTTTCTGATGATACCAAGTAGAGACTCTGAAGCTTGTCCTTAATGCAAAGCTATTGCACATTTCCCACTTTAATCAGGCTAGAGAAAGTTTCCTATATTTGCCTGTGCTATTGATTTGTGCAAAGTTTGTTGAAAGTCCAGTTCCCATTGAAAACATTTTACTGGGAGGTAAAGTGTTGCCCTTGCCTTAGGTTGCATGCAGTCTTTAGAATCTGCCGCGGCAAAAAGCCTCGTCCTGCTATGTGACCTGGCAAAGAAGCCAGTTTAAGCGTCAAAGATTCCTTGCGAGTCTTGACGACACTACTAAGCATGAGTGTGTTTGCTAAAGCTTTCTAGCCATATTAGGAAAAGTTTGGAGATGCTGGGGGTTGAACCCAGGACCTCATACATGCGAAGCATGCGCTCTACCACTGAGCTACATCCCCAAAAGTCTCCCAGTGGGATGGAGCACTGACAAGTAATTATTTCACCGAGTGACTGCAGGAACCACATAAGGAGAAGGAAAAGTAGTCACCTGTAGGAAGTGCGTCCTTTGCACGTAAACCCAGGCCATGGAGATGCCGGGGATTGAACCCGGGGCCTCACACATGAAAAGCGTGCGCTCTACCACTGAGCTACATCCCCGTTATTTGCACCACTTTCAGAAACTTGCAGGAAACGGGTCAAGATTTTTGCAGACAAGGGTTGGCATTTATTCAAATCGCTGAACCACCTTGAGAAAAAAACTCTGTGAATTCTTAGAGATACATCAGCTGACCTATTCAAGCTTCCGGCACGACACTCCAACTCGGTTTTCTGATGATACCAAGTAGAGACTCTGAAGCTTGTCCTTAATGCAAAACTATTGCACATTTCCCACTTTAATCAGGCTAGAGAAAGTTTCCTATATTTGCCTGTGCTATTGATTTGTGCAAAGTTTGTTGAAAGTCCAGTTCCCATTGAAAACATTTTACTGGGTGGTAAAGTGTTGCCCTTGCCTTAGGTTGCATGCAGTCTTTAGAATCTGCCGCGGCAAAAAGCCTCGTCCTGCTATGTGACCTGGCAAAGAAGCCAGTTTAAGCGTCAAAGATTCCTTGCGAGTCTTGACGACACTACTAAGCGTGAGTGTGTTTGCTAAAGCTTTCTAGCTATATTAGGAAAAGTTTGGAGATGCTGGGGGTTGAACCCAGGACCTCATACATGCGAAGCTACACTGAGCTACATCCCCAAAAGTCTCCTAGTGGGATGGAGCACTGACAAGTAATTCTTTCACCGAGTGACTGCAGGAACCACATAAGGAGAAGGAAAAGTAGTCACCTGTAGGAAGTGCGTCCTTTGCACGTAAACCCAGGCCATGGAGATGCCGGGGATTGAACCCGGGGCCTCACACATGCAAAGCGTGCGCTCTACCACTGAGCTACATCCCCGTTATTAGCACCACTTTCAGAAACTTGCAGGAAACGGGTCAAGATTTTTGCAGACAAGGGTTGGCATTTATTCAAATCGCTGAACCACCTTGAGAAAAAAACTCTGTGAATTCTTAGAGATACATCAGCTGACCTATTCAAGCTTCCGGCACGACACTCCAACTCGGTTTTCTGATGATACCAAGTAGAGACTCTGAAGCTGGTCCTTAATGCAAAGCTGTTGCACATTTCCCACTTTAATCAGGCTAGAGAAAGTTTCCTATATTTGCCTGTGCTATTGATTTGTGCAAAGTTTGCTGAAAGTCCAGTTCCCATTGAAAACATTTTACTGGGTGGTAAAGTGTTGCCCTTGCCTTAGGTTGCATGCAGTCTTTAGAATCTGCCGCGGCAAAAAGCCTCGTCCTGCTATGTGACCTGGCAAAGAAGCCAGTTTAAGCGTCAAAGATTCCTTGCGAGTCTTGACGACACTACTAAGCGTGAGTGTGTTTGCTAAAGCTTTCTAGCCATATTAGGAAAAGCTTGGAGATGCTGGGGGTTGAACCCAGGACCTCATACATGTGAAGCATGCGCTCTACCACTGAGCTACATCCCCAATAGTCTCCTAGTGAGATGGAGCACTGACAAGTAATTCTTTCACCGAGTGACTGCAGGAACCACATAAGGAGAAGGAAAGTAGTCACCTGTAGGAAGTGTGTCCTTTGCACGTAAACCCAGGCCATGGAGATGGCGGGGATTGAACCCGGGGCCTCACACATGCAATGCGTGCGCTCTACCACTGAGCTACATCCCCGTTATTTGCACCACTTTCAGAAACTTGCAGGAAACGGGTCAAGATTTTTGCAGACAAGGGTTGGCATTTATTCAAATCGCTGAACCACCTTGAGAAAAAAACTCTGTGAATTCTTAGAGATACATCAGCTGACCTATTCAAGCTTCCGGCACAACACTCCAACTCGGTTTTCTGATGATACCAAGTAGAGACTCTGAAGCTTGTCCTTAATGCAAAGCTATTGCACATTTCCCACTTTAATCAGGCTAGAGAAAGTTTCCTATATTTGCCTGTGCTATTGATTTGTGCAAAGTTTGTTGAAAGTCCAGTTCCCATTGAAAACATTTTACTGGGTGGTAAAGTGTTGCCCTTGCCGTAGGTTGCATGCAGTCTTTAGAATCTGCCATGGCAAAAAGCCTCGTCCTGCTAATTGACCTGGCAAAGAAGCCGGTTTAAGCGTCAAAGATTCCTTGCGAGTCTTGACGACACTACTAAGCGTGAGTGTCTTTGCTAAAGCTTTCTAGCTATATTAGGAAAAATTTGGAGATGCTGGGGGTTGAACCCAGGACCTCATACATGCGAAGCTACACTGAGCTACATCCCCAAAAGTCTCCTAGTGGGATGGAGCACTGACAAGTAATTCTTTCACCGAGTGACTGCAGGAACCACATAAGGAGAAGGAGAAGTAGTCACCTGTAGGAAGTGCGTCCTTTGCACGTAAACCCAGGCCATGGAGATGCCGGGGATTGAACCCGGGGCCTCACACATGCAAAGCGTGCGCTCTACCACTGAGCTACATCCCCGTTATTTGCACCACTTTCAGAAACTTGCAGGAAACGGGTCAAGATTTTTGCAGACAAGGGTTGGCATTTATTCAAATCGCTGAACCACCTTGAGAAAAAAACTCAGTGAATTCTTAGAGATACATCAGCTGACCTATTCAAGCTTCCGGCACGACACTCCAACTCGGTTTTCTGATGATACCAAGTAGAGACTCTGAAGCTTGTCCTTAATGCAAAGCTATTGCACATTTCCCACTTTAATCAGGCTAGAGAAAGTTTCCTATATTTGCCTGTGCTATTGATTTGTGCAAAGTTTGTTGAAAGTCCAGTTCCCATTGAAAACATTTTACTGGGTGGTAAAGTGTTGCCCTTGCCTTAGGTTGCATGCAGTCTTTAGAATCTGCCGTGGCAAAAAGCCTCGTCCTGCTATGTGACCTGGCAAAGAAGCCAGTTTAAGCGTCAAAGATTCCTTGCGAGTCTTGACGACACTACTAAGCGTGAGTGTGTTTGCTAAAGCTTTCTAGCCATATTAGGAAAAGTTTGGAGATGCTGGGGGTTGAACCCAGGACCTCATACATGTGAAGCATGCGCTCTACCACTGAGCTACATCCCCAAAAGTCTCCTAGTGAGATGGAGCACTGACAAGTAATTCTTTCACCGAGTGACTGCAGGAACCACATAAGGAGAAGGAAAGTAGTCACCTGTAGGAAGTGTGTCCTTTGCACGTAAACCCAGGCCATGGAGATGGCGGGGATTGAACCCGGGGCCTCACACATGCAAAGCGTGCGCTCTACCACTGAGCTACATCCCCATTATTAGCACCACTTTCAGAAACTTGCAGGAAACGGGTCAAGATTTTTGCAGACAAGGGTTGGCATTTATTCAAATCGCTGAACCACCTTGAGAAAAAAACTCTGTGAATTCTTAGAGATACATCAGCTGACCTATTCAAGCTTCCGGCACGACACTCCAACTCGGTTTTCTGATGATACCAAGTAGAGACTCTGAAGCTTGTCCTTAATGCAAAGCTGTTGCACATTTCCCACTTTAATCAGGCTAGAGAAAGTTTCCTATATTTGCCTGTGCTATTGATTTGTGCAAAGTTTGCTGAAAGTCCAGTTCCCATTGAAAACATTTTACTGGGTGGTAAAGTGTTGCCCTTGCCTTAGGTTGCATGCAGTCTTTAGAATCTGCTGCGGCAAAAAGCCTCGTCCTGCTATGTGACCTGGCAAAGAAGCCAGTTTAAGCGTCAAAGATTCCTTGCGAGTCTTGACGACACTACTAAGCGTGAGTGTGTTTGCTAAAGCTTTCTAGCCATATTAGGAAAAGTTTGGAGATGCTGGGGGTTGAACCCAGGACCTCATACATGCGAAGCATGCGCTCTACCACTGAGCTACATCCCCAAAAGTCTCCTAGTGGGATGGAGCACTGACAAGTAATTCTTTCACCGAGTGACTGCAGGAACCACATAAGGAGAAGGAAAAGTAGTCACCTGTAGGAAGTGCGTCCTTTGCACGTAAACCCAGGCCATGGAGATGCCGGGGATTGAACCCGGGGCCTCACACATGCAAAGCGTGCGCTCTACCACTGAGCTACATCCCCGTTATTTGCACCACTTTCAGAAACTTGCAGGAAACGGGTCAAGATTTTTGCAGACAAGGGTTGGCATTTATTCAAATCGCTGAACCACCTTGAGAAAAAAACTCAGTGAATTCTTAGAGATACATCAGCTGACCTATTCAAGCTTCCGGCACGACACTCCAACTCGGTTTTCTGATGATACCAAGTAGAGACTCTGAAGCTTGTCCTTAATGCAAAGCTGTTGCACATTTCCCACTTTAATCAGGCTAGAGAAAGTTTCCTATATTTGCCTGTGCTATTGATTTGTGCAAAGTTTGCAGAAAGTCCAGTTCCCATTGAAAACATTTTACTGGGTGGTAAAGTGTTGCCCTTGCCTTAGGTTGCATGCAGTCTTTAGAATCTGCCGCGGCAAAAAGCCTCGTCCTGCTATGTGACCTGGCAAAGAAGCCAGTTTAAGCGTCAAAGATCCCTTGCGAGTCTTGACGACACTACTAAGCGTGAGTGTGTTTGCTAAAGCTTTCTAGCCATATTAGGAAAAGTTTGGAGATGCTGGGGGTTGAACCCAGGACCTCATACATGCGAAGCATGCGCTCTACCACTGAGCTACATCCCCAAAAGTCTCCTAGTGGGATGGAGCACTGACAAGTAATTCTTTCACCGAGTGACTGCAGGAACCACATAAGGAGAAGGAAAAGTAGTCACCAGTAGTAAGTGCGTCCTTTGCACGTAAACCCAGGCCATGGAGATGCCGGGGATTGAACCCGGGGACTCACACATGCAAGGCGTGCGCTCTACCACTGAGCTACATCCCCGTTATTTGCACCACTTTCAGAAACTTGCAGGAAACGGGTCAAGATTTTTGCAGACAAGGGTTGGCATTTATTCAAATCGCTGAACCACCTTGAGAAAAAAACTGTGAATTCTTAGAGATACATCAGCTGACCTATTCAAGCTTCCGGCACGACACTCCAACTCGGTTTTCTGATGATACCAAGTAGAGACTCTGAAGCTTGTCCTTAATGCAAAGCTATTGCACATTTCCCACTTTAATCAGGCTAGAGAAAGTTTCCTATATTTGCCTGTGCTATTGATTTGTGCAAAGTTTGTTGAAAGTCCAGTTCCCATTGAAAACATTTTACTGGGTGGTAAAGTGTTGCCCTTGCCTTAGGTTGCATGCAGTCTTTAGAATCTGCCGCGGCAAAAAGCCTCGTCCTGCTAATTGACCTGGCAAAGAAGCCGGTTTAAGCGTCAAAGATACCTTGCGAGTCTTGACGACACTACTAAGCGTGAGTGTCTTTGCTAAAGCTTTCTAGCTATATTAGGAAAAGTTTGGAGATGCTGGGGGTTGAACCCAGGACCTCATACATGCAAAGCTACACTGAGCTACATCCCCAAAAGTCTCCTAGTGGGATGGAGCACTGACAAGTAATTCTTTCACCGAGTGACTGCAGGAACCACATAAGGAGAAGGAAAAGTAGTCACCTGTAGGAAGTGCGTCCTTTGCACGTAAATCCAGGCCATGGAGATGCCGGGGATTGAACCCGGGGCCTCACACATGCTCTACCACTGAGCTACATCCCCGTTATTAGCACCACTTTCAGAAACTTGCAGGAAACGGGTCAAGATTTTTGCAGACAAGGGTTGGCATTTATTCAAATCGCTGAACCACCTTGAGAAAAAAACTCTGTGAATTCTTAGAGATACATCAGCTGACCTATTCAAGCTTCCGGCACGACACTCCAACTCGGTTTTCTGATGATACCAAGTAGAGACTCTGAAGCTTGTCCTTAATGCAAAGCTGTTGCACATTTCCCACTTTAATCAGGCTAGAGAAAGTTTCCTATATTTGCCTGTGCTATTGATTTGTGCAAAGTTTGTTGAAAGTCCAGTTCCCATTGAAAACATTTTACTGGGTGGTAAAGTGTTGCCCTTGCCGTAGGTTGCATGCAGTCTTTAGAATCTGCCACGGCAAAAAGCCTCGTCCTGCTAATTGACCTGGCAAAGAAGCCGGTTTAAGCGTCAAAGATTCCTTGCGAGTCTTGACGACACTACTAAGCGTGAGTGTCTTTGCTAAAGCTTTCTAGCTATATTAGGAAAAGTTTGGAGATGCTGGGGGTTGAACCCAGGACCTCATACATGCGAAGCTACACTGAGCTACATCCCCAAAAGTCTCCTAGTGGGATGGAGCACTGACAAGTAATTCTTTCACCGAGTGACTGCAGGAACCACATAAGGAGGAGGAAAAGTAGTCACCTGTAGGAAGTGCGTCCTTTGCACGTAAACCCAGGCCATGGAGATGCCGGGGATTGAACCCGGGGCCTCACACATGCAAAGCGTGCACTCCACCACTGAGCTACATCCCCGTTATTTGCACCACTTTCAGAAACTTGCAGGAAACGGGTCAAGATTTTTGCAGACAAGGGTTGGCATTTATTCAAATCGCTGAACCACCTTGAGAAAAAAACTCTGTGAATTCTTAGAGATACATCAGCTGACCTATTCAAGCTTCCGGCACGACACTCCAACTCGGTTTTCTGATGATACCAAGTAGAGACTCTGAAGCTTGTCCTTAATGCAAAGCTATTGCACATTTCCCACTTTAATTAGGCTAGAGAAAGTTTCCTATATTTGCCTGTGCTATTGATTTGTGCAAAGTTTGTTGAAAGTCCAGTTCCCATTGAAAACATTTTACTGGGTGGTAAATTGTTGCCCTTGCCTTAGGTTGCATGCAGTCTTTAGAATCTGCCGCGGCAAAAAGCTTCGTCCTGCTATTTGACCTGGCAAAGAAGCCAGTTTAAGCGTCAAAGATTACTTGCGAGTCTTGACGACACTACTAAGCGTGAGTGTGTTTGCTAAAGCTTTCTAGCCATATTAGGCAAAGTTTGGAGATGCTGGGGGTTGAACCCAGGACCTCATACATGCGAGGCATGCACTCTACCACTGAGCTACATCCTCAAAAGTCTCCCAGTGGGATGGAGCACTGACAAGTAATTCTTTCACCGAGTGACTGCAGGAACCACATAAGGAGAAGGAAAAGTAGTCACCAGTAGTAAGTGCATCCTTTGCACGTAAACCCAGGCCATGGAGATGCCGGGGATTGAACCCGGGGCCTCACACATGCAAGGCGTGCGCTCTACCACTGAGCTACATCCCCGTTATTTGCACCACTTTCAGAAACTTGCAGGAAACGGGTCAAGATTTTTGCAGACAAGGGTTGGCATTTATTCAAATCGCTGAACCACCTTGAGAAAAAAACTCTGTGAATTCTTAGAGATACATCAGCTGACCTATTCAAGCTTCCGGCACGACACTCCAACTCGGTTTTCTGATGATACCAAGTAGAGACTCTGAAGCTTGTCCTTAATGCAAAACTATTGCACATTTCCCACTTTAATCAGGCTAGAGAAAGTTTCCTATATTTGCCTGTGCTATTGATTTGTGCAAAGTTTGTTGAAAGTCCAGTTCCCATTGAAAACATTTTACTGGGTGGTAAAGTGTTGCCCTTGCCTTAGGTTGCATGCAGTCTTTAGAATCTGCCGCGGCAAAAAGCCTCGTCCTGCTATGTGACCTGGCAAAGAAGCCAGTTTAAGCGTCAAAGATTCCTTGCGAGTCTTGACGACACTACTAAGCGTGAGTGTGTGTGCTAAAGCTTTCTAGCCATATTAGGCAAAGTTTGGAGATGCTGGGGGTTGAACCCAGGACCTCATACATGCGAGGCATGCACTCTACCACTGAGCTACATCCTCAAAAGTCTCCCAGTGGGATGGAGCACTGACAAGTAATTCTTTCACCGAGTGACTGCAGGAACCACATAAGGAGAAGGAAAAGTAGTCACCAGTAGTAAGTGCATCCTTTGCACGTAAACCCAGGCCATGGAGATGCCGGGGATTGAACCCGGGGCCTCACACATGCAAGGCGTGCGCTCTACCACTGAGCTGCATCCCCGTTATTTGCACCACTTTCAGAAACTTGCAGGAAACGGGTCAAGATTTTTGCAGACAAGGGTTGGCATTTATTCAAATCGCTGAACCACCTTGAGAAAAAAACTGTGAATTCTTAGAGATACATCAGCTGACCTATTCAAGCTTCCGGCACGACACTCCAAATCGGTTTTCTGATGATACCAAGTAGAGACTCTGAAGCTTGTCCTTAATGCAAAACTATTGCACATTTCCCACTTTAATCAGGCTAGAGAAAGTTTCCTATATTTGCCTGTGCTATTGATTTGTGCAAAGTTTGTTGAAAGAAAGAATCTGCCGCGGCAAAAAGCCTTGTCCTGCTATGTGACCTGGCAAAGAAGCCAGTTTAAGCGTCAAAGATTCCTTGCGAGTCTTGACGACACTACTAAGCGTGAGTGTGTTTGCTAAAGCTTTCTAGCCATATGAGGAAAAGTTTGGAGATGCTGGGGATTGAACCCAGGACCTCATACATGCAAAGCATGTGCTCTACCACTGAGCTACATCCCCAAAAGTCTCCCAGTGGGATGGAGCACTGACAAGTAATTCTTTCACCGAGTGACTGCAGGAACCACATAAGGAGAAGGAAAAGTAGTCACCTGTAGGAAGTGCGTCCTTTGCACGGAAACCCAGGCCATGGAGATGTTGGGGATTGAACCCGGGGCCTCACACATGCAAAGCGTGCGCTCTACCACTGAGCTACATCCCCGTTATTTGCACCACTTTCAGAAACTTGCAGGAAACGGGTCAAGATTTTTGCAGACAAGGGTTGGCATTTATTCAAATCGCTGAACCACCTTGAGAAAAAAACTCTGTGAATTCTTAGAGATACATCAGCTGACCTATTCAAGCTTCCGGCACGACACTCCAACTCGGTTTTCTGATGATACCAAGTAGAGACTCTGAAGCTTGTCCTTAATGCAAAGCTGTTGCACATTTCCCACTTTAATCAGGCTAGAGAAAGTTTCCTATATTTGCCTGTGCTATTGATTTGTGCAAAGTTTGTTGAAAGTCCAGTTCCCATTGAAAACATTTTACTGGGTGGTAAAGTGTTGCCCTTGCCTTAGGTTGCATGCAGTCTTTAGAATCTGCTGCGGCAAAAAGCCTCATCCTGCTATGTGACCTGGCAAAGAAGCCAGTTTAAGCGTCAAAGATTCCTTGCGAGTCTTGACGACACTACTAAGCGTGAGTGTGTTTGCTAAAGCTTTCTAGCCATATTAGGAAAAGTTTGGAGATGCTGGGGGTTGAACCCAGGACTTCATACATGTGAAGCATGCGCTCTACCACTGAGATACATCCCCAAAAGTCTGCTAGTGGGATGGAGCACTGACAAGTAATTCTTTCACCGAGTGACTGCAGGAACCACATAAGGAGAAGGAAAAGTAGTCACCTGTAGGAAGTGCGTCCTTTGCACGTAAACCCAGGCCATGGAGATGCCGGGGATTGAACCCGGGGCCTCACACATGCAAAGCGTGCACTCTACCACTGAGCTACATCCCCGTTATTTGCACCACTTTCAGAAACTTGCAGAAAACAGGTCAAGATTTTTGCAGACAAGGGTTGGCATTTATTCAAATCGCTGAACCACCTTGAGAAAAAAACTCTGTGAATTCTTAGAGATACATCAGCTGACCTATTCAAGCTTCCGGCACGACACTCCAACTCGGTTTTCTGATGATACCAAGTAGAGACTCTGAAGCTTGTCCTTAATGCAAAGCTATTGCACATTTCCCACTTTAATCAGGCTAGAGAAAGTTTCCTATATTTGCCTGTGCTATTGATTTGTGCAAAGTTTGTTGAAAGTCCAGTTCCCATTGAAAACATTTTACTGGGTGGTAAAGTGTTGCCCTTGCCTTAGGTTGCATGCAGTCTTTAGAATCTGCCGCGGCAAAAAGCCTCGTCCTGCTATGTGACCTGGCAAAGAAACCAGTTTATGCGTCAAAGATTCCTAGCGAGTCTTGACGACACTACTAAGCGTGAGTGTGTTTGCTAAAGCTTTCTAGCCATATTAGGCAAAGTTTGGAGATGCTGGGGGTTGAACCCAGGACCTCATACATGCAAAGCATGCGCTCTACCACTGAGCTACATCCCCAAAAGTCTCCCAGTGGGATGGAGCACTGACAAGTAATCCTTTCACCGAGTGACTGCAGGAACCACATAAGGAGAAGGAAAAGTAGTCACCTGTAGGAAGTGCGTCCTTTGCACGGAAACCCAGGCCATGGAGATGCCGGGGATTGAACCCGGGGCCTCACACATGCAAAGCGTGCGCTCTACCACTGAGCTACATCCCCGTTATTTGCACCACTTTCAGAAACTTGCAGGAAACGGGTCAAGATTTTTGCAGACAAGGGTTGGCATTTATTCAAATCGCTGAACCACCTTGAGAAAAAAACTCTGTGAATTCTTAGAGATACATCAGCTGACCTATTCAAGCTTCCGGCACGACACTCCAACTCGGTTTTCTGATGATACCAAGTAGAGACTCTGAAGCTTGTCCTTAATGCAAAGCTATTGCACATTTCCCACTTTAATCAGGCTAGAGAAAGTTTCCTATATTTGCCTGTGCTATTGATTTGTGCAAAGTTTGTTGAAAGTCCAGTTCCCATTGAAAACATTTTACTGGGTGGTAAAGTGTTGCCCTTGCCTTAGGTTGCATGCAGTCTTTAGAATCTGCCGCGGCAAAAAGCCTCGTCCTGCTATGTGACCTGGCAAAGAAGCCAGTTTAAGCGTCAAAGATTCCTTGC